>NC_030824.1:560250-910126 GCF_001704415.2 Capra hircus | reverse complement strand
TTGTTGCATCACGCGGGATCTTTTGTTGCAGTGCTTAGTTGCTCCATGGCATGTGGAATATTCGTTCCCCCACCAGGGATCGAACCCGTGTCCCCTGCACTGAAAGGCGGATTCTTAGCCACTGGGCTGCCGGGGAAGTCCTGGTTGGACGGGTCGAATGGCCACCATTTGGTCTCGGGGCTTCTGCTGGCAGCTGACTTGCCTGTCTCATGCCGTCCCGAGGGTAGAGAGCTGTAGGCCATCCTCCGTGGGTCCTTTATTTTCCCCCAAACTGTGTTTTTATTACTTTCTACTCCATCCCTCAACTGCTTCTAAGTAATTTATAAATCTACCTTTCTTTTTTTAATGACAGAAGGAACCCACGTTCCTAGAATTCAAATACTAGAAAAGTACTTCAAGTAAAATAAAAATCTCCCCTCTCCCTCCACTGTCAGAGCCTTCCCAAGAGGAACCATTGCTGGTAGCATGATGTATAGCAGAAGAGCTCGGCGGTACACATACATTCTCCCCCAAACTCCCCGCCCCTCCAGGCTGCCATGTAACATTTAGCAGCGAATACTGTCTTAATTAATATTTGATTCTTCTAAGTTGCAATGCAGATCCATTTATGGATGGTTTAAATTAACTGCATGAAATTTGGGCATGGTGTCTCAGACAATAAAGAATCTGCCTGCAATGCAGGGGACATGGGCTCTATCCCTGGGTCAGAAAGATCCCCTGGAAGAGAAAATGGCAACCCACTCCAGTATTCTTACCTGGGAAATCCCATGGACAGAGGAACCTGGCGGGCTGTGGGCCATGGGGTCATAAAGAGTTGGGCACGACTGAATGACCAACACTCTCACTTCCCACACCAGGCTGCACAGGCTAGGTATACGCCCTTGAAGAGGGGAATTAACAAAGGTGATAGGGACATAGAGCTATACGCAAGAAGCTCTGGACATCGAAGGGGAAGGACAGACGTGAACTCAGCCAGGAGATGGCAGGCGTTCTGATAGGGGTGTGGACGAATTGGGTCCATGAGCACAGGAACGCTTGCCATTGGCTGGTTTCTGAGAAGCTGTAGCATCTTCACCGGAGGATTTTTTGCTCTGTTTCAAGTGTTTGACAAGCACTACATCAACCGCAACTTTGACCGAACTGGGCAGATGTCTGTGGTGATCACACCCGGGGTGGGTGTGTTCGAAGTGGACCGGCTGCTCATGATCCTGACCAAGCAGCGGATGATAGATAACGGTAATGCGCCCGGGGTGCTGCCCTGCGTCCCTGTGTCTACAGCCTGGCTTAGCATTAGGGCTCTGAGTATCAGGACTGGGGACCTGAGTAACGTCAGGTGACAAAAAAGAGTTCCGTGGTCAGTCAGCTTGGGAATGCACAGTCAGGCACAGTTCCTCGTTGCCCGTGTGAAGGTATCAGAGTGTCTTCTTTGCCTCTAAAGGACACAACCAGCGCCCTGAGTGTCCCAAACGTACTGGACGCTGGAGAACCCCTTTGGCATTGTTTCCAGGATCCAGTGCCCATCGGCCCGTCCTGGGAAGCGCCAGAGATCACCTGGTACTCCCTCCGTGGCGTCCCCAAGCCGCGCCCCTCCCCCAGCTTGATTTGTGTCCAACAGCAAGATGTAGTTGGGAACGTGAGTCCCAGTAAAGAGACTCTGTTAACTGACGGAATTGTTTTGCTTTTTACTGAGCTGGCAGGGTTCCCTTTCCTCTCTGGCCTTGAAACTGTGCTCATGGCCGCATGGTGGTCTGCTCAACAGATCACTACCTGCGAGGCAGTCAGAGGCAGATTGTCAAGCGCTGATTAGTGGCAGGTGCAGGGAGACTTGGTGAAGGTTAGAAAGACGGAATGCACCTATTTCCTTCTTGCCTGCCATGAGCAGCGCTGTAAGTCAGCTGTGTCTCGAACCCTGACCCCACTTGATGCGCACCCCCCAACTCTCCCTTTTGTTCCTTAGGAATCGGTGTGGACCTGGTGTGCATGGGGGAGCAGCCGCTGCACGCTGTCCCGTTGTTCAAGGTGATTGATCTCGCACTGCTTGCTAAAAGCCAGGCTCCAGTGCACGGTGGTCTTGAATAGTGAGACTCGGAGAAGCTGAGGGGCTCCGGGTCCCGCCTGCTCCTCAGCTCACCTGGTCCACGCTCTGTTCCCTTTCAGCTGCACAATCGGAGTGCCCCTCACGACTCCCGTCTGGGGGACGACTACAACATCCCTCACTGGATAAACCACAGGTGAGCGAGAGCCGGATTCACCGTAGGTGATCAGGGATTCTGTTAGCTCCCTTGCCATTTTTTTTCTGCAAACCTGTTGAGCTCTTACCGTAAAATCTTTTGTCAAGACAGTGTGGAAACTTTAAGTTGTAATATTTGCTTCAGGTCTCTCTACAGGCAGAGCCATGGCCCTGACATAATTACAGTCTCTGGTGAGACGCATGAGCCCAAGTTTGAAGGACTTATTTCCACACTGGTTTCCGACTCCCACAGCCCACAGATGACTGATGCTGGGCCTGGGCCCCTCTGTTTGTAGGAGGCTCCCTGTGCCTCCTGTTGACTTGGACCAGGCCTCAGTGTTCCTGCTGATTTCAGCTCAAGGAGGAGGTTCTAAACCACTTAGAAATCAGGACTAGGGATTCCGACTGTGTCTGGAGGTTTAGAACGAAAGGGGTTTGAGGACTTACCTGGTGGTTTGGTGGTTAAGACTCTGCACTTCCACTGCAGGGGCCTGGGTTTGATTCTTGGTAGGGGAAGTAAGCTCCCACATGCTATGCAGCAGTGTCAAAAATTTTTTTAAAAAACTAAAAAAAAATAAAATGAAAGGGGTTTAGATGAGTAACCCTGTCTGTTTCTTTCACAGTTTCTACACATCCAAAAGCCAGCTCTTTTGTAATAGTTTCACACCACGAATTAAACTGGCAGGAAAGAAGGTAGGTTTCATTGACCAGCAGAGCCTTTGGGGACTGTCACTGATATTGCTATTTTGGCCCTAAGATGCCCTCTGTTCCCCAGTGGTCATGAGTAGCAATTGAGAAATTTGTTTTAAGATTTTATAGTCTTCTGCATTAAATAAATAAATAGCAGGGCAAATTCCAGGAGTGATTAACTATCTGTTTAACTTTACAGCCCACCTCTGAGAAAGCAAAAAATGGCCGTGATACATGTGAGTATTTTTTTCCTTCTTTCGTCACTTCTAGAGTCAACTGAGCCATGGCAACAGGATCTTGTGAGGCTGCATAAAAAGTTCACGGCCAAGTTTGGGACCTGAATTCCCCTTGTGTGACCTTTGGAAGGTCCCTTAATGACTGCATATATTTTTGTCATTACCCACTGTAAAGTGGGTGATAACAAAACTTGTCATTTTTTTTTTTTTTTTCAAAATCTTGTGTTTATTTTCCATAGGTTGGTTATAGGAATCGAGTGGAAAGTTTTAAAGGACTAAATATACCCATTGTGTATATACACACACATAGTTGCTCAGTCATGTCTGGCTCTTTGCGACCCTCATGGACTGTAGCCCACCAGGCTCCTTTGTCCATGGGATTCTCCAGGCAAGAGTAGTGGAGTGGGTTAGCCATTTCCTTCTCCAACATATCCATCAAGGTGCTATTTTTTATTATTGGTTTTTTTATTCTTTTAATCGGACTATAATTGCTTTACAATGTTGTGTTAGTTTCCGCTGTGCAACAGTGTGCATCAGCTGTATCCATACATATATCCCTTCCCTCTTGAGCCTCCCTCCCACTCACCCCCACCCCACTAAGATGCTGTTTTTTTAACAATGGGATCATAGAAGGAAATGGTGCCATCATCTGGCCTTTACTTAGTGCTTGTAAATAGTAACTTCTCTATCGTTTTGATGGAAAAATCATTTAATCTTCGCAACCTGATCATGGGTTATTATCTCATTGTTTTTCACTGGGCGATGCTGATGACAACCTATACCTTGCATCTGAAGGCCTCTTGTTGAAGTGTGTTTTGATGACAGTTGGTATTATTTATGTGTTTCAGCTCTCGGGACCCCCAAAGAATCTGAGAACGCCCTTCCCATCCAGGTGGATTACGATGCTTACGACGCACAAGTCTTCAGGCTCCCTGGCCCCTCCCGGGCTCAGCGCCTCGGCACCTGCAGGTTCTCTGCCAGATGTGCTTTGGGTGGACATAGAAACTAACTAGGAAAACCCGAGGCCCTGGAGGGACCTGCATGAGAGCAACCTTGAAAATATCTTAAATTAAAATTAGCCAAATGGAAGCCATAGTATGTATATCACTAGGGAGTCTGTTTTCCCGTTCTCTGGCCTAGCTGTTTGGTTAGCTATGTTTGCTATGATGAAGTGTTCACAAATAAGGAGAGCAGTCTGCTTTGTCTAGTCAAGAGGAGCAATTTGTGGATTCTAGAATCTTCATTGCACTGAGCAGCCCCTAATAGATAAAGTGAAAGTGTGTTAGTTTCTCAGTGGTGTCCAACTCTTTGCGAGCCCGTGGACTGTAGCCCACCAGGCTCCTCTGTCCATGGAGTTCTCCAGGCAAGAATCATGGAGTGGGTAGCCATCCCCTTCTCCAGGGGATCTTCCCAACCCAGGGATCGAACCCAGGTCTCCTGCACTGCAGGCAGATTCTTTATCGTCTGAGCTACCGAGTTAGATAGAGCAATAGATTGATCCTAGTGTCCAGAGTTTCTTTTAGGTTTATTATTCCCAGAGGGCAAGATACTTTTCTTTCTTTAACTCTTGTGTTTGCAATTTGCTCCCTGGTATTTGGGTCACACAGTAGTTTTTCACTGTGATATATTTAGATTTACCAACATACCCATTTCTGGGTCTAGTGTAAGAAACCCATCCCAGATCCAAGATGTGTATTTTGTATTTTCTCCTAGTTGTTTTAATCTTGGTTTTTGTTTGTCTGTTTGTTTTTGACTGCACATTGTGGCATGCGGTTCCCAAACCAGGGATCAGACGACACACCTCCCTGCAGTGGAAGCTTGGAGCCCTTACCCCTGGACCACCAGGGAAGTCCCTGTAGGCTTAGTTTCTATGCTTAGTGATTTGTGTAGAATTTTTTTTTAGAATGTGGGAAACAGAGTTCTAGCTTTTTTTTTTTTCCCCCTCATTGACCAAGCATTGCCAGTCTATTTTCTGCATTTCTTAGTATGGAAAGTGTGCTGTAACTCAGTACCACTGGCTGGAAAAACCTCCCATCTCTTCACATCGTGACAGACGGGCTCTTCGTGGCCACGTGCTCGTCTTCTGTCCGCTCCCCTCATCCCATCCTGATGTCTGGTCCCGAGAGTGCTTAGAGCTCAGAGTAAGTGCTGTTAGCAGCAGCTCCCTGCATGTGGGTGCTGCCTCAGGGCTTCACCTCAGGGCATCTAAGAACATGTTCAGGGTCCAAGATCCTTGGTTTTCTTTCTTCTGACCAAAGATGGCAAGACCTGATGTCCCAGAGACTCAGACATAGACCATGCCCTAATCGGTGCTCTGTCCCTCCACTGGGCTGGTGCTCAAATATTTATTGTTGGAATAATGAAATGTGCAGTCTGCCCTTGGGGTCTATCTTCAGGCTCCATTTAAGCTCTCACTTTAAAACTCTTCCAGGTAGAGAGAGAATAGCTCTGATAGCACAGGGGCAGCCCTGTGGGCAGTTGCTGACTCTTTCATTCTGAATTTTTGCTTCCGTTGGACTTCTCTCTTCTGATCCTTCTTCCTGCCACTTCTAGAGGCTCCTGTCTCAGGGAGTTTCATGTTTTAATAAGGGCATACTGTTGTTGTTTTTTTTTTAATTTTTATTAAGGAAACGTTCAGAGACTAGTAAAGTAAACAGTTATCAGCATGTTGTCAATCTTGTTTTATCACTTCTCCCACATTTGAAATTTCGTTGGAGTATTCTGAAACAGATCTCAGATACCCTTTTTATTTTTTTTAACCTGTAAATACTTCGGCGTGTGTCTCTAACAAATAAGAATTAAAAAAACAAAAAACAAAATCCAACATGATCACAGTACCTGTGTTACTGGTAACAAAATTCACACTAATTGCTAATATCCTCTGATAGCCAGTCCCTCTGCAGACTTCCCAATTGTCTCAAAAATGCAGTTTTTACAATTAGTTTGCTCGAGTTGGGATCTGAAGAAGACGCACGTGTGGCAGTTCATCTTGTGTCCTTTCTGTGACTGTAGAGTGTCTTGCTTTTTCTTCCTCTGGCTCTTCATTTCCTTTATTACGTTTAACTTGCCCTGTCATCTCTGAGTCTCCTGGAAACTGGCGATTGTCTCTGGAGGCCCAGTGAGATTTAGATTCAATTTCTGATGCCAGGAGATGTCTCAGCTGGTGCTGTGTGCTTCCTCCTGGATGACCTCAAGTCAAAACTCCATTCTCTGTGACGCGAGCTCGATGGTGGGATGAGGTGGTGTCAGACTGAGGGATCGCTTGTCTAAGGCTCTGATCCCAGCACTCTGGCCAGCGGAGGACTGTCCATCATTTCTCCTGTTTCTTCCCGGAGCTGCTCAGGGCAGAGTACCTCCTGCGTCACCTCCCACCCAGAGATCCCATGGGGGGTTATCATTACTGGTCTTCCATGTAGCCCGGGCTGGAGACAGTGACTTGGTCTCCCACCTGCCAGGTCTGTGCGAGAGCGGGAGAGTCACAGCCGGAAGAGCACCAGCTCCTGTGACGTTTCGTCCAGCCCTTCGCTGCCCGGCCGGACGCTGCCCACGGAGGAGGTGAGGAGCCAGGCCTCCGACGACAGCTCGCTGGGCAGGAGCGCCAACATCCTGGTGATCCCTCACCCCATCCTGCACCAGTACGAAGTCAGCAGCTCCCTGGGCTACACCAGCACTCGAGGTCAGAGGGCAGGGCTGGGCAGCCGCTTTAGTCTTCTGTTTCTTTCTTCATTTCGCTGCGTCAGGTGTTAGCGGCAGCACTCAGCACTCCAGTCTTCGCCGTTCGGATCTCTCTTAGTTGTGGCCCGTGTGGTCTAGGTCTCCGGCCAGGGATCAGCTCCAGGCCCCCTGCTCTGGGAGCACAGAGTCTTAGCCACTGGACCACCAGGGGAGGCCCCGGACCCACTTTCTAACCTGGGTGTTTGCTTGGTGGGCATGCGACATTCCCCAGGGCACCTGGTTGTAGGTTTCGGCTCTTTGATCCACTCAGGTTAGGGACCTGTCTGCCATTGCGTGGGATGGCTTGGGTCTAAATAGCATGCCATCTCCATGCCTGGTCAAGGCTGGATACACTCATTTCCTCATTTTTCCTCCCGTGAATTTATTATTTTTTTAAACACAGTCACATGGATTGCTTATTCACGTTCCTGGCCTCTGCATCAGTGGGAGGGGGTTGTCTGTCCACCCAGTCACCTAGCTAGCGCCTGGGGTTCCTTCTATCCTGGGACGCCTTGGTCATCAACACAGGTCTCCAGAGTTTCCACAGCAGGGGAGAGGAGAATGGGGATCATGAGTGGATCGTCAGTGGTCCAGACCTTCAGGTGGAGCAGGTCACTTCTGCCTGTCTGCGGACTCGAACTGTTATGTGGCCCCAGTGCAAAGGGGCTGGAAACTGCCCTCTCCTTGTGAGCCTCAGAGGAAAATCAGACGGGTCTAGTGAACTGAACACTTTGCCTGTCTCTGCCAGGGTCCCCCCTTCTGGTCACCGAATACCTACCCGTATTGTTCCTCCAGTATACAGAATACACCCACCCCATCCGCAGAGGAGACAGCTCCATGGAGTCATTGCATCCAGCTCAGAGTCTGGGGTATCCAGGCAATGTGTGGTCCTCCCCATCGGCTTTGGGTGTGGCTTCACTAGGCTAGTAATTTAGGGACCAGAACCTCCTTAAGTGTTTAAAAAGTAAACAAACCCAGTATTTCATTTCTTTATAATTTGGCGATTTCCCTCATTTCCCTCACGTGTGCACCCTCCAAGGTCCTTGTCGGCCTCGGAGGCTCTCCTGCCTAGCCCTGCTTTCCCTGTGACCCTGTGCTTTCTCTCTGTGCCCCCCCCCATCCCCACGGTAACTGGCAGACGTCCTGGAGAACATGATGGAGCCACCACAGCGGGATTCCAGCGCGCCGGGCAGGTTCCACGTGGGCAGCGCAGAGTCCATGCTGCACGTCCGCCCCGGCGGGTACACGCCCCAGCGGGCACTGATTAACCCCTTTGCGCCCTCGCGGATGCCCATGAAGCTCACATCCAACAGGAGGCGCTGGATGCACACTTTCCCCGTGGGTAAGTTTTTCTTGGGAGAGAGCCCCGGCCAGGAATTCCTAGAGTTGGCCCGCAGCAGCCGCCCCTGCTTGGCCTCACCCTTCTCTGCGCCTGGAGGCAGGGCCCGCCGCGTGTGTCCTCCTTGCCTGACTCGGGCTGAGCCTCCCGGGAGGAGCCCCCGCCTCCCATGCTGCTGTCTTTCCCTCCCGTATCTCACTTGATGTGTGTGAAACAGAGGCTCCCACGGTACTCTCTCTCTCGTCACTCCCGGCTGTGTTGGGTCTTCGTCGTTGTGTGTGGGCTTTCTCTAGTCGCGATGAGTGGGGGCTCCTCTCTAGTTGCGGTGTGTGCGCTTCTCATTTTGGTGAATTAATCTTGTGGCTCTCAGGCTCTAGAGCATGGGGTCAGTAGTTGTGGCCTGCAGGATTAGTTGCTGCAAGGTGTGTGGGATCTGCCCAGACCAGAGATTGAACCTGTGTCCCCTGCACAGGCAGGCGGATTCTTATCCCCTGCACCGCCAGGGAAGTCCCCTGCAATATTCTTAGGCCGAGGCCTCACAGAACGAGCCTTGCTCAGAGGAGGTGATGTCCTGTCTGGGAGCCAGAGGGCTGAGGACATGGTGTTCCTCTGTGCTGTGGTTGCCTTTTGGCCTCTCCAGCGCTCATGTCCGAGCAGCAGGAAGAGAGGCAGCGTGAGGCAGAGTGTGTGGCTCCGGCTTCTGGGGGGTCATGATGGGTCAGCGGGTCTCTGTCTGGATAGGACCGTCCGGAGAGGCCATTCAGATCCATCACCAGACCCGACAGAATATGGCAGAGCTGCAGGGCAGCGGGCAGAGGGACCTGACCCACTCCTCCGCGGAGCTGCTGGAGCTGGCGTACCACGAGGCCGCCGGCAGGTGAGGCTGGGCCTGGGGCTCTGGGAGGTGCCGGGGTGATGGCGGAACAGGCTGCCCATGACACGTCACGTCCGGGAGGCTCGGGGACGTGGGGGGGCTGCAGCAGCACCCTCTTCAGTCCCCTTCCCTGGGCCCATTGACACAGAGAGCCTGGGGTGTTTTTGCCAAAGATGTTCCCTAGGCCCTTGCTTTAGCTTCCGCTTTAATTCAAAACATGCTTTGTTAACCGCAGACATGAGTTACTTCTGATCCTCAGTCAAGGGTGGAAATGAGTCCAGGGCAGGTGGTCCCTGCCGTGTGTTCTGGGCGGTCAGTCTGTGACTTTTCTCGTTTTGGTCATTGAGGAACCCCACTGCTGGGCTAACACTGAAAGCAGTGGAGCCCAAAGAATTAGAGTCATGCCTTCGCTGCAAATGTTTTTCTTTTTAATTGTTTTTCATATTTTATTGCATTGTTTAGGATCTCAAAATAACCACTGTATAAGAATTTAGTTAATAGCGAAAGTTGACAAATTGCAAATCATAAGATGGGTACTACTGACTTTCAAGTGATATTTTTGATCAAGGACTATTATATATTTCTATATTATTAAAATTTTGCTTGATAAAAAGTAAATAAGTAAAAGCAATGGAGACCAAGGCCTGTGTTTATAGAAACAAAAGTCTTTTTGAACTGGGGTTCTAAATGTGTTACAAGGTATCCAGAGAGAGTCAGCTTAGGAAGAAAGTCATTTAAACCTTGACATGCTCTAGCCCAGGCTATGCTGGATCTTCTGTGATGCATTACTCTTGCAAGGAGCAATCTTTGGTCCCTTTCCAGTCATCCCAGCATCCCATGGGCTGGATGTGGGACACAAGCAGGGCGTGACCCTCTTTACCCAGTTAACGTGATACCTCTGTTGAAGCACCTCATGTCCCGCTGTGGGTATCAGCAGGGGCAGGCTTAGGATGGAGAGGGCAGGCATCTGGCATGGTGATGGGAACGCAGCTGGGGTACCAGGGTGGGAGTCTGGAGCTGGATGCGCTCTGAATCCCGAAGCCTGGCGGCTGTGATGTGGATCTCAGTGTTTGCCAGCCCATGCTGCCAAACGTTCAGGCCTGTTTTCGATGAAAACCCCCCAGAGACAGGGTGAGCAGGATAAAAGAGGTGATGATCCCCATTAAGCCAGGCAGCTGGGCTCTGTTTGTTCTCTGCAGGCACAGCACTTCCCGCCAGCCTGGCGACAGCACGTCCTTCTTGAGCTTCGCTGGGACGGAGGAACTCTCAGTCAGCTTGCTCAGCGGCAGTGGTGCAGGTAACCCGCCCAAGAGACGCTCTGAGCAGGCCCACCCCTGGGAGCAACATGGGGACAGAAAAGCAGGGCCATGTCTATTTCAGGATCATTTCAGCCACAGTTCCGGGTGACCTATTTGGAAGCTGTGCTGTATAATGCATGGAATTATAAATGGGCCGCACGTTACGTTTTTAGCTGAGAACATGTTGGTCGGGAACACATCTATCATTGGTCTGTCAGTGAGTCGTGGTTGAGGGCTGCTTATGAGATCACTGTTGAGGGCTGCACCAGGCCTGGAAGCTTTCAATTATATGTGGAAGGAGACCCCCGCCCCCCATAAAAATGATCAAAGACCCAGAGGGAACAGTGTGGTTTGAAATTAGAGAAGAGAAGGGTGGCCTTGTTGCTTACAGCAGGGGTCTCCAGCCTCTGGGATCTAATGCCTGATGGTCTGAGGTGGAGCTGATGTAATGGAAATAAAGTGCCCAATACATGTAATGTGCTTGAATTGTCTCAAGACCATCCCCCTCCCTCCCTAGTCCATGGGAAAAATGTCTTCCACAAAACTGGTCCCTGGGGCCATAAAGTATGAGGACCACTGGCTTACAGAGGTGGATAGGCACCTCAGATGCGAAGGGGTGGTATTTGGTCAGGAGAGTTAGAAGGTGAGGGATTCTAAGTGCAGGGAGGGTAGGAGCTTTTATTGATACAGGCTTCATACTTTTTGGAAGCACTTGTTATCTGATCATTCCTGTAGGGAGTAAGTCGTTAAATACATTTTACACACGTAGCAACTTAACACCCAGAGATGTGGAGGTGTTATTCTGGTCTCTCCAGCCAGCAGCCAGCTGTCCTGCTGTTTCTGTGCTGAGTTGTGTCCAACTCTCTGTGACCCCGTGGACTATAGCCCGCCAGGCTCCTCTGTCCATGGGATCCTCCAGGCAAGAGTACTGCAGGGGGTCTTCCTGACCCAGGGATCAAACTCGCCTCTCTAATGTCTCCCGCGTTTGCTACTGTTTCTGATTTCTGCACTATTTAGAGAGCCTTTACAGGAGTAGGGGAACATGAGTTTAGACGGGTGGCAGATTTTGGAAAGCCTCAAAGGATAGATACTATACCAAATGAATACGGAAAACGTTAAAACTGAAAGAAACAGTGAAGTTACTATTTCCTGTCTTCGTTTTCTGTAAGTTAACTTGCCTTTCTGAAACTTGACTTGAGGAAGACAACGGAATTGAAATTTTATAAAATTAGTTAATAAAGTTTGCCTCTATTCACGGGTGGATTCAGCTAGTGATAGTTTCTGGTGGCCTAAGGCTTGGAAATTGGATTGGCAGTGAGAGAATTCCTAAAGTATCGTAATTAATTCCTTCCTATTTCTAGTCCATCTTTCCATCATTCATTTTGAATGAGAAGACATGTTGAATACAAGTTTAGGGCTAAGATCCTTTCGATCCCTGTGCTTGGGGGCTGAAAATGTTACTTGGCTGCCAGGCTCTTGTAAAGTACCTTCAGAATATGATAAAGGCAAGGGACCTCCCTGGCAGTCCAGCGGTTAAGAATCTGCCTTGCAGTGCAGTGGACGTGGGTTCAATCTGCAAAGCGACTAAGCCTGTGCCCCTCGACCAGAGAGCCCGTGTGCTGCAACAAAAATATCCCACGTGACGCCACCAAGACCCTATGCAGCCAAATAAATATTAAAAGAAAGAACTTCAAAAAAAAAAAAAAAAAAAACAGGAATACGATAAAGGCGGTGTTTCTGTTGTTTTGCTAAAAGGAGCCACTTTATAGGAACCCAGAGTTTGACCTTCCTGGCTGTTCGGGGTCAAGTTGTACAAAGGAAGGCTGCTCTGGGGCTTACGGGACCGGACCACACTTAGAGCAAGTTTCCTGGCAGCCTGAAGCAGGGGAACCATGGGTTCAGGTGGTAACTGCTTCAGGATTTTCCCAGGGTGGACATGGAGTGTGATTCTGGGCCTGGGGGAGGCAGCTCTCATACACCCGTTGATTCCTCAGAAGATGAGTCTTGGAACTATAAAATCTGCTCTGGAGAAAAGAGGGAAGTTTCAGAGAAATCCTTATTTAATGACTGGTGTGGAAGGTTCTCTCTCTCTTTTTTTAAAACTATAACTGGTCAGAACTCTTTTGCAAAATGAGCCTCACTGAAACAGATTCTTTTTATCTTTTCATAGATGTGAATCCTCGGACCCAGAATAAGGATTCTCCAGAGGACAGTGTGTCTCCCTCTCCAGACCCAAGTAAGAGGGGACGGCTGATGGAGGGAGGCGGAGGTGTGGGCTGGATGGTCAGGGCACTGAGGGGGAGCAAGAGGGAGCCCTGTTTGGGGGAGAACAGCCTGGACGTTCAGGTCTCAGGTGCGGGAAGGCAGTGTGGTGAGGGAGAGTCTGTAGCTTGTCTGATAGAAAGGGAGCGGCGGGGAGGCCGCACGGGAAGGGTGGCCGTATTCCCAGCGCTGGCCTTGGCTCTGAGAGGCCTGACAGGGGCTGTGGGGAGAAGTCGGAAGGAATGAGACCTGAAGCTGTTTCCATCCCTGCAGTTGAAGTGTGTGTCTGGGTTGCATTTACATTGAGCATCCTTGTCTGTTGAAATAGCTGAGCATCTAAATATCAGCAATAGCAAAAGACCAGAAAAAGAAACTGCTGCTTGACCACCGTTGCTTTGCCTCACTGTGACCAGTGGATGTATGCGCATCGCCTAATCTGTTTCCCCACTTCCAAGTAACTTAGCAGTCATTTCACTAGTTTTCCAGGTCTGGCACGCTGGCCATTTCTCATGGCAATGTCACACATATTACGATATTGCGATTTGGATGATCATGTCCATTGGTGGCCATGTGGGTGATTTCTACTTTTTTTTTTATAGCATATAATGCATGGTGCCATGGGTGTATTTTTTTTCTCTTGGTTCAGATCCTTGGAATATATTCCAAAGAATAGTTGGCAGATTGATTATTTTCTAGAAAGCTGCCAGCCTTGAATAGAGGAGCCTGTTTCTCCTCTGCAAGCCCAGCACTGGATTTTGTCATCTGTGTTTGTCACTGCGTGGTTCTGAGCTGGAACCACCTCAGAGGCTTTGGCAGGGCCTGGAGATACTGGAGGTGGAAAAGAGGCCACCCAGACTCTTTACCCAGGGAAACAGCAGCAGCATCCAGCTAAGAACTGGGAGCTTTTCTCACCATGGGGTTTGAAGTCTCCATGTGTGCCCTTGGACCCCGTTTCTGAAAGGTTTTTATAGTCCTGAGGGTCAGGGAACCGGCAAGGGCCAGTACGGTGTAAGAAGGCACAGCGATAGAGGGCCTTGTATTTCCGGCTGCCCCTTGGGGGCTCCATTTGGCGCCCACCTTCTGCTGCTGATTCTAACCAGGGAGCTCACGCAAGCTCACCCTCGTTTGCCATGTAGGAAACTGGGGTGCTAACTAGGATGCTGTGAACTGGGTTTGTTGTTGTTGTTTTTTGTTGGAGTGTAGTTGATTTAGAATGTTGTGCAACTCTGCTGCACATCAGGGTGACTCAGTTACACACATACGCACGCTCTTTTCTTTACATTCCTTTTCATCATGGCCTATCACAGGTGCTCAGTGTAGTTTCCTGCGCTATACATGAGGACCTTGCTGTTGATCCATTCTGAATGTCGCAGTTTGCATCTGCTAACGCCAGACTCCCAGTCCATTCCTCTCCCTTCCCTGCTTCCCTTTCGCTGTGTTTTGAGTTCTTGGGGTATTAAGGAGTTAACAAGGCCTGTATAGAGTCAGACTCATAGACTCAGAGAGTGCAGGGTCCCAGGGGAAGGTGGGCAGGGTGCGGGGGGTTGCTAGTTGGTGGATGTGAAACTTCGGTCCTCGTGAGATGAGGAAGGTCTCTAGAGGCCTGCTGCATGGCTCTGTACCAAGTTTAAGCACACTGAATTGTACACTTAAAAATTTGTTAAGGTGGTAGATCTCAAGTTAAGTGCTCTTACCACAATAAAATAAAATTCAGACCAACCAACCAGAAGTCACCCCAGGACCTGGAGTGGAGACCATGGAGTTAGGCTTGTTGCAGGTCAGGTCATCTTCCCCAAAGCCTTGTGGCTGCACATGGGGCATGTTTCCCGGTGGGACTCAGCTTGAAAGTCTTCCTGGCCCCTGGCCCCCAGGCTCAGGGACACTGTTTTCCTGGGGGCATGTTGGTCACTTTATGGAGGAAAGATCCCTGAGCAGAGAGGCTTCTGGTCCTGTGATCTTGGGGGGGTTCAGCTTGGCCAGGTGTTTAAAGGGGTCGATGATGCTGCCACACCTGCTCAGAGGAGGGGTGTCGGGGACAGCGGGCAGAAGGCCTAGGAGCCACGGGAGGTGAGGCATGTGAGGGTCTCACTGGGGACACAGAGCCTGAAGTGTGGAGTATATCTGCTTCTCATTGTTCCCTTGTATGGAGGTTTGAAAAACAATGTTCACTTACTTGACTGAAGAAGCTAACTGCCCCCCTGCGTTAACTCAGTTATTCTCAGCAAAGGAATATTCTGCTCATTGGGGCACATGTGGCTGTATCTGCAGACACCATTTGTTTTTACAACCAGGCGATGCCACTGGCATCTAGTGAGTAGGGACCGGGAGGCTGCTCACATCCTGCAGTGCCCAGGACCACCCCCCATGACAGAATTATCCTGACCAGAGTAGGTCTCATGCCCCGAGGTGGGGAAGCCCTGCTTCACCAAAGCGCAGGCGATCTCTGACCAACCCACAAGGCTGGGCCCGCTCTGCCATGACAGCTCTCATTTCTAGATTGTTAAACTCCAGCTCCTAAAGTTCCAGCCTCGTAACTTTCCCAGACGTCCTCCCTTGACTCCTCTTCCTGCCCTGATGGATCTGTGACTTACTTTTCAATCCTGAGTTCTGCTCCCCTGTGCTGTTTGCTCCAGAATCAGCTGCACCCCCCTCTTCTCCCCACCCGGCCCCTCCGCCGCCTCGGGGAGGCTCCCGGCCTGAGCCTCTCTTCCGCTCTCAGGACGTTGATTTGCTTCGATGTGTAACTCTGCCTGGCCTGCCCCTGCCGTAACCTCACTGGACTCACGGCTGCAGCTCACGATCAGCAGAAAATGAAAAGTGTCAGCTGCTCCCATTTGCATGGTGGGATCCGATAAGCACTGCGTTGTCTAACAGCCTCTGTTTCTCTCTCTTTCTCCCTCCCCCCTCCCTTTCTCTCTCCCTCCCTTTCCTGGCAATTTGATCACCTGTCACACCGCCCTTCTCCTCCCCACTCCCCACCCACATCCCACACCTGCCTGGTGACCTCACTACCTTCCTCCCTGTTCACACGAGGCAGTTCTGACGCTGTCTGCTCCCCCTGTAGTGCCAGGCTTCTGTTGCACAGTTGGTGTGGACTGGAAGTCACTCACGACTCCCGCGTGCCTCCCCCTCACCACGGACTACTTCCCTGACCGCCAGGGCCTGCAGAATGACTACACGGAGGGCTGCTACGATCTCCTCCCAGAGGCTGACATCGACAGGTCGGTGACAGAGAGAAGGGGCCTGGCTTTTGCTTCTCCCGAGACTGGTTTGCAAACCTTCAGTTTCACACACCACCACGGAGGGGCTCACGGGGATGGAGCTGAGGACTGGGGACCCTGTCACTGTGCTCCCGGCACGCCCTGTGAACGCCCGTCTCTCTTTTCAGGAGGGATGAGGAGGGCGTGCAGATGACAGCCCAGCAGGTATTCGAAGAGTTCATCTGCCAGCGGCTCATGCAGGGTTACCAGATCATCGTTCAGCCCCGCGCACAGAAGCCCAGCCCTGCTGGCCCACCGCCGCTCAGCAGCAGCCCACTCTACAGCCGGGGTGAGTTTCCACTGCGGACCCTAAGTTTTCTCCTCTGCTCAATTTGTGCAAACAAGTTCTTAAGATAGTAGGGAATACATGCACTTAAAGTCATTGTCTTTCAACACACATCTTTTTTGATGTAGTAATTTCATATGTTTATGTATATATATTCATGTGTTTATGTATACTGATATATAACATATTAATGCATCTATATAATGGCATATTTATACAGATATTCTCTGTTGTATTGCTTACCCTTTTTTTTTTCCCTTTCAAATTTTTACTTTATACAATAATTAACATATCCTCTGGGTTCAGACTTATCTTAAAACTCTCTTTAATCTCCAACTCTCCTTTTAAGGAAGAGGGTATGCCTACATTCAGCAATGTTCCAACCTGGCTTGAGCAGTACCTTGGGCCCCAGGTGGCTGAGCAGGGTCGAACTGTCAAACTACAGGGTGAATATTCCCGTCCCAGAGGCCTGGGTTTATTTCTTGCACAGTGCCTGACACAGTAGGTCCTCTAATGTTACCTGAACCTGAACCTTATGCTTGTTCTCCCCTCCTTCCCTATTGTCACTGCAGCTCATTGCAGCTCTGTGACTTGAAGCCAAGATGGGCCATCCGTGAGTGGCAGAGGCTAGTGAGTACAGAGACTCAGTGGTGCTGGCTGAGTTTGAGCTGGGCTCTGGAGGTCTCTCCTGAAACAAGTCCAGCAGCAAGAATTACATGTGGGGGCCTGGAACCAGAGCGCGGTGGTCACTTCCTGGAGCCATCACTGAGCATCTGTTCGCCCTCTGCTTCCTCCCTGTAGCTAATGAGCACCCCACCCTGCTCCCTAGACAGCCAGAACCAAACCTCAGGCGAGCTTTGGTTCCATTAAAGCTCCTCCAGTCAGAGGATCAAAGAAGCATGGACCTGTCATTGGAGGCTTAGTGGTCCTTGCGTCCAGGCCCCATTGTTCACCATGAAGCTTTGGGTTCCTCTGGGTTTTTTCTAAAAGCCTCTTGTGATATGTATCACGTGATACTGCCTTCTCATATTATAGACTCTGCTAAACCTTTCTGATACCTTCAGCTTCATCTTATTATCTTCCACCGTGGAAGCAACCGTGCCTTGTATAGGACAGCATGGGTCTGTGAACCTACGATGGTGTGCGTTCATCCCTTAGGTCACGCATTCATTATTCCACACGTTCATTCATCGTTTTACTCACGCATTTCATTCATTCATTCCTTAGTTCACTAATTCATTTGTTCGTCAGCTCAGTCATTCATTCATTAGTTCACTCATTTTATTACGTCACTCATTCATTCACTCATTATTTCATTAGTTCACTCATTTATTCATTCATTCATTAGTATTTCTGAAGCTCCTGCTCTATAGGACAAAATAACATGAGTCAAACTATGAAATATAAGTCCATGTTATGATAAAGACCTTGAAAGAAAAATCAAAATGCTTGCTTGAGATTATTTAATATGGGATTATTTAATATGGGATTTTGTCTGGAGAGTCAGGGGCGACTTCTTTGAGGAGGTGATGTTTGAGCTGCGACCTGAAACCCATGCAGGAGCTTTTAGTGTGAGAGGAGAGGAGTGGAGGGCAGAGCATGCTAGGCAGCAGGATTAGTGTGTGCAAAGGCCCTGTGGTGGAGACCTTGTAAGACTTTCCGGGCACCTAAAAGACAAGT
Source organism: Capra hircus (assembly GCF_001704415.2). NCBI lineage: Eukaryota > Metazoa > Chordata > Mammalia > Artiodactyla > Bovidae > Capra > Capra hircus. The sequence continues at coordinate 892,257 of NC_030824.1, read as the reverse complement.
GTGGGGAGTACCACGAGTAAGCCAGCAACGTGGCCAGAGACATCAGGAGACCCAGGCTGCACGGACCATGTGAAGGATTTTGTTCTTACCCTAAACACGGTGGTATGAATTCTCCTTTCGTGTTAGTGGTCCCATCGAGGTTGCCTTTTCTCTGAACAGGCACTTTATAAGGTGCTACTGAAAATACAAAGATGAACAACATTTGGCCCTGGCCTCCTGGAACTTTTACTTTGTCAGGGAGTGAGACACACACACACAAGGAGCTATATCCAGGGTAGAATTCACCGTTGATGGGGTCTGATAGCTTTCTGAAGAAGGTGGCACTTGATGGTGACCTTAAACAATCTTTAGGAATTTGATGGTGAGACAGCAGAGATGAGATGGAAGAGAAGGCAGAAGAAGTAACAGGAGCAGATGTTTGGAGAAGGAAATTTGAGTGAATAAATAAGTGGTTCTTTTTTTTTGGCTCCACTGCATGTGGGATCTTAGTTCCCCAACCAGGAATCGAACCCATGTCCTCTGCAGTGGAAGCAGGGTCTTAACCACTGAACTGCCATGGCAGTCCCCAGTAACTGATCCTTTAAGTCTGAAACATGGTGTAGCAGAGTGGGCGTCGTGGGCTGGGTTGGCTGCCCCAGGGCTGAGGGTCTCAGATGCCAGGTGGCAGCTTGTGCCTAAGAAGCGTGGGCTTCCATTTTAGTCACTTAGCATCCAGCTTAGAACTTCCTTCACAGAGGACGGGGCATCAGGTGGTTCAGCCCCTAGTGTATCATCCGGATGCTGTCGGTACCGCTGACTCCACCCCCCTGCTGGCTGGTTCAGTAACAGAAGAATCTTCCACCTCCAGGACTTTTTCTTTTTTTTTCAACCAAGAGTATTTTATTTCTTTTCCACAAAACTGTCAAACTGAAAGTCTTGCCTCTTTCTTCTCTCCATTTGTGAATCTATGTGGAAGAGAAGCAATTGCCTTTTAAAGGAAGGACCCTCAACCAGATGGAGGAAATTCTTTTTTTTCCTTATTAGGCCTTGTGTCCCGAAACCGCCCGGAAGAGGAAGACCAGTACTGGCTGAGCATGGGCAGAACTTTCCACAAAGTCACACTGAAAGACAAAATGATCACAGTGACCCGCTACCTTCCCAAGTGAGTCCTGGGTGTTTAACATTTTCAGCTTCTGTCCTAGGTCATGTCCACCTACCAAGTGATGTTTATAACACATACTGTCCACACACTGAATTGCATGTATATTCAAACCGGGGAGATTGAGTGAGTAGTGGTTGTTTTAGAGTTACTATTTTGTTTCCCAGAGGTTTTTTTTTTTTTTTTTTTTAATTTTTATTTATTTATTTTTGGCCCCACTGGGTCTTCATTGCTTTGCAAGGGCTGGTTGAGGCCAGCAGGGGCTGGGCTGGTGTGTGGGCTAGTTGCTGTGTGTAGGCTTCTCGTTGCAGTGACTTCCTTTGTTGCAGAGCACACGCTCTAGGTGCTTGGGCCCCAGTAGTTGGGGCCTATGGGCTTAGTTGCTCTGCTGCATGTGGAATCTTCCTGGACCAGGGATCTAACCAGTGTCCCCTGCCTTGGCAGGCGGATTCCTATCCACTGCACCACCAGGAAAGTCTGCTTTCCAGGGTTGGGTTTTATGGTTGCAGCTCATCTATTTCTGAAAGGGATTTGATTCAGCTTACAATGTTTAGCATGAGTCTTAACACTCCAATTAAAAACAAAGAATATAATAGAAGAATAAGGTTTTGTTTCAGTCACTCAGTCATGTCCAACTCTTTGCAACCCCATGGACTGCAGCACGCCAGCCCTCCCTGTCCATCACCAACTCCTGGAGCTTACTCAAACTCATGTCCATTGAGTCAGTGATGCCATCCAACCATCTCATCCTCTGTTGTCCCCTTCTCCTCCTGCCCTCAATCTTTCCCAGCATCAGGGTCTTTCCAAGGAGTCAGTTCTACACATCAGATGACCAAAGTATTGGAGTTTCAGCTTCAACATCAGTCCTTCCAATGAATTCAGGACTGATTTCCTTTAGGATTGACTGGTTTGATCTCCTTGCAGTCCAAGGGACTTTCAAGAGTCTTCTCCAACACTACACTTCAAAAGCATCAATTCCTTGGTGCTCAGCTTTCTTTATAGTCCAACTCTCACATTCATACATGACTGCTGGAAAAACCGTAGCTTGCCTAGACAGACTTTTGTCAGCAAAGTAATGTCTCTACTTTTTAATATGCTGTCTAGGTTGGTCATAGCTTTTCTTCTAAGGAGCAAACTTCTTTTAATTTCATGGCTACAGTCACCATCTGCAGTGATTTTGGGGTACAAAAAAATAAAGTCTCTTACTGTTTCCATTGTTTCTCCATCTATTTGCTGTGAAGTGATGGGACTGGATGCCATTCATTTTCTGAATGTTGAGTTTTAAGCCAGTTTTTTCACTCTCCTCTTTCTCTTTCATCAAGAGGCTCTTTAGCTCTTCTTCACTTTCTGCCATAAGGGTGGTGTCATCTGCGTATCTGAAGTTATTGATATTTCTCCTGGCAATCCTGATTTCAGCTCATGCTTCATCCAGCCCAGCGTTTCTCATGATGTACTCTGCATATAAGTTAAATAAGCAGGGTGACAATATACAGCCTTGACATACTCCTTTCTCAACTTGGAACCAGTCTATTGTTCCAGGTCCAGTTCTACCTGTTGCTTCAGGTCCCCGTCGTAACCTGCATACAGATTTCTCAGGAGGCAGATCAGGTGGTCTGGTATTCCCATCTGCTGAAGAATTTTCTACAGTGTGTTGTGATCTACACAGTCGAAGGCTTTGACATAATCAATACAGCAGAAGTAGATGATTTTCTGGTTTAAAAACTGAGAAATCTCCATTACAAGTTCCCTGAGATGAGCTGGTTACTGTGGTTGAATGCCAAGTATATTGAGAGAGAAAAGGTACAGAAGAGTTGGCGGATATCCTTGTTTGGACCTTTGTCTTTCAGGTACCCGTACGAGTCTGCCCAGATCCACTACACCTACAGCCTCTGCCCCTCCCACTCCGATTCAGAGTTCGTCTCCTGTTGGGTGGAATTCTCACATGAGCGACTGGAGGAGTACAAGTGGAATTACTTAGATCAGTACATCTGCTCTGCTGGCTCCGAGGACTTCAGGTCAGAGAGCCCGAGTTGGCTTCCTCCCATCGTGGCCTGCCACATGTCTGTAATTGAATGCCTCTGTCCTTCCTCCGATTGTAAAATGAGGACATTTTTAGGGGAAAAAAAAATGGAGGGAAAAGTACATCTGGATTGGGTTAAAAACTCAGTGATGAGATGGACGGGGACGATCACACAGCAGTGTGAATGTACTGAGTGCCACTGAATGTGCCCTAAAGATCATTATAATGGTAAATGTTGTTACATGTGTTTTACCACATGGAACAACAAACAGCAAAAAATCCCTGGTGAAGATGTGCCCTTTGGTGAGATGTCCGTGCTCTTCATATCTTCCTGACTGCTTGTAACTTTTTTTTTTAATTGAGGTATAGCAGATTTATAATGTCATGTTAATTTCTGCTATACAGCAAAGTGGTTCAGTTATATATGTACTTTCTTTTTTTAATATTCTTTTCCATTATGGTTTATCTTGTGAAAGTGAAAGTGTAGTCACTCAGTTGTGTCTGACTTTTTGCAACCCTTGGACTGTAGCCCACCAGGCTCCTAGAATACTGGAGTAGGTTGCCATTCCTTTCTCCAGGGGATTTTCCCCACCCAGGAATCGAACCTGGGTCGCCTGTATTGCAGACAGATTCTTTACCATCTGAGCCACCAGAGAAGCCCCTCCTCCATGGTTTATCCTTGGATTTTTAAAAGTCTTTTTTCAGCTTTATTGAAGTAGAATTGACAAAAGCACTATATATGTAAGGTGTACAGTGTGACGGTTTCGTGTAAATGTACACTTTTTTCTTTTTTTTTTAATTGGAGTATAGTTGGTTTATCGTGCTGTGTTAGTTCCGGGTATCCAGCAAAGTGAGCCGGTGATACACATACATACGTCTGCCCTTTCTTAGATTCTTGTCTCATACAGACCGTCACAAAGTCCTGAGTGGGATTCCTCGTGCTGTGCAGTAGGCTCTTACTCGCTGTCTGTCTTATACGTGGTGCTTTAGTCTCTCAGTCGTGTCTGACTCTTTGCGACCCCGTGGTCTGTAGCCTGCCAGGCTCCTCTGTCTGTGGGATTTCCCAGTCAAGAATACTGGAGTGGGTTGCCATTTCCTTTTCCAGGGGATAGTCCCGGCCCAGGGATTGAACCCGGGCCTCCTGCATTACAGGCAGATTCTTTACCAACTGAGCCACCAGGGAAGCTGTATTTAGCTGCAGTCCATGGGGTCGCTAAGAGTCGGGCACGACTGAGCGACTTCACTTTCACTTTTCACTTTCATGCATTGGAGAAGGAAATGGCAACCCACTCCAGTGTTCTTGCCTGGAGAATCCCAGGGACGGGGGAGCCTGGTGGGCTGCTGTCTATGGGGTCGCACAGAGTCGGACACGACTGAAGCGACTTCGCAGCAGCAGCAGCAGCAGCAGTGTGTGTATGTCGACCCCAGCCTCCCAGTTTGTTTCTCCCCACTCTCTTTCCTCCTTGGTAACTGGTTAAGTTTGTTTTCTACGTCTGTGATTCAATTTCTGTTTTGCTCATTTGTGCCATTCTTTCAGATCCCACATTTAGGTGATACCATATGATCTTTGTCTTTCTCTGACTTACTCCACTCATTGTGATAATATCTAGGTCCATCCATGTTGCAGTAATAGCATTATTTTTTTTTAATTGGAGGCTAATTACTTTACAGTATTGTGGGTTTTGCCATATATTCACATGACTCAGCCATGGGTATACATGTGATCCCCATCCTGAACCCCACTCCCGCCTCCCTCCCCATCCCATCCCTCAGGGTCATCCCAGTGCACCAGCCTTGAGTGCCCTGCTTCCTGCATCGAACCTGGACTGGTGATCTGTTTCACATATGATGATATACATGTTTCAGTGCTATTCTCTCAAATTATTCCACCCTTGCCTTCTCCCAGAGTCCAAAAGACTGTGCTACACATCTCTGTCTCTTTTGCTGTCTCACATATAGGGTCATTGTTACCATCTTTCTAAATTCGATATGTATGCGTTAGTATACGGTGTTGGTGTTTTTCTTTCTGACTTACTTCACTCTGTGTAACAGGCTCCAGTTTCATCCACCTCATTGGAGCTGATCCAAATGCATTCTTTTGAATGGCTGGGTGATGCTCCATTGCGTGTCTGTGCCGCAGCTTCTTTTATCCGCTCCTCTGCGGATGGACACCTAGGTTGCTTCCCTGTCCCGGCTGGTCTTTCATTCTCTTTCATGATCACAGGCCACTGAATCTAGTTCTCTGTGCTGCGCAGTAGGACCGTGTTGTATATGCATTCTCTACACAGAAAGCTTTCCGATGTCTTGTTTTTAACTTTTCATTTTTATGCGTGATGTATGGTTGCGATGATGAAAGGCTGCCGTGACACTGGGCCTGGGTGCACAGAAGCACTCCAGCGTCTCTGGGGTAGAAGGGAAGAGCAGCCTTGGAGGTCATCCCTTGGAGCCTGCAGCCTCAGATGGGCACGTGCTCCCAGGCAGAAGGACCCTCCACACCCGACTCTGGAGGGGGGGTGTGGGGGGGTGCTGAGATGGATGCACCTCGCTGGAGGTGCTTCTGTCACCGGCTCGGTCGCACCTCCTCCGGCTTGGCCGCACCTCCGCCTCCTTTCCCGTATCCCTCCGCAGCTTAATCGAGTCCCTGAAGTTCTGGAGGACCCGCTTCCTGCTGCTGCCAGCCTGCGTCACCGCCACCAAGCGCATCACGGAGGGAGAGACCCACTGCGACATCTACGGGGACCGGCCGCGGGCCGACGAGGAGGAGTGGCAGCTCCTGGACGGCTTCATCCGCTTCGTGGAGGGCCTGAACCGCATCCGCCGGCGGCACCGCTCGGACCGCATGATGCGGGTGAGGCCCTATGGCCCCTCGCGGGCTGCGCCGGGGGTGGGCTGCAGGGACCGCCTCCTCTCGCGGCAGCGGCCCCTCCCCAGCCAGTTCTTTACCCCACAGCCACCCAGGGATTATCTTCAGTCCAGCGGAGTGGGTTCCCCCTCAGTGCAGGATGAAGTGGTTGGTGGTGGGGGAAGCGGGGGAAAGCTCCCCACCCGAAGACAAAGCCCTCCAGGAGCTCCCTGCGGGGTTCCCAGCGTCAGGCACAGCTGCCTGCGTGCCCTGGTGCCGGATTGCTCCACAGCAGCCGCGTCACTTCAGGCACTTGCAGAGTTTTCCCGCACCCGTGGGCCTCCTTTCAGTGACTCACTCCCCAGTGAGGATGCTGAGGCTTGTAGGGGTGATGGGAGGATGTGTCTGAGGACACCCAGCCAACAAAGGGCTGATCTGGGATGGTTCGGCCCCTGTGCACGCCTGTGTGCCAGTGCACACGGGTCTCTGAGTTTTATGAAGCTGTAGCTTCATGTCGCCACCATCACCGCCACGGTCAGGACACAGAATAGTTCCATCGCTCCAAGGAGAGCTCTCCCAGCACCTTCAGAGGCACACTGCCCCTCCCTCTCCAACCCGGGGGACACTGGTCTGTTCCCCATCACTCTACAGCTGTCTTTTCCAAATGTCCTATGAATGGAATCATACAGCACATAATCTTTCCAGCCTGGTTCTTCCCCTCAGCATAACACCTTTGGGATTCATCTAACTTGCCGCTTGACTCCACAGTTCATTCTTTTCCATTGCTGAGCAGTGTTTCATCATCAGTCGTGTTTTTACTTTTTGTTTTTAACCTCAAGTTCAGCTGTCTTCTGTACACAGCAGCATTTCCAGGAGAGCTGTGTAGTGGAAAGAACCTTGGATTTGGAGTCAGTCAACTGGACATGGAACAACAGACTGGTTCCAAATCGGAAAAGGAGTATGTCAGGCTGTATATTGCCACCCTGCTTATTTAACTTATATGCAGAGTACATCATGAGCAATGCTGGGCTGGAAGAAGCACAAGCTGAAATCAAGATTGCCGGGAGAAATAGCAATAACCTCAGTTATGCAGACGACACTACCCTTATGGCAGAAAGTGAAGAGGAACTAAAAAGCCTCTTGATGAAAGTGAAAGAGGAGAATTAAAAAGTTGACTTAAAGATCAACATTCAGAAAACGAAGATCACGGCATCCGGTCCCATCACTTCATGGGAAATAGATGGGGAAACAGTGGAAACAGTGTCAGACTTTATTTTTTGGGGCTCCAAAATCACTGCAGATGGTGATTGCAACCATGAAATTAAAAGACGCTTACTCCTTGGAAGGAAAGTTATGACCAATCTAGACAGCATATTCAAAAGCAGAGACATTACTTTGCCAACAAAGGTCCATCTAGTCAAGGCTATGGTTTTTCCAGTAGTCATGGATGTGAGAGTTGGACTTGAAAGAAAGTTGAGCGCCAAAGAATTGATGCTTTTGAACTGTGGTGTTGGAGAAGATTCTTGAGAGTCCCTTGGACTGCAAGGAGATCCAACCAGTCCATCCTAAAGGAGATCAGTCCTGGGTGTTCTTTGGTAGGACTGATGCTGAAGCTGAAGCTCCAATCCTTTGGCCACCTGATGTGAAGAGATGACACATTGGAAAAGACCCTAATGCTGGGAAAGATTGAGGGCAGGAGTAGAAGGGGACGACAGAGGATGAGATGGCTGGATGGCATCACTGACTCGATGGACATGGATTTGGGTGGACTCCAGGAGTTGGTGATGGACAGGGAGGCCTGGCGTTCTGTAGTACACGGGGCTGCAAAGAGTTGGACAGGACTGAGTGACTGAACTGAACTGAACTTCACTTTTCTGAGACTTAGTTTCTTTTTCCATAATGTAGATGTTACATTGTTTACTTCCTCAAACTGTGGTAAGAGTAAAATGTAAGTAACCGCCTCAAGGAGGCAGTGTGTTTTGAGCCTGACAGCGACTTGGGACTTTTGGTTTGAGTAAAATGCTGTTTCCTGGCATTTCCGGCTCCTGGGTTTCATCCTCCTGGACTGTACTGATGGATTCCCAGAACCTGAGGCACAGCGGACACAGCAGCATCTGATGGCCTGTTTCCTTCTCTCTACTCTAGAAAGGGGCCGCCATGAAAGGCTTGCAGATGGCCGGGCCCATCCCCACTCACTCCCTCGAGTCGGCTGGACCCCCAGTTGGGAAGAAGGGAACCTCAGCTCTGTCTGCCCTGCTGGAGATGGAGGCTAGTCAGAAGTAAGTGCCCAGTGGAGGGAGACACCTCCGTGCCCCGCAGGCCCGAGTGCAGTGAAATGTTGGTGCCGTCTGCCAAGGAGCCAGTAACTGACAAACGACAGGCAGGCGAAAAGAAAGGTTCATACATGGTAAGTGTTGAATGTCATGAAATAGGCCAGAATTTATAAACTTGACGTCTGGAGCTTGATTTGAAATACAGGTACACTTGGTTTGGTCCACAATGTGTTTTTTTTTGGTTGTTGTTGTTTGATTTTTTGTCTTTATTTTTAATAGACTTTTCTGTTTTTAATTCAGTTTTAGGTTCAAGGCACAATTGAGCGGAAGGTACAGAGGGGTCCCATATACAGCCTTCCCCACACAGCATCCACGTCCCTCACTGAGCAGCCCATTTGGTGCAACTGATGGGCCCAGAGTGCCCCGTTTATTTACATCGAGCCTCACTCTTGGTGTTGCACATTCTATGGGTGTGGTGTTGGTTTAGTCTGGTCATAATTCATGTCTGACTCTTTGCAGTCCCGTGGACTGTAGCCCACCAGGCTCCTCTGTCCATGGGTATAGATAAACTTACAATGACACGTAGCCACCATTAAAGAGTAGTTTCTCTGCCCAAAAAACACAGAATATTTTTAGAATATTTGAGCCAGTTTTTGACTTCTGGGGCCTGGAGGTCCAGGGGTTAAAACTTTGTGCTTCCACTGCCAGCGGCATGGATTCAGTCCCTGATTGGGAAACTAAGATCACACGTGCTGCACAGCCAAAATAAATAAATAAGTAAATAGTAAAAAAAAAAAAAACAACAAGAAACCTTAAAAAAAATCTTAATTTCTTAGTGAATTCCTATATGAAAAAATAGCTAACATACACCTACATGATACGTGGTTATACGAAAAATATAGACAACGTCATACAAAGGTATGTTACGTGTAATAAGTAATATTTGCTCTGCTTGAGCTAGTGGAGACTCGGTTAGCACTGGGTCCCCATTCAAGCCTGGCCACGGTGGATGGGCTGGCACTTTAGGCGGGCTTGTGCCCTGGTTCACTGTGGAGCCAGCACATCCTCTGTGCTTGCACTTGACTTGGTCCCTCAGTCCGCCACCTGACCAGCTTCTCTAGGCGTTAGAGTGTGTGGTCCCTTCATGAAGAGCAGGCACTGCAGCTCTCAGGACCCCAGAGGGATCCCATCTTGCTTTGGGATGTGGGATTTAAGATATCTTTGTTGGAAGGGATGCATTTATTCCTGGGGAGGTGGGACTTGGGGAAAAGGAGAAAACATTGCCACAAGCCTTAACCCCGCCCCCTCCACCCTTCCAGCCACATCTGTGCTCCCCGGCATCTGTCCGGTGGGCTGGGGTTTCCGAGCCGTGCCTGCAGGAGCCCACAGATGTTGAGCTCTCAGAAGGTAATGTGAGTGAGCTTGTGGCCCAGCGGGAGATACAGCTGCAAAGACAGCGTGGGAAGTCAGACTCGAAGCTGTTCCGACATGTTCCCATAGCAAGAGTGGTCGTTTGAAAGTTTCTTTATTTTAATGTAAAATTTCAAACATTAAAAAAAAAAAACTAGATTAACATAATTAATCCCCATTTACCCATCACCCAGCTCTAATGATTGTTAACTCAGGGCCAGTCTTGTTTCATTTATATCCCACTTCTCTTCCTTTTTATTTCTTATAAAACCCCAGACAGCTCATCTCTTCTTCTATAAGATTTCAGTGTGCATCTCTGAAAGATAAGTACTCTTAAAGCCGTAATATCATAATTCACCTAAGAAGTCACAGCAGTTCCTTAATATCGTGAAATATTCATGCAGCATCTTTGGCAGAAGCGGTGTTTTCAGAGATGGGTCCTGCATTTGGGAAAGCCTGGTGGATGGGCTCAGGAGGCAGAGGCCTCACTGGTCAAGGTGAGAGGCAACAGAGGCTGGAGGCGAGGATGGGGTAGAGAGAAAGGGATACAGGGTGGAGGGAAGAGAGTGGCCAGGGTGACAGTGGGGGGTTGGGGGCGGGCAGATGACAGGCAAAGCTGGGATAGGTCAGGCCCATGATTGAGGGTGCTGGGGCCGCCAGAAAATCTGACCCAGGAAAGACCCCACAACTCTGCCTACAGATTGTTCCTTAGCTAATCGCAGACCTTTCCAGCTGGAAAAAAAGAACAAGGAACATATGTTGCTGGGAGGGGTGTGAAGCTGGGGGTGGGGGAATCTTATTTTAATGTGTCAGTGAGTCATTGTTCCGAGCGCTCCGTGGAGCCTCTTTCTGCTCAGATGGAAAGAGGAGGGATGTCTTGGGGTGACAGTGTCCCCTAACGTGTGGGAGGCGCTAAGCTGACCCCACAGCAGGAGGCAGAACAGGGCGCCCTGAGATGTATTTTCCCCCAGATGGCTGCTCCTGGGCAACGCGGTGCCTCTTCTCAGAGCTGGAGGCCGAGCAGAGGGAGCCAGGCCTTTATGTAATATTTGCTCTCGTGGCGTTTTTTACCTTGTGCTTTTCTGTATTTTTTGCTACACCAAGCAGATCCAGTTTTATTATGGAAAACTGTGTTGCAGCAATATGAAGAAGAGCTTTAGAAGCTTCACCTGTAGTCCTGCCATCTTATCACGAGTATCGGTTTCCTCCCGTTCCCCTGAGTCTTTGCCTGGAGGCGCTCACGTGGCGTCACGCTCTCGTGGGAGGCAGGGGCCACGGGAGAAGGGCTGTGGGCAGTCTGGGCTCCGTGGCTTCTGTCTGATGGAGAGAAACTGACATCAGGGAGTCAGAGCAGGGCGCGAGCCCATGAGGCAGTCGTCATGGCCTCTGGGAAGAAGGCAGTGTGCCCCATGCCTGTCTCGTGTGGGCGTGCACAGCATAGCGGTTTTTTTGGTGGCATCCCCTCCCCTGAGCTGAGGAGCCTCCAAGGGCAAGATAGGTCCTAGGTGTCTCTGAATCCCCAACCCCTGGTCCATAGGTCAGCACGTAGATGGCAGCTCAGTACACGAGGGTTGTCACCCACATCAGACGAGGGAACCCTGGGGCAGAGCCAGGGAAATGGCCACGGCTCCCAGGAAGCATAGGAGGACATCCCAGTGTGTGTGTGTGGACGAGGCCCAGAGGAACACGTCACGATGTGATGCAGAGACGGCACGATGTACGGGGCTCAGGCAGAGTTGAACTCTGCGTATATGAATCACCCCTCAGAGTAGCCAAGCGATTGGTGTGGGGAGGTGTCTGTCTCTCCAGTATTCAAGCTAATGGGTCCAGAGGGAGTGCTCGAACATTCCCACGTGTGGGCTCCTATGCGCTTACGGATCTAGCAGAGGTCACCAGGGACTGCTCACATCGCCAGACGCCGAGGCCTCCAAATAGAAGCACACAGCATGCTTGAGGAGAAGTTCCTGCCCATCAAGCCTGAATATGCTCAAAACTCTAGATACAATTTCTAGTTCTCAGGAAGTGTTGGGTGCAGAGGAGCTGGGTAAACAATAAAGGGATGTGATGAGCACATCCAGATGGGAAATTTACAAGACCAGTGGGCTCCTTTCTCCCACAGATAAATTGCAGGATATGGAGAGATGAAAAGAGCTTCTGGCTCAAAGGATGCTCGAGAGACATGACGGACTGCAGCGTAGGGACCTTAACTGCATCCAGCAAACACACTGTAAAAAGTTTTTTTGGAGACAATTAGAGAAATAATGATACTAGAAAATTTTTAAAAATGTAAGTGTGTTGATGGGATTGTTATTCTTTTATTTTCTTCTAGAGATGCAATACACACTGAAGTGTTTATAGATGAAATAATAGCATGTGTGAGTTTTGCTTCCAAATAATCGGAGTGGGTAGGTATAGATGGGACAAGATTGGCTCCATCATAAATGATCCTGGGGTCCAGGTAGATCATGAGTTTGATTACATGATCCTGGATTTTCATATGGGTTTGAAAATTTTCCATGATAAAAACCAAAAAGAGAGAGTATAGCAGGTTACTATGGAAACCAGTTTTTAATCTCCGATATGAGTTCACCTCCCCATCAGTAACAGACATGTCAGAATTTAAGATGAGAGAAATGTCCCGAATTGGTTTCCCCGGGGAGGGAGAGGGCAGAGGACTGAGGGAGAGGCCCGCTGCAGGAAAGCCCGCTGATGCCTCCGATCTCCCCCTGGAAGTGAGCTGAGTTGGACCAGGGCCAGGCGTTTACACCCTTTGGTGATGGTTCATTGTCCCCGGGCAGCCTGGGGAGGGGCATGGGCCGCGCTGGAGGGCTGCTGGGGGGCCGCCAGACAACACGGCAGCTCCCGATGCAGTGCGGCCACGCGAGGGTCTAGGCCTCACAGTGCCCACCGCGAGTAGGGTGTGTCACAGTAACAACTGAGCATTTAAGACTGGGATGTGAGCCTCCTGGAACTTACCAAATAAAGAGTCAGTGATACAATAAAAGTCTAATTTGGGGGCTCGTTTGAGTTGCAGTTTGTTATTGTTTAGTCGTTAAGTCATGTCTGATTCTTTTTGTGACCCCGTGGACTGACCCATCACCAACTCAATGGACATGAGTTTGAGTAAACTCTGGGAGTTGGTGATGGACAGGGAGGCCTGGCGCGCTGCAGTCCATGGGGTCGCAAAGAGTCGGACATGACTGAGCGACTGAACTGAGCTGAACTGAATGGACTGTAGCCTACTAGGCTCCTCTGTCCATGGGATTCTCCAGGCAAGAATACTGGAGTGGGAAGCCATTCTCTTCTCCAGGGGATCTTCCCAACCCAGGGATCAAACCCAGATCTCCCACGTTGGCAGGTGGATTCTTTACCACTGAGCCACCTGGAAAGCCCTAAGTTACAATGATTCATGGTTTATTTTAGAAATATAAATGTGAAAGTAGGCGTTTATGGACTCCAGAACCAAGATGGGAGGAGATGTCGTAAGAAAACCATAGTTGTCTTGTGTCTGAGATAATGCCTGTTATGCACATGGCTCTTTTTTTAGGCGGTGAGGAGGGATTAAGTGTGTGCATTCGCAAGATTAACAAATCTTCAAAATGTGTAAAGAGTTGACATGGTCCCCCCTGTATAGTTGTGCTCAGCAGTAACACAGGCCTAATTTTCAGAGTGTGCTTCCGGTGGTCTGTTTAATCCAAACTGAGGAAAAGCTCTGTCCCAGAGAGTTGAAAGCATGGTGTTCACGGATGGAGTGACTCAAACCCTGTCACTTGCCTTTTCAAAGGAATATGCAAACCCTAAGCTGTGCCAAGATACTTTTATTTTCATTTATTTTTGGCTGTACTGTGTGACGTGCAGGATCTTAGTTCCTCCACAAGGGATTGAACCCACATCCTCTGCATCTTAACCACTGGACCACCAAGATGCTTTTAAAATTGAGCTATTTTCTGATTTTCGGTGACAGCTGGCAATCATTCAGGACAGTGAATGAAATTAAGGGCACCACACAAGGTCTGAGGAGAAACAAAGGGAAAAGCGTGTTTCAGAGATGACGGCCACAGAGCAGCCTTCGGCTCGTCGTGGCCGACGCTGGTCCTTCCCTGGGCTCTGAGCAGAACCGCCTGTGTGTGTTTCCTCCTCTCAGGTGCCTGGGAGAGCAGCAGGCAGCGGCACACGGGGTCAAGAGCTCCGCCCCGCCGGCCGAGAGTGGCACTGTGGCCATGACTCCCACCTACGTGGACAGCCCGCGAAAGGTAAAGGAGACCCTCGGATGGGCAGGGGGCCGGCGTGTGCACTTAGGGCCTCGCCGTGGAAGGTAGCGCACAGCCCTCAGAGCCAGATCCAAGTGTGCTGAGGAGTTGGTGAACCCTTGGTCGCATCACTGTGTTGATGGCAGGACTTGTAAGAAAGCTGACTACCTAGAAAGCAGGTGTATTAATCAGTCAGGTTAACTGGGTCAGTCAAGACTGAAGCTCTGGCTTGAGCTGTGACGCTGGCCTCTGGTTTCCCTTCAGCTCCATCCTCAGCCCTCCCTGGCGAGGGTGGGGAGGGATGGGGGTGGGTGTGTGAGTGGGCGGGGGGAGGATAGAAAAGGGCTGAAGCAGATTCCAGGAGAGCTCCGTCTTTGGTGAACGGAACGCCCATCAGTTTGCATAGACTCCTGAGAAGTAGTCAGACGGGAGTGTCGTGGGACACAGAAGCCAAAACCTGGGACTTTGGCCCCTGCACGGGATTGGCGGGTACAGCAGAGTGGCCGAAAACTCCACAGGGCAGGCTTGTCCTGCCCTCAAAGACCAATAGGTACGACTCGGTCAGCTCCTTCTCCCCAGAAATTCAGAACCTGAGATCGTTCTCATGTGGCCGCACCTTCCCTCATCTGGTTTCTCTCACTCAGAGACGAAGCAGATTCAATAGATTTCTTTATTTTTCAACACTGTGGCCAGCTTATATATCCATCTGCCTATTTATTTTTCTTCCACATCATGAAGATTTCCCCGTCTCATTATTTCTCCAAAGCATGATTTAAAAAAAAACAAAACTATATAATATTTCATCATATGACTAGACCTTCATTTGTTTGAAACAGCATGTATGTGGTTTCTGATTTTTAAAAACAGTTTTTGGTAAGCATTCCGTAAGGTTTTTATAATTATTCTGCAATGTGTCACAATTTCAAATAATGCTGCAACAGCCTTGCACACAATTATTTGATCACATCTCTGATTATTTCTTCAGGATAAGTGCCTAGAATTAGATGACTAGGATGGAGGGATTAAAATCTCGAGAAAAGTAGCAACCGAGGCTGCAGGCAACTTGGGGAATTCATAAACCTGAGACGGCAAACCTTAAGAAATATTTTAGTCTTTGTGGGCTGAGAGGCAGGACCCAGGTTATCATGTGGACTCTTCCTCCACCATTTAAAATTTGAAAAGCTCTCAACTCACAGGCTGGAACAGCCAGGGGACCAGATTTTTTTGTAGGCTGTTCTGCAAGCCCAGCTCTAAGACAGTGGCTCTGGGTCCAGTCCCCAGTGTAGTTTGTGCATCGGGAACGACCCGTCAGTGAAGGAAGTCTTTTCATCTGTCCTCACGGGTGCCTCACGTCAGCATCTCCGCTTCTGTGTGTTCTGGCAGAGGCGGGGCGCAAATAGAGCATGGGAACACACAAACGCCTGTGTGCTGTCCACAGGATTAGAAGCCGGGTGGGGCCCGTACTGAGAAGTGAGAGCCTACAGAACCGCACGGATGAGGGTTAACATATGCCAGTGACCAAATGGGAGACTGTTGTCCACAGCACTCCCCTCATCATCTGGCTAGACAGTGCAGTCCACACATGGGTCTGCCAGGTGTAGATTTCCGAGTGGTCCGGGGGAGGCAGAGGGGTCAGGAGACGGCCCGCCACTGTCTCCAGGGAGACTCCTACATGCCAGGACATGTGGAGGGTACCCGCGTGCGTGTCTCCGCGGCTCGTTACTGGAGCTTGTTGTGGCTGATGGGCCAGGACAGCAGTCCTAGTAAAACAGACAGTGAAATACTTCAGTGAATCTCCTTTTAGAATTAAAGAAAAGTTGTAGGCAAGCAGAGACCTTCAGGTATATGGAGTGCTATTTGCAAATTTCAGTGATGACATTGAAAAGTGCAAAGAGTTTGAAGGGACAAGAGGATATGTCTTGACCTTAAGAAGGAAGGAGGGAGGGAGATGTGATTGGAAAAGTTCTCTCTGCCGTTTATGTTTCAAGTCCACGGCAGCCTGAACCCCGCAGGGATGGCGGGGAGGCCGCTCCAGGAGCCCCTTCTGGTGAGCACACGCGTGTCTGACAGTATAAATGTCTCAGCGGCTTCGTGGTGTCGTTACACAACCAATAGAGGAGAAGGTGCTGCTGCTTCTGTGTCCCTGGTTCGCTTGGAAAATTTAGCAAGAACTTTTCCTGCACTGAATCCTCTTCTCCCATCTGCTGCCGTGTTTAGTAACAGGTGGAAGCACAAGCTTCAGGTGTCCGTGTATCGCCCAGAAGTCTGGGGGTCTCCCCACCAGGCCAGGACGCTGCCCCCTGTCCTGCCCTGTGCCCCCCGACACACAGGCTGCCCTGCGGCCTTCCGGTCCACTCGGCATGGGTCTGAAGGGCGTTCAGAGCTATGTGGGCACGCAGGCGTCCAAGCTGGCCTCTGACGAGACCTGAGGCGCTTGGACACACCTTCCCCCGGGTGCTGCGCCTACATGGCTGGGATGCTCTGCCTGGGGAGGTGTGGGTTTCTGCTAACGCTTTGCATCTGGATATCTTCCTCCTGGGTGGATGGGTCTCACTCGTTCTCTCTCTCTTTCCCTTTTCCCTTCATGTGCCCTTCTTTCTCTCCTTCCCTCCTTGGTTTTGGCTTTTTCCTTCACCCCTTCCTCCTCCTGCAATGGTTCACCGCTGGGCCACGGGCCATCCTCCACCCCCTCGCACCTGCCGCCGCTTCCTGCCGCTCTGACCTCAGGACGGGGCCTTCTTTATGGAGTTTGTCCGCAGCCCGCGCACAGCATCATCCGCCTTCTACCCGCAGGTCAGTCCAACCCCAGGGCCCTGCAGCCCATGCGTGCCTGTCTGTCAGTTGAAGCCTTGACCTGGCCTTCAGCTCGGTTCTGAAAACACCTGGAATTAGGCTGAAGCCAAGTTTGAGGGGCAGCTGAAATTGAATTTGATCTTGGAGATGCAGTACCTTCTGTTGGTAGCGACCAAGGGGTATCAGTGTCCCCGTCTTTGCCCACGTGATTGCCACTGACTCAGCCACATGGTAGCATCTTCCCCTTTAGGTGTGTTTGTCCGTATGATGTAGCAACCTGACTTAAAGGCTGAACTCTTTAATTTTTTTTCCTGGTAAGCATCATAAGGGCAGGGGAGGTTTTATCTTTTTTAACTTGTTATTTTATATTGATTAACCATGTAATCATACAAACACTAGTCTGGCCCACCATCTGCTTTTGTCAATAAAGTATTATCGAAACACAGCCACACCCCTTCATTCGCATCATTGATGGTTGCTTTTGTGCTTTTTCATGCAGAGTTGAGCAGTTCCAACAGGCCTTATAGCCCACAAAGCCTAAAATAATTACCATCTGGTCCTTGACAGAAGATATTTGCCAACTTCTGATTTAGAAGATAACTCTTTAACCACATCCTGGTGTGGGCTAGTGGTGGGGTTCTGACTCAGGAGTGGTAGACAAGAGATAACCCACAGAGAGGCCCAGAAGGGGCACCTGTGCCAGAGAGCTGGGTCTGGTCCCCTCCATTAGCTTCTAACTTAGTTTCATGGCGTGACACCTCTTCCTAAGTCTTGCTGGTTGAGGGCAGATGGTGGTTGGTAATTGCAAGCTGCCTCTTGCTACGTTTCTCTCTGTATTTATGGGGCTGGCAAAGTCTATGTGGTCCTTTTTTTTTTTTTTGCAATTCATTGAGCCTGATGTAGAAGAGCAAATTGGTTCTTTCAGAACCAGGGATGACTGTCTCCCAGGGGACCTTTGGTAATACCTGGAGGCATTTCTGTCACAGCTGGAGCAGAGGGAGATGATCAGGGGGTCGTGGCTAGCGTCTGGTGAGCAGAAGCCAGGGATGCTGCTGAGCGTCCACAGTGCACCTGGCAGTCTCCACAACCAAGGCTTCATGGGTGCTCAGCCACTCTTTGCGACCCCAAGACTGTAGCCTGCCAGGCTCCTCTGTCCATGGGATTCTTCAGGCAAGAATACTGGAGTGGGTTGCCAATTCCTCCTCCAGGGGATCTTCCCTGCTCAGGAATTAAGCCTGTGTCTCCTGCATTGCAGGCGGGTTCTCTACCACTGAGCCAGCTGGGAAGCTCCCACAGCAAAGGCTTATGGCAGCAGTACCCTAATGGCAGCAGTACCGTGGTTGAGATGCCCTGTTTTATTTAGGAGTGATGTTTTTCAATCATCTAATAGAGTATCTGATACTGTTCTTCTGGAAGTACTCGAGACCCTGTGTGAGAGAGACCAGGCGTCTTGTGTTTTGCCAGAAGTGCTCCTGAAGGCTGGCCGTTCTCTCCAGATGTCCGCTGCCCGGTGCGGCCTCTCTAGGGTGGTGGGGGGGTCGTAGTCCTGCCCGTCAGGCTGTTTAAAGGGAATGAGACAGAAAACCATGACGTGAAGCAAAGCGTGCCAGCCCCCAGGCGAGGGTCCGAGACCGAAAGTAAAGCAGGTTTCTGTTCGGGGACCAGAGTGAGTCAGGGAGTGTTTCACCAAGGGAGCCGCGCTTGGAACACAGCGTTTGTAGCCCACATCGGTGGGGAAGGGCGTCCCGGCGGGGCACACAGACAGGGCTGAACACCGGGGTTGACCCTGCTGGAGACGCAGCCATGGGTGTGGGGGTGTGTGTGCGGAAACCTGCGGTTCTGCGAGTCGGGTCTCAGTCCGATAGCTTGTGGAGAGACTGGAAAGATGTCAGGGTAGCGGAGTGATGGGGTTAGAATTGTCCTTTAAGAGGGTGAAGCTGGAGTGCTCGCAGGTAGGGTGTGTGTGGGGTGGGGTCAGGGGGAGCTGGGTGGTTCATGGGCACATCTGGTGGGCCCTGGGAGTCAGCAGAGGGGAGGCCACAGGATGAGGCCTCTCCTTAGGGGTGAAGCGAGAGAAGGGAGCTTCAGATGTGCCTGAGGTGTGAACCTGGACAAACGGGAAGACTGATGGCGCCCAGGACGGACGTGGGTGAGGAGGATAGGGCTGAGGGGTGGAGCTGCTTGTCTCTGCTGTCTCCCTCCTCCCAGCCCTGGGGGACAACACCGGCCTCTTCACTCCCCCTCTGGGGATCTTCTCTAGTGTAGGCCTTGCGGTTTGAGTCAGGTGCTGGTCTGGAGGGTTCGCTGTGCACAGCGGCCGCCCATGGCCTCGGTTTGGGGTACATGGGCTCCCCCTACTCTGATGGAAGAGGGTGCATGCCTGGTGGGGGATGGTCCCTGGATGCCTTAGCTCCTCCCCCAGGGACCAGCGGGGACTGGGAAGGAGAGGGACAGGAAGGACTGTACATGTGAACAGCCTGAAAGGTTTTTGGGTTTTGCTGTTAACTTTTCAATCTCCTGCAGGTGTCTCTGGACCAGACGGCCGCCCCAGTGCTAGACGGCAGCAGCTTGGGGGTGAGCACAGGCCAGTCCGTGGACAGGGGCAATAGCCAGACCTTCGGGAACTCGCAGAGCTTGGGGGAACAGTGCTTTCCCTCCGCAAACTCCAGCGATAGCGGGTGAGACTCAGGAAGACCACACTTGTGCTCCTGGGCGGTGGGGACACTCTGACCTCAGAGGCCGCAGAGGCCGGGGGTCTGGATCTCGGGCCCGAGTTCTAACTCGGCTACGAGTTATGTCTGGGAGCCCAGACTAGTCAGTCCTCACTGGCACCCTCTGACGGTGCTGGTGGTCCATGCCCTGCCCTCCTCACAGGCTCCTATAGAGACACCACGGCATCAGGCGCTGTGCGGGAGCTGGGCTCGTCTGGGCCTCTCGTCTCTCCAGGCCCATGTCCCCACCAAGGCTGGTGGACCCTTCAGCTCCTGCTGTCCAGGGCACAGGAAAGGCATGCACGTTTCTGCTTCCTTGTTGCTCACGAGGGTAGAACAGCAGGTTCTCTTCTGCTTTTGGAAGAGGAACTGGGAATGTCTAGGCTGGAGAAGGCCAGGACAGACACGAGTCAGAACGCCTGGCTGAATTACAGAGAACACACTCCATCTCACGGCATAGAGCCCCAGGCAGCTGGTCCTGCCTCAGGGAACCAAGCTCTCTGCCGCTGCTGATGATGTTCGCACGACAGAGTGGCCTCTGTCCAAACGCTTGTCACGGGGACTCAGGTATCAGAAGGAAGTTCACTTCCAGGGTCTTTCTTTAAAGGCTTCTTTAACGTCTGAGGTTCTGAAATGCTCCGGTGGGTCCTAGACCCTGAGTAGGAAGAGGAGGCCAAGACAGGGACACCCGGGGAGGGGAGGGGTTGAGGAGCTTCCGGATAAGCCGCAGGTTTGGTGTGGCCCGTGCCTCTGTGTCCAGGGACCTGGGTTTAGCTGCTGAGTATTCAGCGTCTTTATGATCTGTCATATCATCAAGGAAGAACTCGCGCAGCAGGTGATGGAAAGCTCTGGGCACTGGGAGCAGGCAGATGGATTCAAATGCGGACCCTTGATGCCTCCTGGCTCTTTGACCTTCGCCAGTTCTTTTTTTTTTTTTTGGCCGTACCATGTGGCATGTGGGATCTCGGTTCCCAACCAGGGATCGAACCTGTGCCTTGTACATTGAAAGCTCGGAGTCTTTTAACTACTGGACTGCCAGGGAAGTCCCCTTCACCAGCGTCTTTCATGTCTCCAAGTTCAAAAGGGTGGCTGTTACTGTTATGTTTAGTGTCACTGACCGTTTCGGACCTGGTGGGCGTCAGTCCATGCTCAGTATTTATACACGTTAGCGTCCCAGCAACCCTGGAGGACAGGAACAGTGTCCTCCCCAGTTTTTAGATGAGGAGACTGAAGCCAAGCAAAGCCAGAGGCCCTCCCACTGGTGGTGATGACCGTGGGGTTCTGTCCACCGTGCTCTGACCACGGTACCTAGTGCTTGTGTGCGTGCTGAGTTGCTCAGTCGAGTCCGACTCTTTGCGACCCCATGGACTGTAGGCCACCAAGCTCTTCTCTGTCCATGGGGATTCTCCAGGCAAGAATACTGGAGTGGGTTGCCATGCCCTCCTCCAAGGGACCTTCCCAGCCCAGGGATCGAACCCTCGTCTCCTGCAGCTCCCACACTGCGGGCAGATACTTTTCCGCTGAGGCACCAGGGGAGAAGGGTGTGATGTGTGGGAGGCCCAGAGCTTCCCTCCAGGGAAATATCTTGGAAGTGGTCAGGCCTGACATAGATTGTTCAAAGGGGAGACGCTTGTTAAAGGAAGCCAGTCAGGACACAAAACCACTTTGAATTCTTTTTTTTTTAAATAAGTTTGTTTAATGGGAGGATAGTTGCTTTACAATGTTGTGTTGGTGTCTGCCCTACAGCCATGTGAGTCAGTCATAGGTATACCCATGTCCCCTCCCTCTTGAAGCGCCCTCCCACCACACCCCTCTAGATTGTTGAGCTTTCTGTGTGATAGAGCACCTGCCCTTTAGCTAGCTGAGTATCTCACATGTGGTACTGTGTATATTTCAGCTACTGGCTCAATTCATCCCACCCTCTTCCACCCCCGCTGGGTCTGTAAGTCTGCTCTGTAGGTCTGAGTCTCTATTTCTGCCCCACAGATAGGTTTATCAGATCAGCCCAACCAGCCCAGCCTGAGGGCAACCATGATGTTTATATAGTCCCTGAGGGTCACGGGGACCCAAGGATGGGGTTTAAAGACATATATATATATATATACACTTATTTGGAAAGGGCTTCCCTTGTGGCTCAGATGGAAAAGAATCTGCCTGCGGTGTTTGATCCCTGGGTTGGGAAGATCTCCTGGAGAAGGAAATGGCAACCCACTCCAGTATTCCTGCCTGGAGAATTCCATGGACAGAGGAGCTTGGTGGGCTACAGTAAATGGGGTCGCAAAGAGCTGGACACGACTGAGCGACACACACACACGCTTTGGAAGCAGGACAGCCCCTTTGAGATATCCCTAGGAGGTAGCTGGCCGTACTTTGCTTCAGTGTCTTCAGTGTCCAGATCATCCTGGCTTCCTTCTGTTTGCAGCGCTCAGCAACTGGCGGCCAGCTCTCTGACATCTTCCTCCACCCTGGTGGAGATCCTGGAGGCCATGAAGCACCCCTCGTAAGTGGCTGAATGCAGGGGGTCAGAGGATCCCATGGTGTGACCCAGGGTGCTGCTCAGGTAGTGGGGTTTGGAGGGTTTATACCTAACTCCTCAAGAGCTGTGTGGCCTTGGGCAAGTTACTTGACCTCTCTGAGCCCTGTTACCGTGTTTGTAAAGTGGGACTACAGTGGTTGAGTCACAGGTATTCTGAAGGCCAGGTCTCCCCCTCCCCCTTCTCCTTTCCCCTCTCACACCTTCCTGTGTCCCGCCGCAGGGATTTCTCTGGGTCTGGGAAGCGTGGGGAGAGATGGCACGGTGAGGGTCCTCACTTCAGTGGGGGAGTCTCCTCTTTTTCTACCTTCTCTCTCTCCTTGTTGCCTCCTTGGAACTCAGGACAGGTGTCCAGCTGCTCCCTGAGCAGAAGGGCCTGTCGCCGAGCTGCTTCATCAGCGCGGAGGTGGTGCACTGGCTGGTGAACACCGTGGAGGGGGTGCAGACGCAGGCCATGGCCATCGACATCATGCAGGTGAGACCGCGGGCCGGGCGGGGCGCCGGGCGGGGCGTCGCGGGCCCGTCTTGCTTTGAAAGGCACTTCTGTACCTGACTTAAATGTGAGGCAGGATCTGCCGTGTGCACTGAGGTGTTTTGGGCAGACTCTGTGCTTCTGACCCTCGGGGGGAATCCCGTGAAAAGTGCCCAGGCCAAACCCTGTCTCTGCCTCAGCGCCTTCCTGGCCCCCTGCGCTTCCCAGAGCGCCGGGCACAGCCAAGTGTGGTCTCTGTGCATCCCGTTCATCCTCCACCCTGACCGGGCCCCTTGTGAACAGGGCCACTCCGACCAGGTGTTTCCACGTCCCCAGTGCCCGAGTATTGCTTGGCACGTGGTAGGCACTGAGCCAGCCCTCGCTGAATTTAATGACATCATTCGGAACTGGGATTAAACTCGAGAAGTGGGCAAGGGAAAGCTCAGCGCACACCGTCCTGTCCACACAGAGGCCCCCATGGAGAGTCAGTGACGTTTGATCGCCACGTGTCCGTATAATGAAATTATTAAAGACATACATGAGAATTATATCACCCTAACCATTTATTTCTGGATAGAGAGGAAGGGAGTGAGACCTGGGAGAATCCATAGAGATCTTAGAGTTTTGTTTAGTTTCCTTTGGCTCCGCTGCATGGCTTGCGGGATCTTAAACAAAAATCTGTTGAGTCTGTGTAGCGAGAAGTTAAATTAGTCGAAGGTGGCTGATGGTATGACCTGGATTTTCTTTGTACTTGCGTGTGTGTTTGAAATATCTAATGACACTGTATTGTGAGTTTGCGTTTTATAATGTAATCTGTATCAGGCACAGCGTTTAACACAGTGCAACCGATATAGCTGATGGGGAGGAGAGTGGGGTCTGAGGGGTTCCTCTGCAGGAATTTCAGAGCTTCGCTGACTCTCCTTCTAGAAAATGCTAGAAGAGCAGCTCATCACACACGCCTCTGGCGAAGCCTGGCGGACCTTCATCTACGGCTTCTATTTCTACAAGATCGTAATGGACAGAGATCCTGAGCGAGGTGAGGCTGACTATTGCCTGCGAAGCAGGTATTTCCTGGCGATGTGCCCCCTCAAACTACAGGGCTTCTCAAGCTCCTTGTGTGATGCCGTCCCCTCGGTTGATGGACATGTCAGCCTCCCTGAACATCTGTACTTACTTTGAGCATCACCAGAGAATAAAATAGTTTTTTAATTGAAATAGAGGTCACACAACATGAAACTAGCCATTTTATTTATTTTTGCCTTTTTATTTTTGGTCATGCCACGTGGCTTGTGGTGTCTTGGTTCCCCAATCAAGGGTTGAACCTAGGACCACCACTGTGAAAGTGCCTAACCACTGGACCACTGGGAAGTTCCCCCAAACTAAGCATTTTACAGGGGCCAGTTCCGTGGCACATAGGGCTCGCAGTGGTGCGTAGCCACCACCTCTGTCTAGTTCCGTGACCTTTCCATCACCCTGAAGGGAAACTCCATTCTCATGGGTGCTCCCTCCCAAACTCCGCCTCGCCCAGGCTCTGGCCACCAGTCAGCTGTCCGTCTCTAAAGGCTGGCCGCATTCTGGACATTTCTACCCAAGTGGCCTCATGCCCTCCGCAGCCTTTCATGGCTGGCTTCTTAGCGCCATGTTTTCAGATTCACTGCATCAGGCGTGAATCGGTGAGAGAACACGAGCAGCCGTGCTAAGGGGCCCCCCACCGCCCTCTGCAGTGGCTGTGCAGCAGCCCACCACCTGGCACACGACGGCAGTGGATGACTTCGCCAGCTTCCAGCGCAAGTGGTTCGAGGTGGCCTTCGTGGCAGAGGAGCTCCTGCACTCGGAGATCCCCGCCTTCCTGCTGCCCTGGCTGCCCAGCCGGCCAGCCTCCTACGCCAGCAGGCACAGCTCCTTCAGCCGCAGCTTCGGGGGCCGCAGCCAGGCCGCCGCGCTCTTGGGTAGGTGCCTGGGCCGGTGGGGCCCGCGGAGTCCTGGCAGGTAGCCAGCCAGAAAGGCGATGCCGTGGGAACCAGGGTTAGGGCCACCGTGACTGTCACGCTGGGGCTGTCAACGCTGCGGGCTCCTGTGCAGCTCCCGCCGGCTGAGTGGGGCACATGCGTTACTGTCCCAGCCAACCAGCAGGGCTCAGCAGTTGGCAGGTCAGGCCAGGTGCTAGTCCTGCATGGACCGGAGAGTGTAGTCACTCTGCCCAGGGGGTCAGGACACGGGGTGTGAGCGACTGTTCTCTGCTGGTTTAACCCCTGCCAGAGGCTATCCCCTCACCAGAGCATCTCAGGACCTCAGAAGAGGAAGGGGTCTCAGAGGTGGTCCATTCCAGGCACTCAGTCTGAGCGTGGACCTCCCCTCTGTCCTCCCCACTAAATGTGCTTACCTTGGGGCATGCACCCCAGGACCCTTCCCTAAGGTGGGGTGAATACATGCTTATTGCATGGTGGTGACCTGATTTGAGAACCAGACTGATGAGTTGAGATATGAGTTCTAGGCAAGGTGTCATGAGATTCCCCTCAAAGGCAGGATGGAGAGACCCTGAAAACCCCCCAGAAGGAGGGGAACAAACATAACACAGCCCAGACTCCAGTGAAATTCCTCTTTGCACTTGGTCAGCCTGGAAGTGCCTGGCTAACTCGAGTTCTTGCCTGGCTGGTGGAATGGAAACCTTGCTGGTTTCCAGATCGTCAGAGTCACTCAGAGCCAGCGTGGCCAGTGCCCTGTGTGAGCGGTCGGGGCAGGGCGCCGCCCATCGCCAAGGCCCCCAGGCACGGGTGCAGGGCCCCGTGTGCTGCACGTACTCGGGTTTCTGCTTCTGGGAGAAGTGTTGTCGTCTTGGTTCTTGACAGGCTCTTCAGGAGCATCCTGGGTGTCGGGTTCGATAACTCTGGAACTAGGCAGAACCTTTCACGTGTGCATGGTTTCTGGGAAAACACTCTTACTATTCCAAGAGCTCGCATGATTGTTAGAGTGGACTGCTGCCCATGGAGAAGTGCCGCTGGATTCGAGGGGGAGGGAGGAAGCGGGAGCAATCTCAGTTTACAGAAGCCCCAGGTCTGGCCTCACCCAGAAAGACAGACCAGAGCCCTGGCTTTTGTTTACTTCTGAGCCAGCTTCAGGCCTTTGGTCAGGAACTCTACATCTGACCCGTCTCTAAAACACCCGTCTTGGTTGAGAAGGATTTGTGAGCAGGAGCCCAGATCGGATGAGCTACTTTGGTGCTGACCCGGCATCAGTGGGCAGCACCCAGTCACTGGGACAGGGCATTGCGTGTGTGCTCATTCATGTCTGACTTTGCGACACCATGGACTGTAGCCCACTAGGCTCCTCTGCCCATGGGGATTCTCCAGGCAAGAATGTTGAAGTGGGCTGCCATTTTCTTCTCCAGAGGGGTCTTCTGAACACAGGGATCGAACCCATGTCTGCTGCATTGAGGAGGGTTCTTTACCACTAGGGCTACTTGGGAAGCCTGGGACAGAGCGTTAGACTTTTCAGTAAGAGTTTCCATTTCTTGAGAAAAGATTATAGAACTATTGCCTTCCTGGGTTGAAACCAAACAGCAGTACCCCCTCCTCACTCTGGTCTAGGCTGCTTGGTCTCTGGAATCGGAAGATCTGGGGCTCAGCCTGGCTGAGGTTCTGACTCTGATCTTGGCCAGGACAGTTCCCCTCCATGGGCTGCTGTTTCCCCATCTGTAGATCTGGAGCTGGATGAGATTAGAGGAGGCAAGCTATGAACAAAGAGGCCTATTTGTTCATTTGTTTGTTTTAAAATAACTTTGGTTTTAGAGCACTTTTAGGTTCACAGCAAAATTGAGCAGAAAGTACAGAGTTTCTGTATACTCCCTGCCAGCCCCTGCCTCCCCCGCCATCGACATATCCCCACTGAAGTGGGATGTTTGTTACAGTCAATGACCCTACACCAGCACATCATTATCAACCAGGTCCATGGTTTCCCTTAAAGTCTGCTCTGGGTGTTCTGCCTTTTATGGATTTAGACAAACGTATAATGACATGTGCTCACCATTATGGGGCTTCCTGGGTGGCACTAGTGCTGAAGAACCCTCCTTGCAATTCAGGAGACACAGGAGATGCGGGTTCTGCCTTCGAGTCAGGAAGAGCCCCTGGAGGAGGGCAGGGCACCTCATTCCAGCGTTCGTGCCTGGAGGAGCCCATGGACAGAGGAGCCTAGCGGGCTACAGTCCACAGTCCATAGGGTTGCAAAGAGCTGGATGTGACCAAAGTAACTTAGCACAGCGCAGCAGCACTCACCATTATAGTATCACACAGAGTAGTCTCACTGCCCTAAAAATCTGCCTGTTTTTGTAAATAAAGTTTTATTGGAACATGGTGTGCTCATTCATTTAGGTAATGTCTGGCTGCTTTTGCACTCTTAACAGCAGCATTGAGTAGTGAGAACAGAGACTTTATAGCTGCACAACCTAAAATGCTTAATACCTGGACCTTCATAGCATACACTTGCCGAGCCCTGGACTAGACGGCCTCCAGGAAGCGTCAGACCCTGCAGTTGCACGTCGATGTGCTCGGTTGCTTGCTCCTCCTCCTCACCCGCTGCCTTCCTTTCCCTCCCCTGGGCACCCGCTGGCCTGCGTGCTGACGTAGCCGCCACTGTCCCGGAGCAGAGGACCGTGACCCTGGACGTGGACGTGAACAACCGCACGGACCGGCTGGAGTGGTGCAGCTGTTACTACCACGGCAACTTCTCTCTGAACGCGGCCTTCGAGATCAAGCTGCACTGGATGGCTGTGACCGCCGCCGTGCTCTTTGAGATGGTGAGTCCCCGGGTATGGTCGGGCCTGTGTAGGGATCTTCCTCCCTTAAACAACTGTTCTCAGTTCAGCCTCCTCTTACCTTCACCTGGACCGTTGCAACAGCCTCTCTCAAAAAATTAAACACTGTCAAGAATTCAAACAGTTGGAAAAGGTGTCGATCAGGGGGTGTCTGAGCCTTGGGGCTCCTGACGTGTAGGACGGGTGTTCTCTGTCAGGAGTAGGGGCCTGGCCTGTGCACTGTAGGGTGTTGAACGGCATCCTTGGTCTCTACCCACAGTGGCACCCCCTCCTGTGTCAAACAAAAATGTCTCCAGATTTTGCTAGTGTCCCCAGGGAGGGGGGCATTGCCCCCAGTTGAGAATCCCTGGTGTAGAGCTAAAAGTAACCCTCTCTCCCACCCTCCCCCTGTTCTCTGGAACTTCCATCTCCTGCCCTGACACTTTACTGGTACTGTGGAGACATTCTGTGCAGGTAGAGGCCCTGTCACGTTTTTTTTTTAAAGATAATTTTCTGAGAATTTCCTGTCACCTATGTATCTTCTGTATAAATAAGTCAGGTTTTTAATTGCTTTTGCCTCATTTTGGGGGAAAGGTTTTTTTTAAATAACGTTGTTTCTTAAAAGTTAACATATGTGGGATTTCCCTGGCAAGTCCAGTGGTTAAGACTCAGTACTTCCACTGCAGTGGGGCTCGGGTTCGATCCCTGGTCTGGAAAGCTAAGATTCTGCATGCTGCTTGGTACAGGAAAAAAAAAAAGAAGTTGTGCATAACAGGAGACTCTGTGTTTCTGCACTTCCCACCAGGTCCAGGGTTGGCATCGCAAGGCTACCTCGTGTGGCTTTCTGTTGGTGCCGGTTTTGGAGGGGCCCTTTGCTCTGCCCAGTTACCTGTACGGCGACCCGCTCCGGGCCCAGCTGTTCATCCCACTCAACGTCAGCTGCCTGCTCAAGGAGGGCAGCGAGCACCTGTTTGACAGTAAGAGGCACCCCCCTCCCGAGGGCTGTCACCTGCACAGAGCCCGCCCCCTGCCCCGCCCACCAGGGTTGCCCCCCAAGGCACCAGGAGGGAGCTCAGCTTCTCGTGGGTGGTGAAAAGAAGGGGCCTCTGGACAAGGGACCACCGTTTCATCCTGGTTTCTTCACTTAGTGGCTGGCCAGCCCTGGACAAGCCACCTAATGTCTCTGAGCCTCAAATGGCTTTGTTTCTAAAGTGGGGGTGGCCAGAGCTGCCTTGCCAGCTCAGCGAGACCCTCGTGTGGCCTGGGGAGCATGGTGGGTGGGAGGGGCGCCGCTGTTTGGGCTCTCCCGCGCCCTCCTCTCTCTGCTCCAGCCTGACTGGCTTGGGTGGCAGGAAGCTGAGCCGCGCGGGAGGCTTGCACCTGCTGCTCCGCGCAGCAGGGCTGGAGAGGGGAGGTGCCGAAAGCAGAGCAGGACGTGGCGCGCTGTAGTGCACGGCTGAGGCACCTCAGCGCCTGGAGGGCTCCGGTCCCACGGCACAGGGAGGCAGGGCAGAAGGAGGACGGAGGCCCCGAGCCCAGCCCTCCCCCAGAACGGAGCCCACGGGGCCAGCCTCGCCCGCCTGGCTCCAGGGGCAGGTGTGCACAGATCAAGGGGTGAGCTGCGTTCACACAGCACAGACTTCTCATCATCAAGCGCGCTGCGATGAGCATATTGTTAGCTCCTGCAAAGCGTTCCATAAGCTCACAGATGACCTTTTTATAAGGAAAAGCTGGAGTCACTGCTGGTCATCCAAGCCCTTTAAGCTTCCTAGGTGTAGAAATTATCAGTGTGGAAGAAGAAACCTTTGAGGCAAAGGAGGTGCTTTTTCCTGAGTTCTCGTGAGTCTATGGCGTGGTTGGTGGCAGAGAACCATTCTCCCCAACCCCCACGCCGGGGTGCAAAGAGCTTTTGTTCTGAAGATATATCCGTATATTTTTTACATCTTGGAAGACATTTTTGTACAGGCACAACATTTTCAGCAGTAGTTGGGGATCCAGGCGAGCTGCATGACCCTGGAGGCCATAGATCCCGTGGTCCTTAGAGTTTATGACATTCCCCCACCCCCCACGCTCTTGTTTCCTCTTGTGGTATGGCTGCAGAGGGACCATTTTCTGCAATCCTGAAATGCCAGATGTTTATATCCGTGTCTGATGACTTTAAGCCAGGCACTGCCTCCTACTGCTGTTGTTAATATGTTGCGGAGAAGGCGAGATCTTCACGCACACCATCCAAAGACTCTTCTGGGTTCTCCCACCTTCGCTGTAACTGGGCAGGAGTGCTCACAGGGCTGGTCCCGGAGGACATTGCTGTGTAACCCAGTCTGCAAGACCAGCATCCTCTGTTGGTTGCCATGGTTACGGCTGAAAGAAAGGCATCCTAGTTGAAAGGAATAAGGACTTGAATCTGAAAATCAATTTTCTTGCTCCTGTGCCATCTCTCCTCCTGTTCTCTCCCCTTCTGATAAGGAATTCAACATCTTAAAAACATGACGAGAATGTGCTGTGTCTTGTTTTTACCAATTAAAGCCAAAGTCTTTTATTTTTTTTTGCTCTTTGGTTACCCAGAATCCTCACATCTATTGTACATATAAAATTCCAAAGGAGAGAGCAGTCAAGCCTCTGCAGGCTCCCCTGGCCTCTGGGACGCCGTCTTGAGTACTTGCTGCTCTAGCGCTCAGCACCCTGACCCCAAGAGCACCCCAGCCCATGGTCTCTGCCGTGTGACAACTGCCTCAGCCCTGCCACCTCCTTGCCCTGCTCCTCTCCTCACAGCAGCCAGGCCCCAGCATGAAGTGGGCGGTGGGGGCGGGCACCCATCTGCCCCGCTCCACTCCCCTCCCCAGCTGATCACTTTTCCAAAAACGATTTTTATATTGATTTGCTTCAGTTTCCCCACCCCTAAACTGGAAGACTGGCAAATCGTTTTTCTCTCCTCGGAAGCAAATAGCATGCACTTAAAGCTTGTCCTTTGCTTGGATTTAATATCCTGCTCCTTTCTGCCTTTGGCACAGACTTCATTAGAATGAGTCTCATAGCAAGTTCTGGCAGCTCACACTGGTCGCTGAGGACTTGTGTTCCTCCCCTCTCTAGGCCTTGATGGAGCTTGGAGGCTGTCGTTCTGTTTAGGACGTCCCTTCTTGGGGTGGAGGCCAGTCCTTCTGAGAGCTGGGAAAGCAAAGCTTGGGCTCAAGGAGGGAGCATTGCCAAGGGCAGTAAGGGATCACGGGGGCCGGGCCCAGGGCTGACTGCAAACCTTGGAAGAGCGGTTCAGCACTTGCTCTTTTTCCCTTTCAGGCTTTGAACCAGAAACCTACTGGGACCGAATGCACCTTTTCCAGGAAGCCATTGCACACAGGTTTGTTCTTGGCAGGAAGGAAGCATGGGGAGGCCTCAGTGTTCGTCTCAAACTGAAGCTAGTCCGTTCCCTTTCCTGGGAGACAGACCCAGGCCGCCAGGGACGGGTTTACTGCATGTCTCCTACGGGTCCCTCTGCCGTGGCTCCAGAGATGAGCACCTCCTGTCCAGTTCCTGGAGCTGCAGTTTTTCAGGCCTGATTCCCTCTCATTCGTGTTGGTGGGAGAGCAGAGAGCCGTCTCCTCAGCCTCCACCCAGAGCCAAACTTGCCAGGAGATGAAAACCCGTAGAATTTTTCAGGAGCCCCTTGACCCATGTTGAGAAGACAGTGAACACTTAACAAGCAATAGATGCATTCAGTGGCTACTTACTGATACCTGCTATGTGTACCAAGGAAGGCCTGTCCTAGGCTCAGGCCAGCCCAGCTCTGTCTCCAGAATGTCCCTAGCTCGGTGTCCGGTGGCTGCCTTGTGTCAACCATAGACAATCAAAGCCTCCTGTGCTGCGTTTAGGTCATACCACCTTGTTCAGGTGCCCTCAGCTGCCCCAGCCCCACCATGCACACACACACCCCTGCCATGCACACACACCCACTGTGCACACACCACTGTGCACACACACCCTGTACACATACACACACCATGCACACACACCTCACTGTGCACACCCCTTCCACTATGCATACACACCCCCACACACCATGAGCACACATCCCACCCGCCCACCTCCGCCAGCACGCATACCCACACACCATGTGCACACATCCCACCGTGCACACAGACACCATGCTCACTCCTACCATGCACACGCACGCCGTGTACACACACCCCATCATGCACAGACACCCCCACTGTGCACACACCCCACAACCATAAGATGAAGTCCAGACCGTTCAGCCTCCTCCACCCAAACCGGCCCAGGCCTGCCTTAGGTCTTCCTCTGCCCTTGTCTTTGATCCCTGGTAAAGGCTGTGAAATAAGTGCTGGGACCTGGCTTCCTCCTCCCAGGAGGAGGGTGTACAATTCAGGGCAGTTGAGTGAAGAGGTTGGTGCAAAAGGACTTGGCGAGCGGCAGATAGGCCTGGCTCACCTCTGCCCCGCCCACCCCTCCACCGAGCATCCGCGGAGGAGTCGTGAGCTGCTCCGCCTTCGTGTTCTCCTGGGCTGTTGGCGGGGTTCCCTGACACTCCTGTCACCCAGTGAGCCTCCAGGAGACGGTGGCTGCTGTTAGGAAGACCCCAGCCGAGTTTGTCAGCAGGTAGTGCTGATCCACGCTGAGTAGATAGCCTGATGGGAGAGTTGAGAGGAGGAAGCGCGAACTCTGGAGCTGTGCCCACAGGTGCTAGAACCGGCCGATGGTGATGAGCTCACGGTGCAAGCGGCCGATCGGTTGGTTGAATCTACGCTTCTGACTTCAGGTGTCCTTCAGCAAAGAGCTATCAGGTGCCCGTGTGAGACCGGGAGCTTCTGCCGAGGGTGCAGCACAGCACCTCCCCAGAGCTCAGTCCGGAGAGGAGACAGGACTGTGCCTGCTTCAGCGCTGCCTCCTCACAGCCCTTGTTTCATAAGCCCCTCAACTCGGGGCAGGGGCCGCGCTCGCCAGCTCGTCCTCCACAGCGCTTGGCAGGCAGAGCTGTGATGAATGCGCTTCATGGAAATAGAGAAACCAGGCACAGAACCAGCCATGGATGGAAAGCAGCCCCTCCTGCCTGTTTCCAGAGCAGCGAGGCCGGCCCCATGTGTTTCCAGAGCAGCGAGGCCTTAAGGAAAATGACTCCAGTTAGCATTGCTCAGCGCGAAGCCTTTATTGAGAAACTGCACTTAGTGCAGCAGCCCAGACAGGAAGAGGAGTGAGGCCAGCCAACTCAGTGGAGTGAAGACGAGGGCCTGCCCCGAGGAGCTGAGGGTCTCGAGGGTGGGGGGCTAGAGGGGAGACGGAGGCAGGGCCAGGGCGATGGAGCGGGGTGGCTGGGGGGATGAAGGCTGGAGGAAGGAGAGCCAGCCAGGTGAGGGGCGCTCAGCTCCCCAGAGGGGAAAGGTGGGCGGAGCGGAGGGTGGGAAGCGGTGAGGATGGAGAGAAGCAGCGGGGACGTTCCACTGGGAGACTTTCCAGGTCCCCTCTCCCCGGGCCGGGCCGCCTGAGGGTCGTGTCACCCGCACTCCGGCGCAGGAGGTCCTCAGCAGCGTGTCTCCCTGACCTTCCTTCAGGTTTGGGTTTGTTCAAGATAAATACTCTGCGTCCGCTTTCAACTTCCCGGCCGAGAACAAGCCCCAGTACATCCACGTCACAGGTGAGGCGCCCCGGGCGCGGCGTGGAGGGTGGGGTAGGATGGTGTGCCCGGGGTCCCCTGCCTCCCTCCTGGCGGCACCGCCACCCGGCCCTGTCCCCGCAGGGACGGTGTTCCTGCAGCTGCCCTACTCCAAGCGCAAGTTCTCGGGGCAGCCGCGGCGGCGCCGCAACTCCACGAGCTCCGCCAGCCAGACCCTGTTCTGCGAGGAGCGCGTGGGCTACAACTGGGCCTACAACACCATGCTCACCAAGACCTGGCGCTCCAGCGCCACCGGCGACGAGAGGTTCGCCGACCGGCTGCTGAAGGACTTCACAGACTTCTGTGGCAACCGCGACAGCCGGCTGGTGGCCTTCTGGGCCAGCTGCCTGGAGAAGATGCACGCCAGCGCCCCATGACGGGCGGGGGCTGGGGCTGGCGTCCCCCTGCCCGTGAGACTTGTGGTGGGGACAGTTGGGCAGGCTCGGGGGGGGGGCTGTGGGGTAGCTTGTCCCCCACCAGTGTCCATCCTCTTCCTGGAGGGAAGCTCCAGGAGCCGCTGTGCCACAGGAGCGGGCAGGAGGGTGGCCCGTGAGCATCCGCAGTCTGTTGGAGTGGGATCTGCCGCTTCCCGCCCAGGAGGAGTGCTCACAGGATGTATAATTTTGTGAAATAATGTACCATAAGCTCACACAGCTGTATATACCTGTACAAAGCAGAAATGGGAATAAAGTGCCCCGGGCGGCATCTCGGTCCCCAGCCCGGTCCCCGGCGGCAGCTACCCCGTCCTGGGCCGGGCGGTCATGGGCCAGGCAGTCATGCCCTGTCGCCGGGGCCCAGGAGGCTGATGACGTGGCTGCGGACGCTGGGGAGGACTCCAGAATCCACCTGGGGTGTGTGGCTGTGAGTTCGCTGAAAGTTGTCTCTGAGCTGAGAAGGGAAAGAAGGGCCTCCTGGCTCCCGCCCATCAGGAACAGGGTGGTGGTCCGAGGCTGGGAGTTCTGGTGACATTTCCCAGCTCGGTGATTGCACCATGGGCAGGGGGTGCCCCCAATACACCTGAGCGGCACCCGTCAGCCTCCCGGATGTAGAAATGAGTCTGGGGTGAAGAACCACACGGGGGTGGGATGCGGAAAACGTGGTGGGGAAAGAAATGCATCCCGTTACTGAAGTATCAAGAATTCAGCCAGCGGGGCTTCAGAGCAGAAGGGGCCGCCTTAGTCCCAGCCGTGGTTCCTTAAGGCTCCTGTGCCCAGGAGCGCCTTAAATTGCAGACCCCATAGCCTCCCTTGGAGATTCTGATTTGGGGGCTCTGGACTCTGCACTGTAAATGATGCTCAAGTGACCCAGCTCTCGATGGTCCATTTGGGAAGCCGCTGCCACCAGACCCCTCCTCTGGGCTTCTTCTAGCTTACCTCACCTGCAGCCCCAACCCACCTGGAAATCTGGTTCTCAGACCAAAGCAGAGCAAAGGTCACACCCCGAAAGGCAGAGAACTCGGGAGCAGGGTGAATGACAAGGGACGGCTCGGTGGCAGTAGGGGAGGATGGAGAGCCCCAGGGACTGCCCAGGGCATGGGGCCCCGAAGGCACAGGACTCCCGAAGGCTGGGCCAACACTGCCAAGCTCTACGTCAGAGAGGCACAGAAGCCCGTCTGCCGTTCGTAGGAGAATGAAGTGAAAGTTGGTCAGTCATGTCTGACTCCTCTGACCCCCCACGGACTGTAGCCCACCAGGCTCCTCTGTCCACAGAATTCTCCAGGCAAAGGAATACTGGAGTGGGTTGCCATTAGCTCCTCCACCGGGTCTTTCCGACCCAGGGATGGAACCCGGGTCTCCTGCATTACAGGCAGATTCTTTACTGTCTGAGCCACCAGGGGGAAGCCCGTTTGTAGGAAGAGACCCATCAAAACAAGATGGAAGGTTCGGGTAGTACAAGAAACAAGCATATGATACAGACCTGAGACACTGAGGCTTTGCTCATGCGCAGGGAGTGGGGGAGAAGACAGCAGAGACCGGTTACAGGCCTCCGGTTACCTGGAAGACTTGAGGTGCGTGAAATAATAGCAGTTGCACCATTTCTTGCGCGTTCCTGCGTCCTGGACAGTGTAGCGCACTTGCCGCGCCTCTCCATCTTGTAATCTTCTCAACAGCTGTCACGACCAGATCAGGGGAGGAGCCCCAAGGCCACACACCCAGGCCATACAGCCGACCAAGGCTGGAATCAGGTCTGTGGGACCCGGAGCCCAGCCAGGCCCTGTCCACTGCCCTGCGCCCCTTCCCACCCCTCCCTGGGGAGCTAGGACAGGGAGGCGTCAGCCACTGTTCCATCCTGGGGGCCCTCTGTGCCCGCTGACTTTTCCGCGGAGGTGCAGTGTGGGCTCTGGCGGGAAGGGGGCAGGGCCCTTCCTCTCCCCCAGGCTCCCCCGCTCTGGCTTGAAGCCCTTGACGTCAGCCTGCAAGCGCTCCAGGCAGCCCCTGGCCTTCAGGTTGGCCCCAGGCCTGGCCTGGAATGCGGGTGCCGAGAACTCAGTGCCCCCAGCCTGTGCATTTGACCTCTGCCCGCTTCTGTGGCTGCGGCAAGAGCCACCTGTTTCTCTGGATCCTCACACCCGTGTTCCGAGAAGGAGCCCCCTTCCCTGGGGGTGGGAGGAGAAGGCGAGCTGCAGCGCCGTTCCCAGAGGTCCCTGGCGCTCTGAGCACTTCCTTCCTCGGCTTCGAGTCTGGGTGAAAGCCGAGGGCCTGCAGGACTCCAGACCTTCCCTTCTCACCCGGCAGGAAGCCAAGCGCTGAGAGGGTTGGTGTCCCCTTCTCGGTCCTTCAGCAGCCTTGGTGGGAATGGAGTCTCTCGTCCCAGTTTGCTTATCCAGGCGGGGGGGACGGGAATGGAGCCTGGAGAGGCAGCCTGGGACGTGGTTTTCAGGGCGGCCCTTGGGTTTCCCTTTCGTGGTACCCGTGGCTTGCCTCTCCAGCTGCGTATACACTGTTCGAGAGCAGAGAGCAGACCTCCCTCACAGTGTACGCTCACTGTGGGTGCCCACCCCACACGGTGCTCATTTAGAATGGGTCGAGTTCATTCGTTCAGCCAACATTTAGGCAAAGCTGGACCAAGGCGGCCTTGCGTTCCTGGTGGAGGGCAGCAGATGCATAAAGCACGACAGAAATAGAAGAAGGGGCGTAATTCTGTACAGGGGAGCTGGACAAGGGCCGTTGTGCCCATCCAGAAGTTCTGACTTGAATGTGCCCAGAGGTTACCACCAGCCGGTTGGAAACTGGGGAAGGGAAGGAAAGAAGGCAGAAGAAAGGTAACCTTGACCCCTCCAAGCCGGTGTGCATCCACTGTCCGGGTGCTGGGGCCTGAGGACAGCACCCCCACCCCCAACCCCACTCCTCAGGGAAGCGGCGGGACTCAGCCTGGGTTACTGAGCGCACACACAGATAGGAAGGACTGGACTCAGGATTCTCCACTCCAGGGTGGAGACGTGGGAGACAGCAGCCCACAGACAGCGGCTTCCAGGGCAGGGCGGCCATGTTCTGGAAGCAGGGAGGACAGGACTGCGAGCCTGGACTCCCACACAGGGATGCGGGCTGGGTTCCGGGCTCCCCAGGGCCTGACCACCGCACTGGCCGCCGTTGGCGGTTGGTGCTGGGAGGATGAGAACACTCCAGGGTGGTCTAACAAAGGATGTGTCTTGCCTCAAAGCAGAAGTGAAATGGGACACACTTCCCCTTGCTAGACAAGAAGCAAGTCGGCCCACCCCCTCACCACCGCCTCCTGCAGGAGCAGGAGCCTGGCTGCCACCGCTGGGGTCTGAGACTCGGGGGACGACAGAGAGGAGCCGGCCTGGTGTGGGGACCCACACAGGGAGCTGGGGTCCACCTCCCACTGTGCTCGCTGCCTCGGGCAGCTTCCTTGTAACTGGAGGATGCTATTTCTACCCAGTTTTATGATTTAGGCTCTAAGGGGGTTGGTCTCCCGGCAGAGCCACAGCCAGCCGGTCGCTGCAGGAGGGAGGTGTGTGTGGTTTATTTGCTCTTTCACTGTTAACACATTCAGCTTCCACTTTCCCATCCATCATTACATTTAGACCAATCTATGTGCCAGGCTTTGAGTGGATTCAGGAGGGAGAAGAGCACCATCAAAGGCCACACAAATACATACGGTGATGGCTGTGAAATAAAAATAGGTGGAGAAAACTCTCCAAAGGCCATGGAGAGGCCACCGTGCGAGGTCTGACAGACACCTGACCGAGAATGGGGCTCGTGGAGGCTCCTCCGTGGAGGCCTGGTGGATGGCAGGGCTTGCAAAAGGCAGGGACAGTAGACAGGGGGGCTCCTGGCTGGAGGAGGCTTGAGACCCTGTGACAAAAAGAAGCTTCAGGGGTAGTGGGGGACGATGTCGTCGCAGAGGCTGGATCACACAGGACCTTGCAGGCTTCACAAATGTTCTACCTGTTTGGTGCATCTTCCAGGGGTATGGTGGAGGCTGGGGGACCTTGGACCTCCCCCTGCCTCAGTTTCCTCATCTTTTCAGTAGGAACATGTTCACTGGCCTTGCAGGGGTTTGGCGAGCCCTTACATAGAGCACTGGCCCGGCGTCTGGCACGGCGGAGGTGCCCCCTAAGTGGAGTCATTAGTCTAATCGTGACTGAGCCGGGCCAGGAATCCAGGCTCCAGTGGCTGCAGTTTCTGCCTCCCCCACCCGCCCTCCCCCCGGGTGCTTCCAGGAGACACGGAGCCAGGAGCCGTCATCGGGCTGAACACACTGGCCCGAGCTCCAGCTTGCTCTCTGCTAAAGCGTTTCCCTGCTGTCACATCACTGCCCTTTGCCAGTCACGCTAATGACCCCTGGAAAGTGGCGCTGGTCCACAGCCACAGCCAGATCAGGAGCCCATGTCCCCTCCCTCCTCCTAGTCCCCGTGGCGCCCCAGGCAGGATCCAGCAGATGACTGGCTAGCCGGTCTCTG
The DNA here is from genome assembly GCF_001704415.2 of Capra hircus. Classification (NCBI taxonomy): domain Eukaryota; kingdom Metazoa; phylum Chordata; class Mammalia; order Artiodactyla; family Bovidae; genus Capra; species Capra hircus. Next base: position 854,440 of record NC_030824.1, on the reverse strand, counting down.
CAGACACCTGATTCCTGCCGTGGCAGCCACGTGCCTGCAGGTGAGCGGCAGGGGTGACGCAGAGCCCGCAGCCCAGGCCTGAGTGCAGCAGGACCGCATTATCCTGCAAGGGTAGAGGCACCTGGAACCCCTCTCTTCTGATTCAGGGAAGGAATCTCCCTAGAGGGGGAAAGGAGCTGGCTCGGAGGCACGCATGCCGGGAGCCATGCGGGTGCTCTACTCGCTACCTGGCTCCTTTCTAGCAACAACCCCTCCTGCTGGGGACCACCGGCCACTTTCACAGATAAGGACCCTCTGGGGGTTGGGGTTACCCAGCTGACAAGTGGGAGAGTCTGGATTCTAATCCAGGGCACCACGATCTTGCTTTGGCACCCGACCCTTGGCTGGTGGCCCTTTGGGCTGGGTTTTGCTATATTTTTGTATTTCATCTGACGTAAGCCGGACTGTAGGAGGCCTGGAAGCAAGGTTGGCAAGGTTGAGCTTCGGTTTCTTCATCCGGCAAGGGGCCACAGGCTGGAGGCACCTCAGTGCTGGGTGGGGGTGGGGCTGGGTCCCCCCTCTCTGGTTTCAGAGAGGAAGCCTAGGTCTGGAGGTGAAGGGCAGCTTGCCCAAGGGTACAGGGGTGGTTGGTGCAGACCCGGGTCAGGTGGGCTTTCCTTGTGTCTCCTTTGTGACCTCCCTTGTTGGCCTGTGGGCTGTTGTCCAAGCTTTTCCCATTGGAGAATCCCAGCACAGGCACCCTCGACCTCCTTTCTGTGTCTCATTCCTCCGGCGACCTGGTCCTGTAATTCTGACCACCATCAACATGCCTGTGGGTCTCCACTTGAGGCCTCTAGCCTTGACTCTGAACTCCAACCTGTCTGTCCAGCTGCCTGCTTGGCCCTCCCTAGAGACCTGAGAGCATAACGAACTGGATGTGTCCATAACACAGCTCTTAGGAATTCCCTGCTGGTCCAGTGGTTAGGACTCTGCGCTTTCACTGCCAGGGGCCTGGGTTCTATCCCTGGTCAGGGATACCCTACAGACCATGCGGTGTGACCAAAAAACAAAAACAAGAAACAGGCCTTGGTTTAGCTGCATCCTCCCTGCTACCACCTAAACCTGCTCCTGCCACAGCTGTGCTGGTTTTAGTCACTGTACCATCATCTGCAGTCCATCCTAAAGGAAATCAACCCTGAATATTCACTGGAAGGACTGATGCTGAAGCTGAAGCTCCAACACTTTGCCCACCTGATGAAAAGAGTCGACTCATCGGAAAAGACCCTGAAGCTGGGAAAGATTGAGGGCAGGAGGAGAAGGGGACGACAGATGAGGCGATGGTTAGATAGCATCACTGACTCAATGGACATGAATTTGAGCAAACTCCAGGAGACAGTGGAGGACAGAGGAGGGTGGCGTGCTGCAGTCCATGGGGTCGCAAAGAGCTGTACACAACTTAACAACTGAATGACAGTAACAACCACCATCTGCCCAGTTTTCAGGCTGAAAGCCTTGCAGTTATCTTTTATTTCCTTCTCTCCACCCCCACATCTAATCCATTAGCAAAAATGTACTGTGACCCTTCCCATCTCCACCTTTATCTGAAGCAGCAGCCCCTGGCTGGTTTTCCTGCATCCCCAAGGAGTTGGAATCCCAACTCCTTGCCATGACCCACACGGCGATATGGGGCCTGGGCTTCTGGAAGCTTCTTTCACCTGCTCTTCCTCACTCTGAAAGATGCAGTGCCTCCTCTTTCTGCTGCATGGATGCCCCAAGGTTGCCCCTGCCTCAGCGCCTTTGCACGACTCTCCCCTCTTCTTGGGATCCTCCTCCCAGGATCGTGGCTCTGTTGCCTCCTCATTGTTGGTGTAAGCTGTCGCCCTCCCTGACTCCCGTGTCTAGAGAAACACCTCGCCCTGCCCGCCACTGCCCGTTGCGCCCCCGTCATCTCCCCTCGCAGCCCCTGACACCACCGGAATCCCCCGCATCACTGGCCCACACGCACACTGTCTCCTCTCCTCAGCAGGATGTAAGCTCGGGGACTGTTTTCCATTCCTGCCTCAGTACTTATTGTAACAAGGTGCCTGGCATGCAGTAGGTGCTCAATGAGTGCCCGATCACAGAACCCAACACAAGGGCCTGAGTTTCACGTCAGGCTCATCCTGGGTTGCTGTTCCCAGACTCTCCTGCAAGACGGCACTCCCCTGTCCTTTGCTCTCTTTACTGCAGTCATTTCTTAAGGTGCCCAGAGGTCGCTCAGTCACCTGCCTGCTCTACCCCCTGCAAGCTTTGTGACCTTGGACAAGTACTTAATCTCTCTGGGCCTCGGTTTTGCAGGCTGTAAAGTGAGAGTAGTAACTGCCCACCTCATAGGTGAATGTGTGTGTGTGTGTGTGCGCACACATGCACGTACTCAGTTGTGTCCAACTCTTTGCAACCCCATGGACGTACTGCCAGGCTCCTCTGTCCATGGAATTTTCCAGGCAAGAATACTAGAGTAGGGTGCCATTTCATTCTCCATTGTTATCTCTACTGTGATTTTCACCACCATTGGCACCAGTTTGATTCCTGAAAGACATGACTCTTGTTTCCTCTCTGCCTCCAGGTAATAACACTTGCCTGGCCAATTTGCCTGCGTGGCACCGTCTGGGAGGCTTCATATTCCACTTGGGAAGAGACCAAACCCCTGGGAGCAGCCTGGCAGGCCCACCTCCCTCTGCAGCCTCACCTTGCACAACTTTCCCTCTTGTTCAACCCTCTGCCCGATCACAGAACCTCATGTTAATTCTTCTTTATTTTTTCAAGTATTTATTTATTTGGTTGCATGGGGCTTAATTACAGCATGTGGGATATTTCATGGTGGCATGCAGTCTCCCTAGTTGCGTTGCACTGGCTTAGTTGCTCTGTGGCATGCGAGATCTTAGTTCCCCGACCAGGGATTGAACCTCAGTTGCAAGGTGGATTCTTAACCACTGGGCCACCAGGAAGTCCCCTCATGTCAGTTCTTGGTTCAACTGCTGCTTGTCCCATGCCAGGCACTCTGCCCAGAATGACCTTTCTCCCCTCTTGCCCCTGTTTGTGGCTTCCTCACTTGGTCATGGCCCTTCAGCCTCCCGAGCCCCCTGGCAGGGGGTCCCTCCTGCACCCCTCCACCCTGGCACGAGCAGTCTTCTCTCCCACCCCTGTCACAGCTGTGAGCAGGCACGCACGCCTGTCCTGGGGTGTGCACCTTTCTTGCGAGACCCTAAGTTCCCCGAGAGCAGAGAGGCCGTCATCCTCTGTCACCTCTGTACTCACGGTGTTTGCACGTGGTAAATATTAAGGGAAGGAGTGGGGAGACAGCCTTTGAATTGCACACACAACAGCCCCGAGAGAAAAATCTGCTGCCTTGGCAGAACCAACCGGCCTCTCTCACCAGCCTCCGGCCACAGAGCAGGAACAGCCCTCCTGACTTCCAGGAGGGTCCACTTGCTCGCAGCGGGGCCAGGGGCAGCCCCTGCTTGCAGGCTGCCTTCTTCCACACGGTGCCCACAAGGTCGCAGGCATTGGGAGAGCCTTTGCTCAGCGAGGCCAAGGTAGAAACGGGACACGAGGCAGCGACTCTATGGGGAAGTCCGTCTGGCTCCCTGAGCTTGGCCGGCTCACGGCCAGACGTCCAGCTCTTCCTTCCCTCTCGAAACAGGGCGACTCTGGGGTCCCGATGCCCTTGTTTTTCTGGCTGATGGTGTTTCCTTCGATTGCTTGGACCAGAGGTCCTTGCAGGCCCCAGCCCTGGGCTGGTCCCCCCCACCCCAAGTCTGAGCCAGAATGTGCCAAAATGAGAAAAATCGGGACACTACAGGGAGTTCTTGTAAAGCTAAATTAATCCTCAGATTGTCTGCCCTCCTTTTTTTGTGTGTCAAGATGCCCTTTCTTTTATGAAACAAGGGTGATGGAGGTTGAGATAGGTTTTCTTTCCATCTTTTTTTTTTTTCCTCTTAATGTCACCACTTGTCAAAAAACCTACTTAATTTTCTTTTGAATTTCCTGGTCCGTGGACAGCAGATGGGTGGGGGTGAATGCTCTCTCCACTCTGCAGCCCCTCCACAGAGAGGATGAAATGCAGGGGAGACACAGGAGCCGCTGTGAATTATTGACGGGCTGCCGTGTGGAAGAGGGGACACGCTTGTTCTGGTTGCATCCCGGGATCACTGGGGAGCAGTTTCAGAGGCCATGTCCTGGGCTTAGAATAGTTTCTGACAGGCAATTATTCAACCACAGAGCGGGCCGCCCCATCACAGTTGTCCAGGCACAGCTGGGGCGGCTCCATTAGGGGCTGGTAGAGAAAATATTCTGACCAGGGTCGGGGTGTGAGGACCAGTTAAGAATCTTCGTCTGAGATTTGACCTGCTTCCAGCACTAGTTGCACCATTTACTACCTGTGTGACCTTGGGCAAGTCCGATTCCTATTTAAAATGGGGGTAATCATTGTCACCCTCAGGGTCCCATGAGGTTTCAAAGGAGGAGTGAGACCTTCCAGGAGGGTGAATCCTGCCCCCAGGGAGCTTATTTAGAGTCTGGTAGAGGGCAGGAGTCGGACCGACTGAAGCGACTTAGCAGCAGCAGCAGCAGACAGCAAGGGCCTCGCAGAGGAAGGATCCTGTGGAGCAGTTTGCCGACAAAGCCCTGCAAGAGGGGCCCAGACGGCTGAGCCGGGGGCGCTTCTGAGGATGGGTGCTCAGGGGAGGAGGTAACATACACACTGAGCCTGGAGACACTCCCCAGGCTGGACAAGTAGAGAGGAGCGGGTGGGCAGCTTCCCAGGAGGAACGGTCTGGTACGTCTGTTGCTACTTGCTCAGTCATGTCTCTTTACCACCCCAAAGGCTGTAGCCCACCAGGCTCCTCTGTCCGTGGAATTCTCCAGGCAAGAATACTGGAGTGGATAGCCATTCCTTTCTCCAGGGGATCTTCCCAACTCAGGCATGGAACCTGGGTTCTCCTGCATTGCAGGCAGGTTCTTTATCATCCGACCACCAGGGAAGCCCAAGTATGGGTCTAGTAAGTAGCTATTATTATTACCTAAATATCCAGGGCAGAGCAATCTCTTTCCCTGGGCCGCCACAGCTCTGCGGTCATATTCCCGGCGCATGAGAGATGCTTGGTGCATGTTGAATGAATGGGATTAGCTCACAATAGAGGGAGATATGATTAGATCTAAGTGACCTGGGGAAAGTGAGAGCATTCTTCCATCCAGTCATACACCTGTCCATCATCCAACAATACCCACATCCATTCTTCCATCCGTATGTTTCAGGCAGAGAACAAGAAAAAGCCACTCAAAGCTGACATCAAGTGGGACAGGGCTTACAGATATGAATCAAATAATGACATGAAAAAGTATAAAACTGGGACTGTGAAGTGCTACAGTCAGAGGGGTTCGTGGTGCCAGGAGAGTCCAAACCAGAGTGATTCGACCTATTCAGGGAGGTCAGAAAGTCTCCCCACGCAAGTGAGAACTCATGGGTGAGCTGCAGTAACTAGGGTTGGAAGTGTGTTGGGGGATGCTCCAGGCACAGAGGGCAGAGCTCAGGCCAGGGCAAGACGAAGTTGCAGGTGGGGTGTCAGCCTGTTGACGCAGGGCCCCCAGGGCCTGTTTAGGATTTCAGTTTTCATCCATAGAGGCTCTAAGGAAGCATCAGGTGACATGATCAGATTGAAATTTTGTAAAGACTGTCTGGCTGTGGTTATAGAAAATGGAAGTAGGGGTGGGGCAAGCAGGTGTAAGAGCAGGAGGCCTGTGAGAAGCCGGGACACCATGATGGAACCTCGGGCTGGGAAGGGGTGGGGCAGGGGACGAGTGGGCGAGGAGGCCATTTAGGAGAAAAAGGGACGTGACTGGGCGATGTGTTTGGTGGGAAGAATGAGGGCGAGGGAGCTGCCTAGGATGATGCCTAGGTTTCTGGATGGAGCTGTTGCCAGGCAACAGAGTGAAAGCGAGAAGAGAGCGGGGGAAGGGGTGGGACACACTTTCCCTTGCTGTTGTTATTATGTCTGTGTTTGCAAAATAAGGATGTCGGGAGTGTGGGCATGCGCCCCTCCCCGAACGAACGAACGCCTGCTCAGGGGTGGGAAGGCTGGTTTGAGGAGACTGCACGTGGCAGGCTGCAGAGCTGGGCTGGGGAGCTAGCTAGCCTTCCAGGCTTGGCTCTGCATCAGGGCAGCTGTGTGACCTGAGGGGGCAGCTTCACCTCTGTGGGCTTCAGCTCTACAATGGACAGGATCAGCACTCGGTGCAAACTCTTAGTTGAGGCGTGTGGCATTTTAAGGGCATAAAGCAACCTGAGTCTTACTTGTGTCCACTGGCGTTATTTACAGGGCTCCCCCTTGGAAAGTTATCCCTTGCAGATCCCCTTTATCTGGAGCCTGAAGGTTAAAACAGCACCAAGGGGACCTCCCTGGTGGTCAATGCCTAGGACTACGTGCTCCCAATGCAGGGGCCCCGGGTTCAATCCCTGCCCAGGGAACGCGATCCCACGTGCCTCAACTAAGAGCTTGCACCGAAGGCTGATCCTGCATACTGAGCCCACATGCTGCACCTAGGATCCAGCGCAGCCAAATACATAAATATTTACAAAACAAAAACAAAAAAATCAGTTTTGAGCCTAGCATGTGAGCTCAGAGGACTCGCAGAGCCTGCTTGCCCCATCCTCTGATTTTGCAGAAGGGCAGTGCTTGTGTCTGACTGATCCTTTTCTCTCTCCTCCTGCCCAGCCCCGCATGTAGTAGAGCAGGGGGGACAGCTTTCATAGAACCGCAAAGCTACAGGGCAGAAAAGCGCCCTTTGAGGTTAGCCCCACTGTCCTCTTCTTACTTTGGAGGTGGGGAGTCTTCTGCAGCCTACCACTGTTTCTTAGGACAGATGGGGCTAGGCAGAGCTGTGGGGATAAGCTAAGATCACAGACACAGGTGATGCTGAGCATCTGGGGGAAGAGTGATGAAGGGGACATCTGAAGCTGTGTCCTGTTAAGCTGGGGTCCTTTCTGAATCATTGAAGATGTCTTCTTGTCATGCACCCCTGCCTTGACTCCTGGGTGTCCTCCACAGGGTGCAGGATGCTCTCTGCAAAAAAGGAATTCAGAAAACCCAGCCTACCCCCTCCCCCACCCCCACATACAAGATATGGAGACAAAAACCCGGTTGGAATCTCAGGGCTGAGGTTTCCATGGTGGCTCCACTCTGCCGCCCTTCCCATTGGCTGGGTGTCCTGCTCTGGCTTTAGCAACAGAGGCTCAGATACACGTCTCCTTCCTGATTGGCCAGGCTGGTGCTGCAGCGCCATGGCAACAGGGGCAGAGGGACCAGTCTCTGCAGAACAACTTGAGTCACTCTCTACCTGGGGTGGGGCTGAGATCCAGAGGGCTGCTTGCAGGGGATGCAAACTGGAGCAGGTAGCCCCACCTCAGCTCAAAGTCAGGCGGGTCAGTTCTTGGTCGCCCAGGGCATTGGGAGGCTGCTGAGCTTCTCCTCATCTCATCTATCCTGTATCTTGCAGCCTGTTCCCAATCCTCCTTTTGCCCCAGGGCTACTGCCTCCACAGAAGGAAAAATCAAACCTCTAGCAGTGCCAACGGTTAATTCATTTGCCCAAAGTCACACAAGTTACAAATTAGAACTTGAACCCTCATTATATTGCTTGACTTAAATAAAGGCTTTAGAGAGTCTTTGGTGGAAAATCTAGGGGTCCTTTTTTTTTTTTTAAATAGACTTTGTTTTTCAGAGCACTTTTAGTTTCATAGCAAAGACACAGAGCTGAAGGTACAGCAATTTCCCATAGTGTTTTCAGTTTTAATAGCAATCCTTTAATTCATCAAACAGCTGATGCTTGCCTAAACACTCCCCCAACAAATCTCTGATCCTCCCAATAACTGTGTGAATTTGGTAAGTCAGGGAGGAATGACCAGTCTTACAGATGAGGCCACCAGAACCCAGAGAGGGCAAACAATTTGTTCCAGATCACACAGCATATTCATGCCAGGGCTGGCCCTCCAACCCAGGCCTCTTGAATCCTTGTCAGGGGTCTACCCCCAAACCGTTGGCTCATCCATACCAGGGGCCCCCAGGAGGGTTGAAGGGATGCTCTGAGGGGTTCTCTCATCTGTTTAGAGAACAGTTGCTGACTAGGATCAATGTCTCTAACACGGACCAAGGGTTTCACATCAAAACTCCCGTCCCTGCCAGGCAATTCTTAAATTTGGCTCCAGTTCCCAGGAAGGGTCCTTGTTTCACTGCAAACCTTGCTGTCCACCCTGCTACATGGACGCAAGAAGATACATTCATAAATATCACAGTCAGTTTCATGTTGCTCTGCACTTGAATCTGAGCTGAGGGCCTGCCTGACTCTTCATTGCAGCCTTGGGTCTTCACTGTCCACTGTTTACAGATGCAGAGGCTGGCTCCAAGGAAGGTCAGCCTGCATGCCAAGGTCACACAGGTGGTGGTGCAGTCACGCTTCCAACAGGAGGCCACCTGACTCGAAAGCGGGCTGACTTGAACATGTGATGGGTTCTCTGCCCCCACAGGATGCAGAACGGCAGCTCCGTGAGGCATCGGAGAGCAGATGCTGTTGCTCTGGGGTGTGCATTTCCCACAGTGGAGGCAGTGGCTGGACCTTTTCGGTGCTAGAGAAGGCAGGCTCAGAGGATCTACTTTGTGTTAGGGATTTAGAAATCCTTGGCCCCTGAGGAGTGACCCAGTGCCCCCAACACCGTCTCCTGTGGCCTAGGGTCTCAGCTTTGTGACCCTTCAGGAGGATGTGCTGGGCAGCTGGTACTCAGCCATCAACTTGGAGGAGGGAGAAACCCCGTGGTGTCTGCTCTGAATCTCAGCCCCAGCTGAAAATGAATGCTTTGGCAGATTTATTTCCTTCCTGCTCAGCTCGGGCTCCCTGAAGCTCTTGCCCCTGAAACACAGCCCAGCCACCTGGCCTGCCCTCCTGCCCTCCTGCCCTCCCAAGGGTGAGGATACTGGAGGACACAAAAGGCAGGAGCTCACGCCCATCACTCTGTGCCCCAAGTGCCACACCAGTAAGGGGCAGGCTCAGGAGTTGCCATCAGCAAGTCTGCAGCTTCCTCCCTGGGCCAGACACCCCACAGGAGCTAGGGAGATGGACAGGAATGTGCCCCTATAGCCCTGCCCTCAGGGAAGCTGCTGCCTGGTGGAGGAGATGGACAATGGACCACATGTGAAAAAGTCACGATTTCCGACAGTAGTAAATGTTGTGAATGACAGATTTCCCTGGCAGTCCAGTGGTTAAGACTCTGTGCTCACAATGCAGGGGACGTGAGTTCGATCCCTGATCAGGGAGTTAGGATCCTGCATGCCACAAGTCATGGCCGAAAAAAAAAAAAAAAAACCAGTGAGGACTTGTGGACTGGGATGAGACAAGGTAACGGGAGAGGGAGTGGCTGGCTGGGACACAGGGTTTGTGTTTCCTGTCTCAGCCAGGATGCTCAGGAAATGCCTCTCTGAGGAGGTGATATCTGAGCGCAAAGAACTTGGATAAAGAAGGGGAAACCATTGATAGGCGAAGTGTGAGGGGCTGTGGGATTTAGCAATCCAATGCAACAAATGTCTGCTGAATCCCTACTTTGCGTCAAGGCACCAGGACAGATGGGGGACCTGCCCAGGCACAGTGGGAGCCCAGAGGAAGTACCACCCGAGCCTGGAGAGCCAGGAAGTCTTCCAGGAGGAAGCAATGATTCTTTGGAGGCCTGAAGGATGTCAGGTCAAGCCCAGTGGGACAGCAGGGGCGTGGAAACACCAAGATGGTTCCAGCAGAAGAACAGCAGCTGCAAAGGCCAGAGGGAGGGAGAGCTGGGGATTGTCCGGTAAAGGCAAAGAGCTGTGTCTGAAGCAGAGAGGGGGAAGGAGGAGCTTACAGGGCTTCCCTGGTGGCCCAGCTGGTGAAGAATCCATCTGCAATGCAGGAGACCCTGGTTCGATTCCTGGGTCAGGGAGATCCCCTGGAGAAGGAAATGGCCAGTATTCTGGCCTGGAAAATCCCATGGAGAGAGGCGCTTGGTGGGTGACAATCCATGGGGTCTCAAAGAGTCACAACTGAGTGACTAAGCATGAATGGGGTCAAAGTGGGCCTTGGAGGCCAGTTAAAAGATTCCAGCCTTTTCTTGAAGGTAGTCTGCATAGGATTGCCAGGTTTAGCAAAAAAAGAAAAAAAGAAAAAATACAGGCTGCCCTGTTAACTTTGAGTTTCAGATAAACAACAAATACATTTTTAAGTATAATTATAGGCACGCAATATGTGGAACATTCTTATACTAAAAACCATTACTTGTTGATTTGAAATTCAGTTTTAATGGGGCCTCCTGCATCCTCTCTGGCCACCCTGAGTTTGGGCCCACAGAGGGGTTTTACGCAAGGGATGACATGGTTGGATTTACATTTTGTGAAACTTCCAGGATTTGTGGGAAGACACACTGGCGGGAGACCGGGAAGGGGGCGGGATGATGAGGCCCTGCTCTGTCCAGGCCAGAGACGCAGAGGGCAGGGAACAGGGCCTCTCGTTGCGTCACCTGCCTCCGTGCGGGTGGCCCTGGGTAAATCCCTCAGCTGATGCTATCTCAGCTGGGTGACCAAAGGCCAGGTCAGACCCCGGCTCTGCAGTGTGAGCCTCCAGGCTGGCCTGCTCCCTCCTCGGCGTCCTCTTCTGTCGAGTGAAGGGGTCAGATAGATAATCACAAGAGACGGGTCACAAGGGCCCTTCTGTTCCTGCCACCCTGGGCTCTCTGTCCATCCTCCATCTGACGTCCCTCTGGGACGTTGCCCCACCACGGTGACAAGTCCAAACCCGAGACAGCTGGCTCCAAGTTCCCCTCCCTCACCCCCTTGCTCTTTCTTCCCTTCCCACATCACTCCAGCCAATGAATGCATGAAACGCCCCCACACCTGGTTTGGGAAAAGGCACTCAGTGTCTGCTGAGGTCCTGCTGTGTGCTGGGCTGGGTCCTCTACATCACTGCTGGTGGTTTAGACTCTCGGTCGTGTCTGACTCTTAGTGACCTCCTGGACTGTAAGCCCTCCAGGCTGCTCTGTCTGTGGGATTTTCTAGGCAAGAATACAGGAGTGGGTTGCCATTTCCTTCTCCAGAGGATCGTTCCGACCCAAGGATCAAACCCGTGTCTCCTGCGTTGCAGTCAGATTCTTTACCGACTGAGCCACCAGCACCTTCCCGGTCTACAGCATTCATCTCCGTTAATTCTCACAAAAGCCTCTCGGGGAGGGTATCATGATTCCCATTGCACAGATCAGAGAACTGAGGCTCAGTGGTGCAGCTGCTGCCCAGCTGTGCAAGGCAAACCTGGGGTGGAGTCTGGGACCGCTCAGCGCCAGGGCTCCGTCCTCCCACCATCTCCAGGAAACATCCCCGGGAGCCCCTAATCCCCCCACATTCATCGCTGGGGCTTGGTCAGCAGTCTCCTTGTCCCGTGGCAGGCACGTGATACCCTGGCTCTTTCTGAGTTAAGCCAGGAGACTCAAACTCGTTGCTGTGATGCTCATCTGCTGGGGGGCCTTTCCGGTTTAGGAAACTTTACCATCTGTGCCCTCCTCACGACCCTGTGGGGACTCAGCATGGCCCCGCAGCCCGCCTAGCCTGCAGCTCTGCCGCAGTGGAGTCTTCATTAAATATTAACGGGGCCGCTCCCGGCACTGCTGTGACGTCAATTACCGGGCTGCTCTAGAGAGCTGTGGCCTCCTTTCCAAGGTGAAGCGGTGCCCGGAATTCAGCCGACTCAGATGGTGTCCCTGGGGGCCGGCTGTTGGAGAAGAAGCCACTAATGTAAGACGTGGCAGGAGTCCAGGAGCTTTCCTCCCATCTCTCCGGCTCCCTCGGGGCCCCGGTGGCATCCTGATGCTGGCACGATGCGTTCAGTCATTCGGTAGATATTTATTGAGCACCTGCTGTATGCCAAGCATGTACAACAGATGAGATGGTTAGATAGCATCACTGATTCAATAGACTCCAGGAGTTGGTGAAGGACAGGGAAGCCTGGCATGCTGCAGTCCATGGGGTCGCAAAAGAGTCGGACACAACTTAGCGACTGAACAACAAGTATGCCAAGCACAGGTCTAGGCTCTGGGGATGCAGTTACGAGGGTGACAAGGTCCTTCATCATGGGACATTCTTGTCTGGTGGTGGAGAGGGAGAAACTGTCTTAACACTGAACGGTAGACGCAGTGCTGTGAGCCAGGGCAGGTGCCCACCCCAGCCTGCCTGTGACCAAGGGATCCTCCCAGAGGAAACTAGGATTAAGCTAAACCCAAAGAAGGAGCCCAAGTTAGGTCTGAAAAGAGGACAAGTGAGGGTTTTAGCAAGAAGGACTAGGATCAGATCTCAGACCCGAGTTCTATCCCTCCTCAGTCATTTACCTGCAGCTGGGTTTCCACTGTACCAGCCGCCACGAGGACTCTAGGAAGCCACAGCTAATGATAGCAGAGGGTTTGATGCCCAGCGAGAACTCAGGAGTAGCTGTTATGAAAATAGCTCTGTGCTTTCATAGCATTCCTCACCCTGTCAGGGATCCTTACCCTGATTCGGGGAGCATAGAAACTGAGGCTCAGAGGGGTGACATCCCAAGCCCTGGGTAATATTGCGGATCAGAGCCCAGCTGGACATAAGACCCCAGGCTCTGACTTGGGCTGACATTTTCCAGCCACAGGCAACCCAGCTGGGGTCTCAGCTCAATGAGACCCAGAATCCCACGAGAGATCTCAGTGTGAATTCCTCAGCCTTCTTTGAGGTTAAGGCTGCAGCTGCCCAAGGACAAGCCCAGGCCTTGGCTTTGGGGTGAGGGACAGGGCCTAGGCCTTGCTCTGCTGGGAATCTGCTGTGTGACTGTGAGTGAATTGCCTTCCCTCTCTGAGCTTCAGTTCCCCGTAGTTAACACTAACACCAGCCTGGGTCTCTGATCCTCACAACAGAGCTGTGGCAAAGGAATTATTTTTAATTTCTGGTTAAAGGTGAGGAGCCAGGCCACAGAACAAGTGGGGGCTGGATTTGGAGCCAGGTTCATCTGCTGGCAGAGCTGGCTAACAGCCCTTTGTGCAGCGTGGTCTCAGCAGGAAAGCCAGCTCAGTTGTCTCTAAGACCCTTATTTAAAAAAATATGCATTTACTTAGGGACTTCTCTGGCGGTCCAGGGGCTAAGACTCTGTGCTCCCAATGCAGGGGGCTCAGGTTCAATACCTGGTCAGGAAAAATAGTGAAAAATTAAATATTTGTGTTTTGACTGTGCCAGGTCCTCGTTTTGGCAGGTAGGATATAGTTCCCTGTTGTTGCTGTTCAATCGCTAAGTTATGTCTGACTCTTTGCGACCCATGGACTGCAGCATGCCAAGCTTCCCGGTCCTTAACTGTCTCCTGGAGTTTGCTCAAACTCGTGTCCGTTGAGTCGATGATGCCATTCAACATCTCATCCTCTGTTGCCCCCTTCTCCTCCTGCCCTCAATCTTTCCCAGCATCAGGGTCTTTTCCAATGAGTCAGCTCTTCACAGCTCGTGGCCAAAGTACTGGAGCTTCAGCTTCAGCATCAGTCCTACCAATGACTATTCAGGGATGAGTTCCTTTAGGATGGACTGGTTTGATCTCCTTGCTGTCCAAGGGACTCTCAAGAGTCTTCTCCAGCACCACGGTTCGGCCCCCCTGTATCGGGAGCTCAGAGTCTTCACTGCTGGCCCACTATTATGAGTCTGTGATTCAGTGAGTTCTGGACTGCTCGCCGGGCTTGCAGGGCCCAGAGGTTCCAGGAGGAGGGCATTTCACTTTGGGCTGGTCCTCCGATGCCTCACATAAAGGAGGTGACAGCGCAGGCACCAGTGCCAGGCAGGCAGCACCCACTCTCGTCCTCACCAGTGTTCCTCGGGGCCAGGGGAGCAACAAGCCCACTTTACAGACAAGGAAGCTGAAGCTCAGAGAGGCGCAACGATTTGTCCAGGCTACGCCAGCTACTGCAGAAGAGCTGGGATTTGAGGCCCCGTCAGGCAACACCGGATCTTATACCCCAAGTCACTGCAAGGTGGCCACACTGAACCGGGAGACCACCTCTTCCTCATCGCAGCCCCCTCCTGGGCCTGCAATCTTGCCTTCCTCCCTCGGCTCCCTCCTGTCTCATCTTCCACGAGGCTCCCGATCTGCTGTCAGCCAGGATAAAGCACATTCCCCTCCTGGAAGATCTTGGTCACTTACAAAGAGGGATCTTGGTGGTGGCATTTCTTAAGAAACAATTACTTATCTGGCTGTGTCAGGTCTTAGCTGCGGCGCGTGGGGCCTTCCATCGCGTGGCACACAGACCGCCCAGCTGGTGCGTTTGGGCCCAGGAGTTGCAGCGCACGAGCTTAGTTGCCCTGTGGCATGTGGGATTTTAGTCCCCTGATCCGGGAGTCGCTCGTCCCTGCATTGCAAGGTGATTCTTAACCCCCGGAATCACAGGGAAGTCCTTGTGGCATTTCTGCAGCAGGCATGAGGTGTGATCAGGTTTGACTGAGCATTCATGAAGAGTGGCACCCCGGACCCCTAGATGGTGAAGGAAATGAAATGCAGGCTTGTGTTCTGGTGTTTATTTTTTACGCAGGAAATGCCAACTTCCTTTAGGAAGCAGCTGGTAAAAGTGACAAAAAGTGTGAACTTCGTAGTCAGAAAGGCCTGGGTTCACATCCTGACTCTGCCCCCATTAGCTCCATGACCTTGGGTATGAGAGTTTCCGTTTCCTCATCTGTTTAAATGGGTACAAGAGGATGCTCCCACATCACAGTTGTCATGAGGATTAAACAAGATTAAATTGCATAACATAGGGCTGGCCAGGAAATACCAATCCTACCAGGTGGTGGATACCAGAGTCATGGTGGGAGTGAGCGGAAGGAGAGAGTGCTTCTTGGTGGAGACCTGGGAAAGATCTTGAGAGGAGGTGAGCTTTCAGCTGAGTATTAAAAGACTTAGAGGAAGAGGTGGAAGAATGGGAAAGTTGCCAGAAACTTGCAGGCAGGGCCTGTGAACCCAGTGGTCTTAGGATGTCCATACAGTAGGTAGTAGCTTGGAAAGGAGGGCCAGGGCCAGGTCACAAAGGGCCAGGCAGAGGGGTTTGCACCTTTTAAGGGTGAAAACGTCCTTCCTGCCTATGACCCCTGTGGCCACTCAGGGCCATCCGCGGAGACCAGCCCCCTGGAGTCAGGCTTCTCCCCTGGCTTTGGCGATTCTAGATCCCTTTGTCTCCCTAGTCGGGGCCAGCCCACCACTGTCGTCTGGAAGCAGACAGAAGGCTGCAGCAATCTGCTTGCCTCCTACTAACATACTGGGGAGGAAAAGCTGTTTTTGAGCACAGTTGCCTGGCAGAGAACCTTGGTAGAAACTTATCAGCTCTCACCCTCACTTCCAAGGTTATGGTTCAAGCAGCAGTTAATGATAGTTACGTGCGCAGCTCAACAACCGAAAGAACTTTTCAGGTGCTCACAAGGTCAGGGCAGGCACGGGAAGGATGGTGATGGTGGTGGAGTGGGTCAGGATCCGGGTTCCCGCCCCCTGCTCCCTGCGCTGCAGTGGGACAGTCTTAACCTCCTGGGCCTCAGCTTCTTCCTCTGTAAAATCGGAACGGAAATACCGAAACTTCATGTTTCTCCAGTAGTCATGCACGGATGTGAGAGCTGAACCATAAGAAAGGCTGGGCGCCGAAGACTTCATGCTTTCAAATTACGGTGCTGGAGAGGACTCTTGAATCTTTTGAATTGCAAGGAGATCAAATCAGTCAATCCTAAAGGAAATGAACTCTGAATATTCATTGGAAGGACTGTTGCTGAAGCTGAAGCTCCAATACTTTGGCCATCTGATGCAAAGAACTGATTCACTGGAAAAGACCCTGATGCTAGGGAAGATCAAAGGCAAAAGGAGAAGGGGATGGCAGAGGATGAGATGGTTAGATAACATCGCCAACTCAATGGACGAGTTTGAGCAAACTTCAGGAGACAGCGGAGGACAGAGGAGCCTGGTGTGCTGCAGTCCACAGAGTCTCAGAGAGTCAGACACGACTTACTGACTGAACACCACCGTCCTTACCTTGACTGAGTGGGAACTGACTGGCCACCCGCTGCCCATGGCCTGCTGAGGAGTAGGTCCTGCCACCCTCTCCCACTCCCTGTGTGGATGCGGGCCAGACCCTGGCCTTTGAGGCATCGCTTCTTCATCCTCTTGAGCTGCCACATCACTTATGGAACTTCCAGTGGTGCCACACCCTAGACCTTCAGAGATGGAAACAAGACAGAACCCTGCCATCTGCCAGCACAGCCTCCCATTTCATAGCCACGAAGTCCAAGGCTCTGAGAAAGGAAGTCACCGCACTCCAGCTTTCCCTGGACCACCGCAGCCTCTCCCACCTGGGCCCACCTCCTGAGAACCACACAGAAGGCAATTATCCGGATGGTTCCAGCCAAAGGATCTAGAAAATTCTGGCTAAGAAACACAAGCTCCTTGACCATCTGTAGAACTGAAGCAGAAGCCTTTTTCTGCTATGAATCTGCTATGATTCTGCTAGAATCATTTTAACTATGATTCTATAGGCGACAGCTTGGCCTTCTTCCCCAGAGCCGAGCTCCGCTGAAAAAGCTTGTGGGGGGAGGGGATGGGGGTTGCTGAGAACGGGGCTCCAAACTCCCCACCAGCTCACAGACCGCGGCTACCAGGACATTTTCACACTTCTTCATGCCAAAAGCTGCCATGGAAGCCGATCTGCTCCCAAAGAGGGCTTTCAAAGGGCAGCAGGATACTCTGGCTGATCCTGAAATCTGTGCACTCAAATCCTGAAATCTGACCTTAGACACAGCAGGTGGAAGTTGGTATCTGCAAAAGGGCCAGTTGGCAGAGAGTGGGCGTTGGGAAGGAGGCCGGGGGTGACCGCCTTGACCACTGAGCAAGCACCTCAATGCTCCAGGTCTCCTTTTCCTCATGCATATGATGTGAGGACTTGGGGAGCTGGTCCAGGGGGGTCAAGTGTTTATCCCCAAGGCAGGCAGAGAGCCAGCAATTAACAGCGAGAGCTGCTGCTGCTGCTTCTGGTGGTGATATCATCCCTGGCTTGGAATCGGCCAGGTCACTCAAGTGGCAGGAGGCTTGCATTTGGGAGAAAAATAAAATTGAAAATTCTATCTAGGTGACACGAATCTGTGGGCGGGCGGCCCCTCCTGCTCAAGCTGGTAACCATGCCGACGGTGTGAACGCTGTCTCTCCAGAACAATACTAGGGCTTCTTTGTAACACGTCCCTTGGTGTCTAGACTTCACAGGGAGCTGAATGTCCCAGAGCGGGGCGGGGGGTAGGGGGGGGATAAAAGGAGGGCGTGCCTTTTCTGGGTCACCTATTCACCGGGCTCTGGCGGAGGGTTCTGGTGATGCTTTCGAAATCCAGTCCCGCGTGAGAAACAGTCGTTACCACTGGCTCAGGGTGGGGCACGGCATGGATTTTCTGCAGCTGTGATGGCTGGTGCAGGCGGGGTGGGAACTTGCTCTTGCTGATCCCCAATCCTAAGAAACAGGGTGGTCAGTTCTCCTGACAGGTGGCTTTTCCAAGGGTGCTCATCTGGTAACCGGCAGAGCAGACCCAAGCCCAGATCTCCAGGTTTCTGTCGCACACACGTAGTGGTGGGGAGAATGTTGCTGTGTTCCCCGGCTGAGATCCTGCTAGGTAAGGATGCAGCGAGCTTGGCCCCTGCTCTGGGCACCTGCTCTGAGCTTGAGGGGCCACACAGCGTGTCTGACCGTGATCATCAGCCCCCATCCCCAGGTTCAGCGGCCCTCTTGGAAATTGCTCAAAAGCAATGTTGCTTGATGGGACTTTGAGCTCTGGGAGTAGGTGACCTGTCTAAGGTGGTCATCTTGGTCTCTGTTTACAAGACTTTAGGGAGCAGGCAGCTCTCTCCTGAGGGTGAAGGAGATGGATGCTGCCAAGTGTGTAGGCTACAAGAGGGAGGCTTATGCGTGCTTTTCACAATCTGAATGACCACTAAAAGGGGAGTCACACCTTGACCCCTTCTCAGCTACACCTCAAGACATTGTGGGGCCATCAGGCCCAGGAGGTGGATAGATGTGAGCTTGAATCCTGGGTCTGTTGACTACCAGCTGTGTGATTTTATTCAAGTCATGGAATATCTTCAAGTCAATTTCCTCATCTGTTAGATGGGGATGGAGTTCCTACTGACCTTACAGGGACTATCTTGAGGGAAAAGATATGCCCATCTCTGCAAAGCCCCTGGCCCAGTGCTGGCAATCGGGTAGAAAGAAGTTCCCTTCCTTTCAAGAGCGGGTGGGGATGAAGTCACCCGGGATAGGGCAGAGGGCCTGGGCAGAGCTCTGAGAAGCCCTAGCATTTCTGTGTAGGCTGAGAAGACGAGCCCACACGGGAGACAGAGGAGGGGCAGCTGGAGCAGTACAGAGGAGCCAGGAGAGGCAGGGCCACGAGCGCTAAGAGGAGAGCCTGCTAAGGGGGGGTGAGCAGCCGTGCCAAGTGCAGGAAAGAGGGCCGGGAAGGGGAGGACTGTGCAGGGACCTTGGACTGGTGGCCACAGCCCGGGCCAACTAGGTGGAGGAGTGGGTGTGGAGCCAGGATTGAGGGGTGGTGGGAGGTGGAAACAGTGATGTTTTGGGAGAAGAAAAGCGCCTTACGTGAGAACCAGCGCCTCCCACTTGACATGTATGAATGTCAACATCAGTTACTTGGAATGCCCCAGTCTACCTGATTTTCACTGGTGAAATCACTCTCAGTCCGACATGATCAGAAGCCGGAAGGGCTCAGATCCGTCTAAGGACTGGGAGGAGCTACGGAAGCACCCCTCAGAGCTTGCCCTCCTCCTGCCTCTCACAGGAACCCGTCCTCCTGGGGCCCACGATGTACGATAAACTAGTATCTCTCACTCTCTGGGCTTCCCTGGTGGCTCAGACAGTAAAGAGTCTGCCTGCAATGCAGGAGAACCAGGTTCGATCCCTGGGTTGGGAAGATCCCCTGAAGAAGGGAATAGCAAACCACCCCACTACTCTTGGTTTGAGAATTCCAGGGAGAATTCTCTTCAAGACATGGAGAAGCCTGGGGTGGGAGCTTCCTTCCAGACATACACTAGCTGCTGTGTCATGGGTCCTCACCGCAGCATCACAGCAGGAAGAAGGCAGCCGGGGAGGCAGAAGACCTAGTGCGGAGGCCCTGGCTCTGCTGGCTGTGCAAACTGGGGCCAACCGCTCCTCCCCGAGACTTCGCTCTCCCCTGCTGCAGGATACGGGGTCAGACAGTGGTGAATCCAAGGGGCCTGCCGGCTCTGACATTCCAGGATTTCTCCTATTCTACAGGACTTTACACAGTTCAAGTCTAGTTCTACAGGTGGTAAAGAGAAGGCCCACTCTCAGTCCCTCTCTCCCCCTTCTTTTTAAATAACTTTCAACATTTATTTCTGTTCTGACTGCACTGGGTCCTCGTTGCTGCTCTGGCTTCTCTCTGCTCGTGCTGAGCTGGGCTGCTCCCCGGCTGCCATGTGTGGGCTTCTCTTGTTTCGGAGCACAGGCTCCAGGGCACATGGGCTCAGCAGTTGCAATTCCCAGGCTCCAGGCCACAAGCTCAACAGCTGTGGCACGCAGGCTTAGTTGGCTCTATGGCATGCGGGATCTTTCAGGATCAGGGATCGAACCCATGCTTCCTGCATTGGCAGACGGATTCCTTACCACTGAGCCACCAGGGAGGCCCTCCCACCTTGTAAAAAATATTTATTGGCTGCGCTAGGTCTTAGCTGTGGCATGCGGGATCTAGTTCTCTGACCAGGGATGGAACCCTGGCCCCAGCAACGGGAGCGTGGTGTCCCAACCACTGGACCACCAGGGAAGTCCCCTTCCTCTCCATTCTAATGCATCTGACTCTGCGGAGCAAGAATCTGGACCCAAAATATCTCTTCCGTGCCTCTGGTACTTCTCAATCACCCAAGGGTAAAGCCTCAGATCTTCAGTCTGGCATTGAAAACACTCCATGATCTTGTTCTATTCCGCCTCAGGTCCCACTGCCAGGCCTCTCTCCTCACTGCCAAGCCCTCACCCTTGCTGGGACCCCACTCCCTAAGGCCTTTTCCCTGACTCACCTCCTTCAACGTCTGGCCCCCCTGCTCTCGAGTACTTAGGTCTCTGATTCTCAGAGGCAGGCAGTGTATCCTACTCTGTAGCTACTCCTTTCCCCAGCGCTGAGCATGTAGTAGGCACTCAATAAGATTCTCAGCGAGCAAAAGGCCCCTCCCTTTTCCTGCACCTCCCTTGGCATGTTTTCCTAAGTCTGGCCAGGCTTCAGTCACTGGGATTTTCCTTCCTTGCCCAGAGCCTGGCACCAGGGGTCCTCGCCGTGGAACGCCAGGACTGGGCTCAGTGAACAGCTGGTCCACTCTCCTCTTTCCCACAGGGGGAATCGTGCCACAACTTACAGGCGGTGTAACCTTGAGCACGTCACTATTCTGGCTTTGAAAGATGGGGAGGCCAGCAGCGCCCACGGGGGTGGGGTTGTGAGCATTAAATAGCATCGTGCCTGCAAGGGCCTATAGCACCAGGCCAGCTCCTAGCAGGTGTGTGGTGTTACCTGTTCCAGCGGGGCCTCTCAGTCCCTCCTCCTGTGGTGAAAGGGACAAGGCCACCTCCCAGGGCGGGGACCCCGTGAGTGAATGTGCGTGGGGCCGTCCCCGAAGAGTGGACCCACCCCGCCGGGCCAGCGCGCAGGGTGTGGCCCACAGAAGCCCAACCGCCAGGCTGGGCGGGCGCGCGTCTGTCCGCCCGCCCCTCGGGCACGCGGTCTCCCGGCTCTCTCAAGCACTAAGTGTATTTGCTTTCGGGTCCCTCCTCAAGCCAGACGTCTATCCTGAACTCCGAGCCGCCTTTCTGGCTGGGGCCGTGACAGTGCGCGGCCTGCGGGGCCTCTGTGACCGCGCGCGGCCCGCGGCCCGGCCCCGCAGTCCCCACCCCGGGTCTCCCCTCTCGCACCTCCACCTCTGCGGCGGTAAAATGCAGCACTCGCACGGCGCCTGCGCGACTCTGGGGCGGGGCGGTGGCCGCAGCTATTTATAGAAGGTGACGTCACCTTGAAATAGACCGTTAGGGCCGGGCTGCCCTCCCCCCCCACTCGCGCCGCTCCGCGCCGCCCGGCCCGGCCGCTCCCACTGCGCAGGCGTCCTCCCGTCCTCCCATCCCCCCCAGCGCGGCCGCCTGTCCTCCCTCGGCGGCGTCCGCGGCGCGAGCCACAGAGCGCCGGGCGAGCCAGCGAGCGGGCGAGAGGCGCTGCCTGCTGCCTGCAGCCTCGGCCGGCCGGCAAGCCAGTGCGCGTGCGCGGCGGCGGCCTCCGCGGCGACCGGAGAGGACGCGCGGGCGAGCGAGCGGAGCGGGAAGCGAGGCGAGGCCGGGCTCAGCGACATGGGGGACCGCGAGCAGCTGCTGCAGCGGGCGCGGCTGGCCGAGCAGGCGGAGCGCTACGACGACATGGCCTCCGCCATGAAGGCGGTGAGCGCGCCGGGAGCCCGGGCGGTCGGCCGGGGGCCCGGCGTAGGGGAGGGGTGGGCGGCCCGGCGGCAGCCCCTTCGGGCCCGGGGCGAGCCCGCCGCCCGCCTGGGCGCGGCCGCCGGCCGGCAGCCCTCGCTTCCCGCGCCCGCCGCGCGTCCCGCCATTTCTTGCGGCCGGGCGTGGTGGGGTCTCCAGGGAGGGGGCGCAGCGGGGACCCCGCGGGCGGACGGGGGGCGCGGCATCCCAGCTTGGAGCCCCGAATGGGGGAGGGTGCCCGGGGGAGCGTGGGGGAGCCGCATTCCTCCTCCGGCCCGTTCCGCCAGGCTAGGGCACCCCCTCTCGCTTTCCTCCACGCACCCCAACTTGTAATAAAGAATCACCTAGTGAGTGGCGCCCTGTCTCCACTGGTTTCCGCTGCCACGACCCGAAGTCGCTGTAATCCCGATGCGCTTTCTTTCTGCTCGCCTGAACCGCTCTAGTTCCATCCTCCAACCCCCGGGGTCCGCTTTGTGTGCCGAGACCCCTACCCTGCAGTCAGGCGAGGGCGTGGGGCCCCCTCCCATGTCGGATGTTGCGTCCGTCTACCTGGAACCCCAAACGGGTTGCGACTCCTGGGCCAGCCGAACCCATGTGCCTTTGCCCTCTCGAGATCCTCGGAGACCCGCCTGCAGCTCCGTTTCCGGGGAAGGAATCGTGGCCGGCCACACCCTGGCCAGTGCCTTGGATTAGACACCACCTGCGTGTCTGAGACCTAGAGTTCCAGCGACCCCCTCACTGTTCTGTCTCCTCGTAGTATTTCACGTCTTCTCTAAATGAACATCTCTCTGCATCAAGGTCACAGGGCTAGAGCCACAGTGGGCAACCTGCCCTGTTCACCCAGCGCACAACCTCCTGAGATGGGGTGGATCTGCTGGGGCCCCACCCTAGACCTGCAGACTCAGATACTCGGGGGGTGGGACTCAGAGCTGCCCTTGACCCATCCCTCAAGGCAAGTGCCAGTGGGTTAAAGTCAAGAATGACTGTCCTGGGTTATTTAGCTCCTTTGCCCTTTTTTCCTGGCTTGGGAGGGGATTTGGTACTGAAAAATCCTGAAATACACTGGCTCTCTAAAATTTCAGAGTCATGTGAAAGCTCCTTTTAAGGCTTTTTTATTAATACAAAATCTGTCGTTGTGAAATCTGTTGTTGGGGTCCAAATTTAGGATTATCCAGGTAAGGAGGGTACTTGAAGCATTATCTTTTTCCGTGTCATCCACATGATACCTTGAACCAGGTGTCTGGAAACTACCATCACCACCGCCCAATTGTTGACTCCTTGGTTATCTCCACTTGAGCCCAAGCAGGGTGTTAATAGGCTAGATAAGAAGGAGCTTTTCATCCACACCAGGCGCGATGTAGTTTGGAACCTGAAGTCTGTAACTCTGAGGGTCTCATAAGAAAATAAAGATTTAATAATTTAGCAGATTTTACAGACATAAGATTGACTATGAGTGCATTTCCTCGCAAGGAGTCCTGAGGTTAATCTATGGGACAAAGCCACTTCTGTCCACTCAGCAAGCCACACTAAAGTGCGCCTCTTCTCCCTAGTCGCTGAGTGGCACTGGGGCTGAGGCTGCTCTCTGGACGTTTTAGTGAGGCCCTCACCTGTCCTACCAGTGGGACCTGAAGACTGCAATGTTAGAAGCCTTTTGAGGACTAAAAAAGGAGCTGGAAACAAAGTGATTGAGATTAAGGGGAAATGACTAGAAGGCAGTTGTGGAGCTGTGGGAAACAGGAAATTTGAAATGAGAAGTAAGGAGAGAGTGCACAGATGTAACAGGAAAGGGATAGAGTTTGCACAGAAAAAATAATTGGTTTTCTGCTCTTTGTAAGCAGGCTTGAAAAATGCTTTCCTGTAGCTTCCTACTTGTGTCCACAGATTTTCTATGAGACATTAAGGTAGGATTTTGCAAAGGTGTATTGGAAACATAACATCGGTGTCAGAAATGATTGGTGGGTGGATAGGCTCCTGAAAATGCAATCCAAGCTCTAATTATGTCATCTCAGAACTGTGAGACCAGTCCCTCAAGGCAACTACTATTAAAATGAGAACTTTTTTGGTCAATATGCCTGTTTCTTCTATTAAAGAAAAATTTTTTTCTCATCTAATGCATATATTTATTAGAAAGGACTCAGCAAGGTCAGTGGAAAACTTTCTCACATTTTACCTAAGTTGACTTTTGAATGCTTAATTTTTAATGTTATTTAGAAGGCTTAGTCCCTATTTCACTAATATCCTACGCCTGAAATACAGCTTTTGGGAGGATTTGGGATTCTGTTAACTCTCTGGGTTTATGGGGGTTTTCTTCAGGGCAGGTAAGTAGACTGCTGTAAGGCACCTGAGTGAGGGAATGCTCTGATGCGGCCACTCTGTGACCTTGAAGCTCACAATTTCTTGTCTCCTGGTCCTCTGAAGTGCAAAACTAGTTATGTTGGTGTTACTGTCAAGTGGGTTTTTAGCTTTCATTTTTCTAACTTGTCTTCTGTTTCCTTTATCATCTAAATGGTACCTAATAATATTGCCTGCCTGTAATGACTGATGTTCCTTATGCTACCAGCGTCACCTGGAGGATGGTGTCGGTAAGGCCTAAAAAAAAATCACGCATGTTGAAAACAAAGGTGTTTGTTCACATCAGTTGAGAGCTGCAGTTCCCTGCCTCATCCCCTAATTTGAAGAGGCAAGAAATGTTTTTGAAGTTAAGTAAAGGTGTGTCTTCCAGCTCATCTCACACCTAACTGCTTACATAGAGTGGAACAGTGGAAAGAAAAGTTGTGAAAGATTCTGGAACCCAAGTCCTTTTTAGACCAGGCTTAGAATGACCTTATGCAGTTCATCACCTCATAAAATGAGCCTAGTTTCATGAGAACTATGAGATGATCCCATAATGTGGGATGAAAATATTAGTGCATAAATCTGAGTGATCTAAGGAAAGAGTAATTAATCAGATTTCTAGTGAATACTCATGGATAGACATCATTCAGTCATGTCACAACCCTTAGTCATCCATACTGAAACGGAGGTGGCAATCGTGGGGTTACAAAATGTCAAAGTACTTGGGATGGCGTGGTGTGTTCTAATATTGTTGCACAGTCATTGACAAAGGATGGAGAGAAATACACCTGAAGGACTTGAAGGCTGTCTGTAGAAATCTTAAGTGCAGGCAACAAAGCTGCAGCTTTTGAGGCCCAGCGCAGTGCTATAGCTGTAAGATCTCAGGAAGTAGGGAGTCAGCAAGTGGTCTGCGAAAGGAGAGCATGGCTGAGCGTCCTAGGCTGGGACTTAACCCATGTTGCAGATATGGAAACAGGATGATTCTGAGGTGGACCAGGACTGTGATCAGTGTGGCATCCTACAGCCACATTGGTGCTACCTTTGAAATGCGCGTGAACCAGCAAGCCGTGCTGCCCATGTAAGTATCGCTTTGTCTTAACGGCTGAGGAAGGAAGAGGGCTCTGCATTGGTCCTGCAGTATCCTCAGGTAAAAAGACATTCACTTGGTGAGCAGTTCACATAGCTTTGCTGCACTGACATGAGCTGTCCCCATCTGGATTTGGGGTTGCTAAATTATCCCCCAAAGAGCTCCTGCTGTCAGAAACCCCACCTTTCCTTTAAAGAAAACAAAAATGTATTTTCTCATCTTTGTCTGGAACTTAATATTAGTGATAAGACTTCAGTGTCACACTTTTTCAGAAATAATGACGGGGGGGATACCCCAAGTGTGTGTTCCATGTTACAGTTCGTCAGGTTTATTAAATTTACCATTTTACCTGTTAGGCACTCAGTAAAGGGTGTCTGATTCCATGTGTGTGTTCTCATTTACTCTTGAGAACAACTCTGCATGGACCCTGTTACTAACTCCATTTTACAAATGAGATTTGAAGAGATGAATTTCCTCAAGGTCCAGCTGTAAAGTGAAGATTTCGGCCCTCAAGTTTAGAGCTCTCCCTTTAACCCAGTGATGATGCCCCATGAGGCTGAGGGATCGAGTTTCTTTCTCGTATACTTTTCTGGTCCTTTAGCCATTGTCATCATTGGTCACTTAAGTTCCGTGCCAGTCACATAAGTGGGCTTACTGAACAAATAATTCCCTCTATTAGATAGAAGTCATTTATGCCAAGTTTAATTAAAGACAGTATCTGCCACTTATGGGTCTTAGCTACAGCAGGGGAACATAACTGGATTATGCTTGGTCTCTTAAAGACCGGTTTTTTGGGTTTTTTAAGCTTAGGAAGCAAAATATTAATTTGAGTTCCTGCTATGAATTGAGAAGTGCAAGACTATGTTAAATTATAGTTTTAAGAGATTGTTTCTCCATATTGTGTTTAGTATATTTTACAAGCCTAGAGACCGCCTAGGTTTCAGTGTTTAGGTTGGTCAGATTCTCCCACGTGTCTAGGTCGAAGCTGGTGGAAACTGCCCCTCCTGCTCCTCACCCTGCAGTGGCATCCCCTCCTTAGTGGCGGGTTTTGGCACTTTGGTTGGAACCTGCACAGCTTCTGAAGATTTCGGACCTGGTGCCTCAGGGCAGTAGTGTGCAGTAACCCTGTTCAGATGGGGTTGTATTTAATGCCAGTCATGGCCCATGAAAATGTCTCCTTAAGCCCAGAGCAAGACAAAGGTGGTTTCTTAATGATACAAGGGTAGCTATTTTAACCAATAGTGAGCTTAGAGGAATTAGTCACTACCTGAACTCACCTGCTGTGAGCTCAAAGCCGGGTCTCTTCCTGGCCTTGTAGGACCTGCAGCTTCTCCCTGGTGAGGACAGAAGGTGGCCTTTCCAGGTCAGGGCAAGTGGAGACCAATGATGGGTGCCTTGCCAGTGGGGCACCAGGCAGAATCTTCACTTTGGGGGGCATTGACTTGGGAAAGAATCAGCCAAAAAAAAAAAGCTTTCATTCTTCAAGGTCACTTCATTTTAAAAAATCTATATAGGGTTCTGCTAAAGAAGCTTAAAGATTATCGTGGTTATGTTTATGTAATTGTTCTTGAGGATTTTTTTTTCTTGTTGTAAACTTCTATACCAAAAGCAAGCTTGTTGGTAGCATGTGGGTGTGGGTGGCTGTGATGAGTGGTAGGAGTGTATGTGTGGCCATGAAGGCTGAGAAGCCTTCTCAGGGAGGAGGAGTATCTAAACCTCAGCTTGAGCCATGTGGTCTGGCAGCTCAGGGGATTTTTTTTTTTTTAATTTGTTTGTTCAGTGTTGCTTTTGAGGTTGGATGTTTCCCAGATTGAGAACTTTAAGTTTTCCCAAATAGTCCATGTGCTATTTTTGGCAGTGGGTCTATTTTTACTCACAAACACATAGCTTATTGCCCTTTGAGTTAGTGGGAGGAGGCCCTTGGGGATTGTTGAATAAGCCAATGGTGTCACAAGAAGATAAATGAATTCGTAACTGGCCAGGTCATTGGATGCTTTCAGAAATGCCATGTGGTCTGGAGCAGAAAGGGGTGAAGGGAGCTGGTGCAGCCAGAGGCTCCAGGGTGAGGACACACAGGAGCAGAATGACTGGCAGGGAGGCCGGTCCTCAAAGGAGGTGGGGGCAGAGCCTTCCCAAATGGGAAAGGTTCAGCAGTCTTAAGGTTTTCAGGAAGCATCTAAGTAGGATTACCTGGGGTGGGGAGTCGGGCAGGAGAACCAGACGGCAGAGGGGCAGTGAGCAGAGGTCGGGGAGTCCCTCAAAGCTGGCATGGCCATGTGAGGACCTAGTGTTGGGGGAGGCGCTGCATTGGGCACAGCTGGCATGTGATGGACATGAGAGTGTTGGGACCAGCATCAGAGGAGAAAGAAGGCTGAGAACCCTTGTCTAGGTCTCTCCTATCTTGGGAATTCCGTGTCTGCTCTTTCTGTTCCTGATGAGCTGTTTGGAAACTTGTGACCCTAGAGACGCAGGAAGTCATCTCTGCCGAATCCACAGGTGGCTGTCCCGCTGGGCTCGTGTGATGGTTGGTTGGGACCAGTTCCTACTTCTCTGCCCTGCATCACGTTGCCCTCAGGATCTGCCCCTCTTAGTGGGTGACCAGACTTGTCTTTAAGTATCCTGGCTCCTGTATTTTGGAAGTTGAAGTGTTGAGAATTCACACTAGCAGACATTAGCGAAGGTTATTTGCACTAAGTATCAATAGCCAAGACTGGCTGTAAATCTTGTTTTACAACAGGCCATCGGATTTCACTTCAGCCTATAATTTTCCAATCTGGGGAAAACTCCCAATTTTCTGTAGTCATCTGATCAAGTAATAAAACTATCTTCCTCCCATAAGTTTCCTTTTGTTAGCCAAGTTGTAATCCAGGAGTATTAAAAAACACTATATTTAAACATATGCAGTTGTTTCCTAGTTAGGCTTTGGCTGGGGTTCTGAGAACAATGCTTGTTTAGCTGTTAGTCACACTCAGCTGATGCCGATAGTGATTCATTCAGACTGGCAGGCGACCAGGTGATCGTTACATAAACACTGACACTCCTAGGCACTAGTGTTTCTTGTGAAGGCGTCATTACAAATATTGCCCAGTAGCCTTTTTTGGCGGTTTATTCTGGATGGAGAAAGGATCAGGCCTGTGGATTCCACAGATACACCCACGTTATAGTACCGACCTCAGGCCTTAACCACACCTGTTATTGTTGCTCAGGAAAAACAATCCTAGGATTTTAGAGCTGAAGAAATCCTTGGAGGTGGTTTGGGCTGGCTTCACTAATTTGACTTTTGATGCCCAGAAAAGTTGTGTTCTGTTGAAGGTCACACAACTAGCTCAGGCTGTGCTCCACATGTCTTAGGACTTTTCTGAATAATGATACTGCCTCTTGTACAAACACTGTGTGATATATAAATATTTCAGGTATGCACTCAATTTTAGTGATACACTCTGGGGATGTATCTTGAGGTTTCTTTGCAATAGTCCAACAAAAGCAGTTTTATTGGTCGCAGGATGAAGTATATTAGTGACTCCTTATGGATGTCACTTGCACTTCGGTATCAAGTGGCCTTAGTTGGGATTTGCTTACTGGAAGATCTGAGGAGCTTTCCAAATTCTGTTCTTGCCTCACATTTTGTTTTATGCAGTATTGTCCTAGAAAAGTGTCATTCTAAAGGATTCAGGCATTTTGAGATTTGTGATAGTATTTGAGATAGGATTCTGATTTATATGGGTTGCTTCCATACTTTACACTTGTGGTAAAGCGACATGAGTATGCGAGTGTTTAAAGGCAGTCCTTGGAGAACACCATTGGGTTCCAGGTCTTGAAGGACCCAGGAATGTGGATGAGTAGAGAATAGGGGATTACTTCAGACCTGTGTGGACACCACTCCTATCTGTGTGGTGGTACCGAGGAGCCCAGCTTGTGGGCAGCCCTCCTGGGGAATGTCGGGGAGTCTTGCAGCTGTGGAGCATGACATGTGGTTGGGTTGATGGACTGGGCAGAGGGGGAGACCATCCCCGGCCAAGGGCTTGTAGCAGAAGAGGAAGAGTCCTGGGGATGGGGACATGGGGGAAATTAGAAGAGGGAGGGTGTTTATATTCTGTCTGGGATTTATTGAGGAGGGAAGTGGTGATAGACAATTGCTTGTTTCACTTTTTAAGAACTTGGCACAAGGCCTGAATTGTGAATCTCTCAAAGTTCTTAATGCTAATATCTTTGAGTTGGTATCTGCTTCTTCTGTTAGACTGTAGTCTCCGTTGAGATAGGGTCCTTGTCCAATTGGTTTTTCTTGAGTGGCTTCTCTGTAATCCTGTTTCATTTTGGACATTTTTTGTCCATACTGTGCGGCATGTGGCATCTTAGTTCCCTGACCAAGGGATTGAACCCGTGCCCCCTGCATTGGGAGCATGGAATCTTAACAATGGGATCACCAGGGAAGTACCACATAATCCTGTTTTTCAGGAGGCTTGTTGACGGGGTTGAAGGGAAGATCTCTCTCCCAGGGTTTTGAACTTGGGTCTCAGTGTTTATCTTTTGGGGATGTTGCAGGTGACTGAGCTCAATGAACCTCTCTCCAACGAAGACCGAAACCTCCTCTCCGTGGCCTACAAGAACGTGGTTGGTGCCCGGCGGTCTTCCTGGAGAGTCATCAGCAGCATCGAGCAGAAGACCATGGCCGACGGGAATGAGAAGAAGCTGGAGAAGGTGAAGGCCTACCGGGAGAAGATTGAGAAGGAGCTGGAGACGGTGTGCAACGACGTGCTGGCGCTGCTGGACAGGTTCCTCATCAAGAACTGCAATGACTTCCAGTACGAGAGCAAGGTCTTCTACCTGAAGATGAAGGGCGACTACTACCGCTACCTGGCCGAGGTGGCTGCTGGCGAGAAGAAGAGCAGCGTGGTGGAGGCCTCGGAGGCGGCCTACAAGGAAGCCTTCGAGATTAGCAAGGAGCACATGCAGCCCACACACCCCATCCGGCTGGGCCTGGCCCTCAACTTCTCCGTGTTCTACTACGAGATCCAGAATGCGCCCGAGCAGGCCTGCCTCCTCGCCAAACAAGCCTTCGACGACGCCATAGCCGAGCTGGACACACTAAACGAGGATTCCTATAAGGACTCCACGCTCATCATGCAGCTGCTGCGAGACAACCTCACCCTCTGGACGAGCGACCAGCAGGACGAGGAAGCTGGAGAAGGCAACTGAGCGCCTTGGCCCGCCCCGCCCCCGCCCCGTCACCACCAGTCCCCTCTCGCCACACTCACTAAGTATCCAGTGCTCAACCTATCTGTACGGCAGCACAGCTACTCAGACCTGCTCTCCGCCCCCCGGGAAGCAGTTCCAGATAAATTAATTCATGGGCATTGCTGGACGGACGGTTGCTTTGAGCCCACAGGAGCTCCCTTTTTGGATTGTGCAGACAGGTGCGTTCTGAAGGAGGCATTTTCGTTTGCTTGCCTGTCTAGGTGAATTGCAGGCGAAAGCCTCAGAAAGTTAGAGAGGAGAATTAGCCACACAGGCTACAGTTGGTATTTAAATGGTCCACTTCAAACCAGCTGCTAGTGTTTTGTTAAAGCAGTACATCTGTGCATGCGAAAGTGAATTCACCCCTCCCTCTTCTTTCTTAGCTAATGGAAAACCATTAAGGGAAGCCTGGACGAGAGACCACTTGCTCCTTTCCATCAGCTTAATAATAAACTTTAACGTGAGGTTTCAGTAGCACCTTGTTCGCCTCTTTAAATTATGACGTGCACAAACCTTCTTTTCAATGCAATGCATCTAAAGTTTTGATACCTGTAACTTTTTTTTTTTTGGTTGCAATTGTTTAAGAATCATGGATTTATTTTTTGTAACTCTTTGGCTATCGTCCTTGTGTATCCTGACAGCACCACGTGTGTCAGCCCATGTCAATCAAGATGGGTGATTATGAAATGCCAGACTCCTAAATTAAATGTTTTGGAATTCAGTGGGTAAATAAAAATGCTGCTTTGGGGAATATTACCTCTACGCGTATGGTCTTCATTTCTCTCACTCTTGAAGAGCTGTCGGCTGTCAGAGCTCCCAGCTCTGAATCCTGAGTTGATCTCTCCAAACTCCAAAGCATTTCTGGAATAGGGAGTCTGTGCCCTCTGATTCCATCACAGGTTTTGCAGCATACACATAAGACTCATGAATTTTAAGTAGTTTTCTCTGAACCCAGCTAATGTGGCCTCTCTGGTCCCCTCTTCCTGTTGCTGATTCCTTTAAAGGGAAGACCCTAGTGCGTCTTCTGAGGCACAGCCCCTCTGGAAGGTGGCTCTGTGTCTGACTTCAAGGGTGTAGCTCCAGCCACCCCACAGAATGTTGGTTGCCTTTTAACACACAAAGTAGGTACATGTTCACCATTTTTCTTAATATTTTTTATGTAGTACATGGAATAAAATGTTAATTAGGGACACAGCTTGGATACCCAATACAATCTTTAGCAGTCATTACTAAGAAAGCTCTGAGTATTCTTTAAAGTGGGGTAACAGAACTCCCTCTGAGTTTTAAGAACAAGAAAGGCCTGGTCCCTAGTGTACTCCCCGCACCCCTCCTCCCCCTGCCCATCTGCCTCCTCCCCAGGCCACTCCTGAAGCCTTATGTCACCAGCTGGACCCTTGAACTCCAGCCCCTTAATGATTTCTGGCACCACCAGCCTGGTACTCGGGCCTGGATATGCTTGTCGAGCGGGTTGGTTCCATTACACGAAGGCCCTAAGCACCTTAGGGCCTTCTGACTGAAGCTTACCACTAGGCTGGTGAGGATGGCATGGCCAGTCTCTGTCCTTGGTCCTGTGTTGTGGTGGAGCACAGAACTCGTCAGCTTGGACACTTAACCTATTTTCTCATCCGGATAGACCCACATGATAATGAGTAGTCTTCAGGAAGCTATTTCAGGTTGACCTAATTGCTAGCAAAAATTATTATTGAGTTTTGCTTCAATTAGTAGGTCAGGTATTTTAAAGCTACAAGCTTTATGTGGCTAAGGCACTTGTCTTTGATGAAAATACTTCAAACATTATAACTTCTTACATTAGGAATGCCCCTCACAAAAAGGGATTTAGAAAAAGCACTCACATTTTCACTTCACAGCCGTCTTATGAAAAGTTTTGTTCCCTTACAGGGGGAGGAAAGAGGTGCAGAGCTGGCGGACCTCTGGAATCAGCTGGTGCCACAGGACAGCCTCTGCCCATGACCTAAGGCTGTCTTCGTCCACGGTCTCTGATTCAGAGTCCTAACTGCCCTCCGGTGGGCCCCAGGCAGCTGACAACCTTCTAGGTTCGGGTCCCTCGTCGAATTTGGAATATAAGTTTTAATTCAACCCTTGAGTACCATGTGCAAGGCGTCCTCTTGGGTCTGGGAAGAGGGTGTGGGGAAGTATGGACACATAATTCCAGTCAGCCCCACAAATAATAAACAGAGTTCTTTGAGAGGACCTGAAATTGCACGTGATGTAAAGCTGAAAGCATCTCTGTTGCGTGGTCTCAAAGGCTTCCTTCCAGTTCTGCATGCTCTGATGTTTTAAAACTTGTCAAGATCAAAGGAAAAAGAAAAAAAAGCTTGTCAAGATAAATTGATGGAATGAAATAGGGTCATCTCCGTGTTACCGCAGGGGAAATGAGGCCAGAGAAATGAATAGAGTCACGCTGCAAAGTTAGTGCCAGAACCGAGATTAGCATTCAGATCCCCGGAATCCTTGTTCATGGTGTTTTTTTCACTGGGGCTACAGTCTTGGGGTTGAGAAGAAAAAATGGACATCACACACATTTTGTTCTGGGGCACTTTTCAGTGCTTTTAATATTTCACTTACGGTTCAATGAAATACACTTGGCAAGGAACATCTCAGTGTATTGGTGCTGATGCTCAGATTTTCATTAACTCCTCAAACCCTGCTCAAAGGTCCATTTGTTTGATTTGGAGGAAAGGGGAGGATTCTTGATAATGGCGCTATTGTTGGGTAAATACTTGGCCATCTCAGATTACTTGGGATTGGGGAGCTCAGGGCGCTGCTTGGTTCTGCAAAGTAGGCTGCATTCCGCTGTTGGGCCCTGCCAGAGGCCAAGGGAGTCCTCCATTCTCAGAAGGGTCCCCACCCCCTTCCGCTGCCTCGCCAGGTATGGGGCAGGCACAGGCACTGAGTCACAGCTGGGTGGGACCGAGTAGATCGTCTTCTGTTACAAAACGCAGATGTTAGGCTGATGGGCACAACCATTTTGAACACCTTCTGTGTTCCAGACACTTAAGTACATGGTCTCGTGAGTCTTTACGGAGACCCTGGAAGATAGGAATGATTTAAGCGCCTCACAGCTTGTGGGAAAACGAACTTGACAGTGGGTTCCTTCCTCTTTAGCTCCCTGCTGGGCTCCTGTCCTGTGGGTCTGCACCACACGAAGGCATTTATCTCCTGTCTGTCAACAACCCATGACCTACCATGTGGTAGACACTGGTCAGGGTGCTGGGGGTGGATGCCTTGGTGAATTACCTGTCCTTGTGGGGCTAAAATTAGTGGGGGGATACAAACAAACATAATACAATAACTATAAAGATATCACTCAAGTTCTCAGGGCCTAGCACACAGCTCAGAGTAGGAGCTGGTTGACTTCATGAGTAAATGACTGACCTGAGACCAAAATTTTGAAAAGTGAACAGAAGGAATCCTTATTTCCACACCCAAATCTACCAATGACCCACTTAAGAAACTGAGGGTCGGGACTTCCCTGACAGTCCAGTGGTTAAGATTCCATGCTTCCAGTGCAAGGAGCACGGATTCGATCCCTGGTCAGGAGATTAATAAATATCCTGTATGCCTAGTGGTGTAGCCAAAAAAAAAAAAAAAAGAAAAGAAAAACCAGAGTCATGAGTCCTTGAGCTTAGTTCTAACATCACCTATAAACTGGTTTGAGCGTGCCCTGACCTCTCAGCAGCCTCTAAGAACGAGCCGGATGCTTGGGGTGGTCTCTGGGTACTTTTGCATTTTGGAGATTCTATGATTCTGTTATTGTCAACTGCTCTGGGATGGTCTTCTTCCTGGCCTTTTTCCTGCTTTCCCCCTCCCTTTTCCTTCCGCCCTTCACATTTGTCCCTTTCGCATCCGCCCTCCACACCCCACTTTGCTTTCCTGGCCACCCCCTAGTTCCACCAAGAGGGTTTCCATGGCAATCATCTCCTGGAAGTGACATCACTCATCTCCTAGGCGACAGTTCCTAAGGCAGTGACATCATTCAATCACCATGGCAACCCTCCAGGAAGATAGTTCTGCAGTAAAATGGGCAAATAGAATTCTTATGTATTTCTGGGGGCTTGAGGGGGCAATGTAGG
Source organism: Capra hircus (assembly GCF_001704415.2). Classification (NCBI taxonomy): domain Eukaryota; kingdom Metazoa; phylum Chordata; class Mammalia; order Artiodactyla; family Bovidae; genus Capra; species Capra hircus. Next base: position 820,135 of record NC_030824.1, on the reverse strand, counting down.
GAGCTATTACAAAGACCTCAAGAACCAGATGTGAAAGCTTTGGGCCTGTAGGGAAAAAAATGGGAAGCCAATGTGGGGGCTGGAAAAGGAGCTCTGGGATAAAGCCCTTCTCCTTTCTAATAACTAGGCTGACCATTTAATATGTCACCAAATTGGGACACTGGGGAGCAAATAAGGGCACTGTGATTGTTACACTGGATGACAAGTGAGAACAGCCTCCCCCAGGGAACCGGGGCACGTGGCTCCCTCCTAGGTCAGGCTGGTGCCTGGCCTTGCTTCCTCACCTGTGGCTCATCCCACAAGCATGGAATCTGCTCTTCGGTGTGCAGGCACTGGCTATACCACAGTGAGCAAAACCCAGCTAACAGAACTCACAGTTGTGTGTGTGTGTGTGTGTGTGTGTGTGTGTGTGTGTGTGTGTGTGTGGTGGGGGGCTGGGGCGACACGCAGTCACCAGGTGAGTGCTGCAGTGCAGACTGAATGCAGCGCTCAGAAGGGAAGGCGCAGAGCCCCGGGGTGGGTTCCCCACGGGTGCCTGAAGCAGCTGGGGCAGGAGGGGCCTTGGTAGGGGGGTGGGACGGTGTAGGTGGGGAGAAGTCTGTTTGGCAGAGGGAACAGCATCTGCAAAGGGAGTGTGCAGAGCACCAAGAGTGGAAAGGAAGCTGTGTCAGACTGCAGGGCAGGGGGGAGTGGGCAGGCAGGAAATGAGAGTGGAGAGGTGGCTAGAGCACTGGGCAGCCCCATGGTTGTGTTCAGAGGAGCAGGAGACACAATCCTGTTTGCACCTTCAAAATCTGGTTGCAATGTGGGGCAGAGCAGGGGAGCAGTTTGCCCAGGAGGGAGATTGGCACGGGGGAGCTGGGTGATGGCAGGCAGCTGGAGGATAAGGAGCGTGTATTTGGGAGACGGAGCTGACAGGATTTCCAAGGGCCACCTTCTTCATCTTCGCCACTATCATCTGTGCTTTAGGGCCCTTCCCCAGGCTGCTCTCCCCAGGAGGAGTGACCTCTGTGCCTCAGCTTCCCCTTCTGTAAAATGGGGATAATGACAGTAGGCGTTCCCACCCCATCGATTTGTGCTGAGGCTGAATGAAGTGAGTAAAGTGATCAGAATGGTTCTTCAGTATAGACTGGATGGATGGGTGTCAGCAGCTATCAGGATGAGGGCAAGAGGGCGGGAGTGTGGGTGTGTGCTTGACACATGGCCTGTGGGTGAGAGAGGCGGGGCAAGGATACGAGGACTGGCTGATGGCCAAGGGAGAAGCCTCCTCTTCACCAGCTGGCTCCCGGGAAGACAGCACAGTTTGCACTCCTCCTTCCAATCCTACACCTGCTGCAGGTGGAGGAAGATGAGCCTGGCCTCCCTTGGGAAAAGGGCATCTTAGAAAAAGCCTGGAAATAAGCAGTTCACACCCATGAGGATAAAGCCCGAGGGCAGGGTTGGTGCAAGGGAGTAAGAGTTCTGCACCCAGGCTCCATCCACCTCCCAGTCAACGCCCCCGCCCCATGCCCTGCTATTAAACAGTCATGGTTTTGCTTTAGCCTCCAGCTATTGCCGGGAGAAATATCAATAATCTCAGATATGCAGATGACACTACCCTTATGGCTCTTGATGAAAGTGAAAGAGGAGAGTGAAAAGTTGGCTTAAAGCTCAACATTCAGAAAATGAAGATCATGGCATCCGGTCCCATCACCTCATGGCAAATAGATGGGGAAACAGTGGAAACAGTGGCTGACTTTATTTTTCTGGGCTCCAAAATCACTGCAGATGGTGAATGCAGCCATGAAATTAAAAGACGCTTACTGCTTGGAAGGAAAGTTATGACCAACCTAGGCAGCATATTAAAAAGCAGAGACATTGTCAACAAAGTTCCGTCTAGTCAAGGCTGTGGTTTTTCCAGCGGTCATGTATGGATGTGAGACTTGGACTATAAAGAAAGCTGAGCACAGAATTGATGCTTTTGAAGTGTGGTGTTGGAGAAGATTCTTGAGAGTCCCTTGGACTGCAAGGAGATCCGACCAGTCCATTCTGAAGGAGATCAGCCCTGGGTGTTCATTGGAAGGACGGATGTTGAAGCTGAAACTTCAATACTTTGGCTACCTGATGCAAAGAGCTGACTCATTTGAAAAGACCCTGATGCTGGGAAAGACTGAAGGCAGGAGAAGGGGATGACAGAGGATGAGATGGTTGGATGGCATCACTGACTCAAAGGACACGAGCTTGGGTAAACTGCGGGAGTTGGTGATGGACAGGGAGGCCTGGCGTGCTGCGGTTCATGGGGTCGCAAAGAGTCAGATACGACTGAGTGACTGAACTGATAGGACCCTAAAGACACAGGCTACCTTGAGCTGCGAAAAGAGTTAATTAACAAGAGGACTGGGCCCTATGATGCCAGTACACACATACAGACATACTCACTCAGCCCTGCTTCCTCTGTGTATATTCATCAGGGTTCATCCAGAGAAATGGTACCAATAGGAGATGCACATTAAGAGATTTATTGCAAAGAGCTGACTTATGTGAATGTGGAGCTAGCGAAGTGAGTGTGAAATCGTGAGGTTCAGGCTGGAACTCCTGCCAAGGGCGGGAGCTACAGTCCAAGGGCAGAATAACTTCTTCCTCAGGGAAGCCTCTGCTTGGTTCTTAAGCTCTGTCCTTCCAAATGGACTGAATCAGGCCCATCCAGATTAGCCAGAATAATCTCCCTTTAAGTCAATTGACTTAGTTGCATCTACCTTCATCACGACACCAAGAATAGTGTTCAATTGCATAACTGGGGACTGTAACCTGGCCAAGCTGACCCAGTAAACAAGACCGTCACACTCAGTTTGCAGCTAGACATGGTTTGGGAGGTGTGTGGGAAGCTGCTTTATGTTTATTAATGTGACTAGTTATTAGCACTTAACATGTGTTAGGCAATGTACCAAGTGATTTCCATGCAGTGTATAAGCGAATCCTCAAAGTTTCCTGTAAGAGCAGGTGCCCTTCTTGTACCTAGTTCTACAGGTAAGGAAACAGCTTCAGATAGGTGAGGACCCCTTGGATGGCAGTTGTCCGGCCCCTCCCTGTTGGCCTGTCCTCTCTCGCTTTGTCTCTTCTCCTGGACCAGAAGTCAGAATTCAAATCGCATGATGTGAGGCGATTCTGCATTTCTGGGCTTCGGTTCTCTGCGAGGTGGTTCCATCCTTCCAGACTTTTCTGGGCTTAGGGCTGAAGCAAGAGGCCATTCTGAGAGCACTTTCTCGGTCCTTTGCCGCCACCTAGGGGGCTCACTGGAGTTCGCTGTGCTCCATACAGGCCCTGGGAAGGCAGATGAGTTGGCGGGTGAGCTGCCAGGACCAGCGGGGTTGGGGGAGGGAGTAGGTGGAGGCAAGTGTGGGCTCAGTACAGACACAATGAATATCCCACTGGCTCCTGTCCCCACCTGCTCACTTAGGTCCCCCAGGTCCCTGAAGAGTCCTCCAGGATTTCTGGGGCCCCAGGCATATTGAGGTTTCCATCACTGTGGAGCTCTGCGCTGGCCTGCCCTTGAGAGGCCCTGTCCATCCCCTGCTGAAGCTGGGAAGCCCAGGATGCCCGGGTTCTAAGGAAGCCGGGAACCTCTCTCTCCAACAGGTCGCCTGACTGGCCGCAGCACAGCTCAGGCTCCCGAGTGGACACGCCTGTTCTGCACTGGAAGAGGAGGCCCAGGGATGAAGGGAAAATCCGCCATTCTCCAGCTGTTGCTGTTGTTGCTGGTCAGTCGCTGTCATGTCCACCCTTTGGGACCACATGGACTGTAGCACGCCAGTCTCCTCTGTCCTCCACCATCTCCTGGATTTTGTTCAAATTTATGTCCATTGAGTTGGTGATGCCATCCAACCATCTCATCCTCTGTCGTCCCCTTCTCCTCCTGCCTTCAATCTTTCCCAGCATCAGATCTTTTCCAATGAGTCTGCTCTTTGCATCAGGTGGCCAAAGTATTGGAGCTTCAGCTTCAGCATCAGTCCTTCCAATGAATATTTAGGATTTCCTTTAGGATGGACTGGTTGGATCTCCTTGGTGTCCAAGGGACTCTCAAGAGTCTTTTCCAGCACCACAATTTGAAATCATCAATTCTTCGGCTCTTGGCCTTCTTTATGGTCCAACTCTCACATCTGTACATGACTATTGGAAACACCAGAGCTTTGACTCTACAGATCTTTGTCGTCAAAGTGATGTCTCAGCTTTTACATACGCTGTCTACGACGTTGTTATTGCTTTCCTTCCAAGGAGCAAGCGTCTTTTAATTTCTCCAGCCTCTATCCCCGCCCACTCACCGACCCCTCCCACCACAGCCCCTTATCCACCCGTCGCCCCGCCCTTAGCCCTTGCCCCGCCCCCATCGCCGTGCCCACCACCGACCCCGCCCTCCCGCGCCCCCCACCAGTGGCCCCGCCCACAGCCCTTACCCCGCCCCTCGGCCCTGCCCCTCGGTTCAGAGCGAGGCCACCAGGTGACCCCGCGGACCGCGTAAGGTCTCCGGCTTGGCCCCGGAAAGAGTCGCGGCCACAGGGCTCTGTGAAACCCTTTCGTGGTGGGTGAGTTGGCGTGAAGTGAGCGGGAGGTGGAGGCCGAGGCTGAGAGGCCATGGCAACCCCCGCAGCTGCCGACCTGCCAAAGTCGTCAGCCGTCTACAGTCCAGTCACTCAGCCTGTCAATCCTGCCATCAAGCCTGTCAGTCACCTGTCAGTTCTGTCCGTCAACCTGTCAGCTCCCTCAGCCAGTCAGCCAGCCTGTCCAGTCCAGTCAGCCTGTCATTTCTGTCAACCATCCTGTCAGCCAGTTTGTCAGCCAATCTGTCGGTCCCGTCAGTCGGTCAGCCAGTCAGTAGGTCAGTTGGTCAGGTCACACGGCCGCAGTTCCCCGTCGGCCCTTGTGCCATCTCGGGGCTCTGTCGCCGTCGAGGCCGAGGGTCGGCGGGGACGAGAGGAGCCGGGCGGCAGGACCCTGACCTGGCGGCGGACGCGGCGGGGCTTCTGCGGGCGCCGCAGCCGGGGGAGTGGGGGTCGCTACCCGGCTTCGGTGGCTTCCCAGGGGCGACGGAGGGACTCAGAGAAGGAGGGGCGGCTTGACCAGACGGCGTCCTTGCCCCTGCCCGGGCTTCAGTGATTGGGCGGCGGGACTCGCGGCCCCCGCGGCCCGAGACTGAGGGAAGGAGGATCGGCCGGGGCCACGGGGGCTCTCAAGCAGCCACGCGGGGGGCTGGGGCTGGGCCTGGCGGGGCAGGGTCTCCGGGCGGATGGCGCCCGCAGCGTGGCCCGCGGAGCTTCCGAGACCTTCGCGAGGAGGAGGCTGTACCTACGCGGAAAGGGAGGTGGGGACAGGGTTGGGGTGCTGAACTCGGCTCCCTCTGGAGGCGGGTCTCCCAGCCTTCCGCCCCGGCCCCTCCCCTTTCCTCCAAGTTGGGGACCCTCTCCTGTCAGGTGCGAGCCAGAGTCCACGAGGTGGAACCGCAGCTTCAGAGCCGGAGGGGGCGGGGCCTGCAGGACACCCCCGGGGGCGGAGGTCTGGGAGGAGCCCAGAGGAGTTAGCTGTTCATCCAACTAGGATTTGTGCGCCGCCCACAAGTGCAGCTCTGCGCTAGGCTGTGAGAGAGCGAATGGAGCAGGTGCTGCCCTGTTTCTCGGGTGCAGAGTATAGAGCGGTCGTAAGAGAGATCAGAGAAGACAAAATATGAAGTAAACAAATTGACTGTGGTCGAAATTGTGCTATGAGAGCAGCAGAGAGGATGCTGAGAAAAAAGATGAAGCACGGCAGTTTGGGAGGCTTCTCTGGGCTGGTGCCACTCAACCTAAGACCTGGAGAAGGAACCAAGCATGGAAAGGAGAGAGTGCTCCATATGGAGGGAATAGCGTTCGCTCACTCGCGCTCTCATTCCTAGGTACTGTGTGTCAGGTGCTGTTCTAGTTGCTAGAAGAACAAAGGTGGACAATAGAAGGGAATTTCTTTCTCTCATGGAGCTTATGTTCTAGCAGGAGGATACAGCAGACAACTTCAGGGAATGATGAATGCTATAAAGAAAATATACACAAGGTTGTGGGATAGAAAATGACTGAAGATGAGGACGCTATGGCAGATAGGCTGGTGAGGGAAGGCTTCTCAAACCAGAATGAGGAGAAGGAGACAGCCATAAGGAGGAGGAAGAATATTCCAGACAGAGTGACATGGAAATGAATTTAGCATGTTTTGTTTGCAGCATATATCTGGTAGTTTAGTGATGGGCAGCCAGGTGCAGGGAACAGGTGATGAAGGGAGTGGCCAAGCCAGGAGAGGAGTTTGGATTTTGTGTGTGTGTGTGTGGCGGCGCTTCTTGACTTGTGAGATCTTAGTTTTCTACCCAGGGATCAAATCTGTGCCCCCTGCAGTGGTTGCACACACTCTTAACCATGGACTGCCAGGAAAGCCTCTGGATTTTATTAGAAGGCGCTGGGAAGCTGATGGAGAGATGTGGACGGTGTGAGGGATATGAGAAGTCTGATCCCTCCGTGCTCCTTGTGGGTGTGGAGTGAGGGGGTGGGAGAGTAGGAAGTAGAGGTGGAAGCAGTTTGGAGGCTGGTGCAGTAGTCCAGGGCAATGATGATGTTGTTCTGGATGAGGGTGGTGGTAGTGGAGGTAGAGACAAGTAATCAGACATATCTATGGGCTGAACGGATAGGACTCAGTGACTGCTTGGAAGTGGGGCAGGGGTGAAGGAAAAGGATAACCCTTTGGATTTTAATTCCAGCAACCAGTTGGATGGTAATGTCATTGAGTTGAGTGTGCTGTTGAGACAGTTTTTGGGGGTGGAAAATGAGAATGCAGTTTTGGAGAACTTACAGAGATTTCTGTTAGACAGGCAAGTGCAGAGGCCAAGAAGGAAGCTAGCTCTCTGAGCCTGAAGCTCAGGGGAGAGGATTGATCTAGAGTTACCATTGGTTTGGAACATGAGATAATGCTAGTTAGGCCAGCAAGGACAGTGCAGGTCAAGGCACTAGGGCTAAACTGTCCATCACAGTAGCCCCTGGATACACGTGAATGTTGGGCACTTAACGTAAAAGGCTTGTCTGAATTGAGGTGTCCATAGGTATAAAATACACACCAGATTTTGAATATTTAGCATGGCAAAAAGAGCATAGACTATCTTATTAATATTTTTTCTATTGATTGCATGTTGAAGTAGTAATAGTTTGGATATATTGGGTTATATAAAATATATTATTAGACTTAATTTCATCTGTTTCTTTTTACCTTTTAAAATGTAGCTATTAAAAAAAATAACATCTTGGCTTGCATTATATTTCTGTTGGGCAGTGCTGCACTAGAGGTTTGGGCTGCGCAAACATTGTCAGATGAGGCCAGTCAGGGCACCAGGGGGCAGTGGTTGTTAGGAAATGGAAGGGCACTTCTGCTGAGGGCAGCCTTACATTACACCTAGAGTGAGGATGGTTGGCTTGGTCCTTCCTTGCTCGCCTTCCTGGGACCTTGTCAGATCAGAATTACAGCACAGCCTTTGGACTTCCCAACTCCTTTGTTCTCTCAGTTGGAGTTGAGGAAGAGGCAGGAGGGATCTCAATGAACCCAGGAAGATATGGATACCTCAGATGTTGAATTCTCATTCCCTTCATATTACCCCTGGCTGACATCATCTGGTAGGGGAACACTTCCACTCCTTGAGTTGAGCAGGGTATGCCACCAACAGTTGTGCAATCAAGGCAACCAAGGTCGTAAAACTCATAATGATTACTTTGTATGAAATATATGTGACTGAAAGTTATTTTCATTCATTAGCATTATGGAGAAGGCAATAGCAACCCACTCCAGTACTCTTGCCCGGAAAATCTCATGGGCGGAGGAGCCTGGTAGGCTGCAGTCCATGGGGTTGCGAAGAGTCAGACACGACTGAGCGACTTCACTTTCACTTTTCACTTTCATGCATTGGAGAAGGAAGTGGGTTGCTGTCTATGGGGTTGCACAGAGTCTGTCACGACTGAAGCGACTTGGCAGCAGCAGCAGCGGCATTCTAAATACCTTCCTTGAATTGCCTGTAGTGTTTCTAATTGGCAGGAAAACTGCCATTAGGGGAAAAGAGAAATGAGGTGATTGAGTGAGTGAGTTGAACTGAGTGGGGGAGTGAGGTTGAATTCACTTCAGTTAGTTGGGCATGATTTTTGTGAGTACCACTGTGTGCCAAACACTGGGGCTGGGTGCTCTGGGTTGTTTACTGTGCTGTTCTAAGGAATATATGTTGAAATACCTTAACACAGGGACACATGCATAAAGGTCTATATAGAGACCCATGAGAACTAGAGGAAGAATGAAAGCCTCTGTGTGTGTGTGTGTATGTGTGTAAATTTTGAAATCAAAGAAGATACCAAGTGGGATCAGAGCAAAGGGTCAGGATTTGGCTATGCTGTGGAGGTGGGGAGAGAGGGTTTTCCAGGGACATGGTACATCAAGAAAGGACATGATTCAGGGAAGGGCAGAGAAAGAATTGTTTGGCTAGAATATTGGGTGTGTGGAGTAGAGTGATGGAAAAAGAAACCTGGTGCCAGATCTTGAGAGGCCTTGATTCTCAGGTTAAGGAGATTTGGCTTTAGACTGTAGACAGTCGGGAACAATTGAGGAGAGTGCCTAGAAACTGAAACCACTTAGGAAGAAGAAACCACTTGCCTGGAGTTTTTGGTGCCCAGAGGACAGGACAAGGTAGGGTGTGAAACAGGAGCTTGTATGGGGAAAGGAGGGAGATAAAGAACCCTTCTGGGACTAGTCAGCCTGCAAATAAGGTGTGGTCATGTCATGGTTAAAAGCATTCATTTGGGAGAGGGAAGACCTGGATTTGAACTGTAGTCTTATAACTGTTTTTTTGTTTTTTTTTTGGCTGCGCCTCAAGGCTTGAGGGGATCTTAGTTCTCTGACCAAGAATAGAACCTGGGCCCCTGCATAGACCCCTTTAACAGGGCTGATGCTTTGGGCAGCTGGTGAATTATTGTGGGAACTGTGAAGGAGCCACACAGTGAGCTTAGAGGATGGTCAGTGCTCAGGAGCTCCCATCTGCCCTGATTTCCTGCTTTGACACCTCTGAGGGCTCTGGAGGCAACTGTGGCCTCACTAGGCAGAGAGTGAGAGACAGAGTTGCTGAGGTGGAGACAGAGTGAGGAAGGGGAGTCCCAACTCCCTGGCTTGTCGGGTTGGAAAGGCCCCTAGCTGTGGTTCCCTGCCTTTGTTAAGCAGAGGCATGGTGTCCAATTTGGTGAGAAGGCTGTACCCACAAATTTATTTAAATGGCTTTGGTAGCCCAGGTCTTCTTCCTTTTTTTTTTAATTGAAGTACAATTCATACAACATAAAGTTAACTATTTTAAGGTATAATTCAGTGGCATTTAGTACAAATATAATGTGATACAGTCATCACCTCTGTCTAGTTCCAAAGCATTTTTATCATCCCAAAGGGAAACATATACAGTCACAAACTTAGTTGCCCTGATCCCTGGTCAGGGGGCTAAGATCCCACATGTTACAGGGTGACTAGACCCACATGCCATAGTTACTGAGCCCACGAGCTCTAGAGCCCGTGCTCGGCAACTAGAGAAAGTCTGCTAACTAATGCTGTATTTTCCCCAGGTTATGTATTAGCATTTGAAATAGGAACCTTCTGGAGACATCAATCAAATTTACTAATCAAATTTATTTTTCCCAGGAAGACTAATTTTTTTGAAAGGGAAAGTAGGACCAATGAATGAAAGTTGCTGGGAGGTTGATTTTTGTCCCAGGATAAAAGAGAAACTCTCAAGAGAGCATCTTGGAGATAGTGAGCTCTTGTGTCCTAGGAGGTGACCACACAGAGGCCAGCTGACGTGTTGGTGGAGGGGCTTCCTGGATCCACTTGAAGGCTGTAGAGGGGATGCTGGCCTCCTGAGGTGCATTTTGTAAGGGCTGTCTTTTCCACACCTGTTCCCAGAAACCCTTGCTCTCTCCTGCTTGAGTGGCTCCCTCCTTTGGTAGGGCCTGGAACACTGTAGGTATTGGGGTGCCAGAGGTGACTGCTGGGGTGGGTGCCTCCTGCGAGTGATTTGGCACCTTATCTCCCCTGCCTCCATCTCTCCTCTGCCTTTTCTGGCTTACCTCCTAGATAGAAATAACCCAGGGCCAAACATTAACTGTGAAACCATAAAACCACGTGAAGCTCAGGTGGTTTCCAGCAGCCTGGACTCTTGGTGCCCTGTTATCAAGAAATGTTGCCTCACCCCCCTGTGGGTGGGAAGGATGGCTTGGCTGGAATGTTGAGGGGGACAAAGCACTTTAGGCTTCTTTCTTGACAGAGCAGGGGGCAGAGGATGCCTCTATCGCCCGAGGCTCAGGTAAGGGCTGTTTAGATCTGATCCTTGGGGCTTGGGGAGGGAGCATAGCATCATCAACAAGACGTGCCCTCACGTATGCAATCCTAGCTTGCTGTGGGCCTGATGTGCATATACATATGTGCAGTGATTTCACGGATGTTTACATAGTCCTGAAAAACACACCTTCCTCTCATGTACTCTGGTGTGTCCTCATCTACTGTGTCTTATTCAGCCCAGAGCCTGGCACAGTGCCTGAAATAACAACACATCTGTGTTGAACTGTTGGGTGAATGGTGATTTATGCCCATGCACATACTCATCTACACGTATATGCCTTTTTAGGAGGGGACTTGCAGATGCCACACATGGATGCCTATATTATAGCTACACACTGCACACACACTAGCATAAATGCACCTGTCTAAAAGCACTGGCACCTAAAAGTCATATATATATGGACATGTGAATTTATCTATAGATTCCTAGATGGCCCTGCTAAACAGCAAAGGTGGTGACTGTGAGGAGACAGTATGGTTCCATGGATGCAGGACAGGGCAAAGATATTTCCACTGGGAAGCCCAGCTCCCAGCTGTGTGCTGGAGTGCTTGCCCACAGTCTAAAGTTTTATGCCTCTCTTCTCCCTGGTAAGCAAGTTTAGTGCACAAGGAGGGGCTGAGGGGAGCACACCAGAGCAAGTAGGAGCAAGTTCAGCATCTCCTGGCCTCTTGTAATCTCTTCAAAAAGTGTACTGGTTGGGAACTGTTGTTCCCTTGAAGAAAGACGAAAGAGGGGAGGGACTTTCTTAGTGGTCCAGCGGCTAAGACTCTGTCCTCCCAATGCAGGGGGCCTGGATTTGATCCCTGGTCAGGGAACAAGGGAGTCCCATGGATGGAGGAGCCTGGTAAGCCGCAGTCCATGGGGTCTCGAAGAGTCAGACACGACTGAGCGACTTCACTTTCACTTTTCACTTTCATGCGTTGGAGAAGGAAATGGCAACCCACTCCAGTGTTCTTGCCTGGAGAATCCCAGGGACGGGGGAGCCCGGTGGGCTGCCGTCTATGGGGTCGCACAGGGTCAGACATGACTGAAGCGACTTAGGAGCAGCAGGAGCAGGGAACAAGATCCCACATGCCACAACTAAGAATTCACAGACTGAAACTAAAGATCCCACATGCCCCAACGAAGACGGAAAATCCTGTGTACCACAACTAAGACCTAGCCAAGTAAATAATACATCAAAAGAGGGTAGGAAAACAGTCTGAGATTCTAAAGAGGTGAAGTCCCGAGCAGGCTGGAGCCCAGTGGGAGGTATTCATGAAGTGTGCATGTGTATCCACGTGTTGGTATGGAGGCTGCAGCTAGCTATAATTTCTTAAAAAGAGGGTGAGGCTTTGGTTTTGCTGTGTGCCACGCACTCTGAAACCCAGAACTGGGAGGTGAAAACTCTGGCATATGCTGGGGCTCTACCACCAACTTGCCATGTGGCCTTAAGAAGATGCTTCACGTCCATGTTACATGCTTCACACTCCAGTTAAGTGGTTGGCTTGTTTCACAGGGGTCCCATGAGAATCCCAGGAGCTAAGAGAGCTTACAAGTACTTTTAAGAGTGAAGAATAGTTCCCCGTGGTCAGGCCTTGTTCTCAGCTCAGTGAAAGGCATTTCAAATATTCCAGCATTCTCAACAATGAGCCCATACATAGAATAAAGGTGGAACACAGTGCAGTTTCTACTCCCAAAAGAAGTAACCAAGTAGGAAGAAGTAACATAGGAGTGGTCACTGCAACCTCAGTCTGTCTGTGTTAAATGCTTTCCACTGGGATAGAGTGCAGTATACTGAGGGGAACAGAGAGCTGTGGTCACAGGGCCTTGGGAAGTCAAAAAGGGTTTAAGGGGTGAGGATTGATGTGGTTTAGTTAGGGGGAGGGGGGATGGGGGGGCAGGGACTGGGGCACTTTGGATAGAGGGTTAGGGGATGGCACCAGAACCGTGCAGGCAGGAGAGGAATGGTGCCTCACCAGAGTAGGGATGGTAAAGATTGAAGGGAAAGCAGGAGCCACCAGGTTAATTTTTGAGTCCTTTCTGGAACTGACCCAGTACAATGGTTAATCGTTTGACCCTTGAGGAATTCTTTGGACTCTGTCCCAGGCATACACACACAACTGGAGGATCCAGAGTAGCCTAGACTGGAGCTGAGGGGAAACTTGGAAGTCACTTCATCCAAGGCTGACCCTTTACCAGAGGCGAAACTGAGGTCAGGAGAGGACAAATACAGGGACTGTGGTTTCCTAGGGAGTTAGTTACAGAGCAGGACCTTGAACTCAGGTTTCCTGAGTTTTGGTCATCATCAACTGGGTTTTAAAAGTGGGCTGGTTTTCAGAGGCTTTCTGCCTAGTGTTGGGTAAACCTCAAATGTGGATCCTGGCTTGTAAGAGTAGCTGTATGTATTTGCTGATTGTTCTGGAAGTAGAGGTTAACATTGCACACTGGCTAGGCTCCTGTATGTAGCCAAGATGGGCAGTTCCCAGGGATTTCATGGGTGACCAGAAGGCCCTCTGTGTTCCTACTTGGCTACTGATAGCTAACATTCTGCTGGTAGAACTTCATGGCCACAGACACAGGTAACACTGTTCTGCCCTGAGAGGAAGAGTCAGTTGGCATTATGTCAGTGTAAATGGGGCAAGCAGAGCCTTTCCCGGGGAAAGAAAGCATGAAGCCCAGCCTTTTCAATATACTATAGAGGTTAGGAGCTTGGCTTTAGAATCAGGCAGATTTTTTCTTATTAAAAAAGCAATATCTCCTTATTACAGAAGAATCAGAAAATACGGAGGGCAATAATATCGGAAGAAATAGACTCCACAGTCCCCTTCTCCCCTTCCTGCTTAGACAGCCATCATTAATACTTAGGTGGATGTCCCTTTAGTTCCTTCTCTAAACATATACTGCGTGTATGGGACTGTGAATGATGTACATGTGTGAGTGTTCATACGTGGTTTTTATTTATATGTATACTATATGCATATAAATAAAAGTGTGTAATCTTGAATTCACTCTGTTCTGGGAAGTACATGCCAATGGACATCTCAGAATGGGTCCCTTTGTGCTCAGCATTGTGCAAATTTGTTCAAATATCTTTTCCTGTCACTCTTTATTATCCTCTGCTGCTGCTGCTGCTGCTAAGTCACTTCAGTCGTGTCTGAGTCTGTGTGACCCCATAGACGGCAGCCCACCAGGCTCCCTGGGATTCTCTAGGCAAGAATACTAGAGTGGGTTGCCATTTCCTTCTCCAATGTATGAAAGTGAAAAGTGAAAGTGAAGTCGCTCTGTTGTGTCCGACTCTTAGCGACCCCATGGACTGCGGCCCACCAGGCTCCTCCATCCACGGGATTTCCCAGGCAAGAGTGCTGGAGTGGGGTGCCATTGCCTTTGTTATTATCCTCTGCTGCTGCTGCTGCTGAATCGCTTCAGTCGTGTCCGACTCTGTGCGACCCCATAGATGGCAGCCCATCAGGCTTCCCCGTCCCTGGGATTCTCCAGGCAAGAACACTGGAGTGGGTTACCATTTCCTTCTCCAATGCATGAAACTGAAAAGTGAAAGTGAAGTCGCTCAGTCGTGTCCGACTCTTCGCGACCCCATGGACTGCAGCCCACCAGGCTCCTCCGTCCATGGGATTTTTCAGGCAAGAGTGGTGGAGTAGGGTGCCATTGCCTTCTCCGCTAGAGCAGCGTAAACTTGCTCTAGAAAGAAGTAGGGCAAACATTTTCTGAAAAAGGCCAGATAGTAGATATTTTGTTTAATGAGCCATGTAATCTCTGTCACACCCACACAACTCAGCTGTTGTAGCACAAAAGCAGTAATAGTGTGCAAGTGAACAGACAGACTATAGTCCGATAAGAGTTTATTTATAGACATGATTTTGAACTTTGTATAATTTTTATATGCATAAAATATTATTATTCTTTTAATTTTTCAACCATTTAAAAATGTGAAAGCCATTCTGGTTCTGATGGAAATGTTCTGTATTTGTGCCATCAGATACAGTAGCCACAAGCCACATGTGACTATTGAGCATTTGAAATGTGATCAGTGCAGCTGAGGAACTGAATTTTTGATTTTATTTCACTTTAACTAATTTACATTTAAACAGCCACATATGGCTTGTGACTCTTGTATTGAATACAGAATAATTTTCTGAGGGCTGCTGTAACAAAGTGCCACCAACTGGATGGCTTAAGACAACAGACACTTATTCCCTTACAGTTCTGGAGGCTGAAAGTATCCAGAAGTCTGAAATCATGATACTAGCAGGAATGGAAAACTCTGGGGGCGAGCCCTTCCTTGCCTGTCTCCGAGCTTCTGGCTCCTCGTAATCTCTGGCTTCCTTGGCTGTAGACCCATCACCCCAGTCTCCGCCTGTCATCACACAGTATTCTCTCTGTGTGTCTGTGTCTCTGTTTTCTTGGTATAAAAGGACACTGGTCATTGGGTTTAGGGCCCACACTAATTCAGTATGGCCTCATCTTAATTAATTACATCTGCAGAGACCCTAATTTTATTTTATTTATTTATTTCCAATATTCTTACCTGGGAAATCCCATGGACAGAGGAGCCTGTAAGACTTTAGTCCATGGGGTCACAAAGAATTGGACATAACTGAGCACAGCACAGCAAACAAAGGAGAAAGTCAAGTTATTTTAGTGGACTGTCACCAGAGGCTGTTAGAGATGGCAATAAAAATGAATACATATTAAATGAAATATATGAGAATTAAAACAATAATCATCTTGATATATTATAATTTTGTAACTGATGTATCCTATATAATGTATAGCTTTGGCATGATTACTTTAATTTTTTTTTTTAAAATTTGAAATTATTTTTTATTTTTTTACTTTACAATACTGTATTGGTTTTGCCATACATCAACATGGATCCGCCACGGGTGTACATAAGTTTCCACTCCTGAACCCCCCTCCCACCTCCCTCCCCATACCATCCCTCTGGGTTATCCCAGTGCACCAGCCCCAAGCATCCTGTATCCTGTATCAAACCTAGACTGGCGATTCGTTTCTTATATAATATTATACATGTTTCAATGCCTTTCTCCCAAATCATCCCACCCTCTCCCTCTCCCACAGAGTCAAAAGTCTGTTCTGTACATCTGCGTCTCTTTTGCTATCTCGCATACAGGGTTATCATTACCATCTTTCTAAATTCCATATATATGTGTTAGTATACTGTATTGGTGTTTTTCTTTCTGGTTTACTTCACTCTGTATAATCGGCTCCAGTTTCATCCACCTCATTAGAACTGATTCAAATGTATTCTTTTTGATGGCTGAGTAATACTCCATTGTTTATATGTACTACAGCTTTCTTATCCATTCATCTGCTGATGGACATCTAGGTTGCTTCCATGTCCTGGATATTATAAACAGTGCTGCGATGAACATTGGGGTACACATGAGAGACCCTAATTTTCAATAAGGTCACATTCTGAGCTCTTGGGTAGACATAAATTTTGGGAGTACATTAATCAACCCAGGGTAGGGACTTCCCTGGTGGTCTAGTGGTTAATAACCCACTTTCCAGCACATGGGATGCAGGTTGATCCCTGGTCAGAGAACCAAGATCTTACATGCTTCCAGGCAACTAAGCCTGAGCCACAACTAGAGAAGCCTGTGCACCGCAACTACCGAGCTGGTTCACTCTAGAGCCTATGCGCTGCAACAAGTGAAGCCTGAGTGCCATAATGAAGACCCAGTGCAGCCAAAAAAGAAAAGGACCCAGCGTAGCTAGAGCAGTAGCTCTTGACCATGGTTCTCAAGTGGGGTGTGCATCGGAAATGACCTGCAGGGCTTACTGAGACACAGATGCTGGGTCCCCATCTCAGAGTTTCTGGTTGGTAGGTCTTTCCTATCTAACAAATCCCAGGTGGTGCTGATTCTATTTTTCCCTTGTTTCCCACTGGAAGACTGCATTTTGAAAACCACTTTTCTAGAGCGCTTCTGTTAATTTGCTCCGGCTGCCATAACAAAGTATAGTTGTCTCTTCATATCTGTGGGAGACTGGCCCCACAGGGTCCAGTGGGACCTCCCCTTCCCCCAGTGGATACCCAAATCCAGTGATGCTCAAGTCCTTTATATAAAATGGCCATCTTCACATTTGCGTGGCATTCTCCCTGTGTATGTGTCTGTATCCAAACATTCTCTTTTTTATAAGAGCACCTGTCATACTGGTGGATTAAGGCCTACCCCAATGACCTCACTCTAACCTGATTGCCTCTGTGAAGACCCCATCTCCAGAAAGGTCACATTTTGAGCTACTGGAGGTTAGGACTTCCACATATGAATTTTGGTGGGACACAGTTCACCCAATAGCAGAACTAACTTGTTGAGTTAGGGATACCTTCTTGGAGGCCCTGTGTACAAAATGATCTTTGTACAAAACAATGCTCCCCTTGTGTTTGTTTTAAACAGAAGGCTTTAAAAAAATTGTTTTAGAACTGTTTATTTATTTGGCTGCACTATGTGTTAGTTGTGGTGTGCAGAATCTTTTTTTGTCTTAGTTACAACATGTGGAATCTTTAGCTGTGGCACATGACCTGTTAGTTGTAGCATGTGGGATCTTAGTTTCTTGACCAGAAATCGAACCCGCCTCCCACCCCCTGCATTGGGAGGGCAGAGTCTTAATCACGGGACCACCAAGGACGTCCCTGCTCCCCTCATCTATAATTGTGGATGGAGGTTAGCTTGGATAGGCCCTTCCTGCACTAGGAGTTAGGAGTCTTGGCTTCCAGTTCTGCTCTCATGACATCTGACTGGGGGACGTTGGATAAATTACTAATCTTGAGACCTTAGTATCTCCCTTGGTTTTGGTTATTCCTGACAGTCTATGATTCCTAGGTGGCAAGACAAGGTTAGTTTTGGTTACTTCTCAGCCTTCAGGCTTTCTTGTAGACTTTTGATTTGAGCTAATGAGACCAAGTTTGGAAATTTGGCTTTTAAGGGACTCATTGACTTTTTTCTAGGGCCTATCTCTTTTTATTCATTCTTTCACTAAACACTCACTGAGCATCTGTTGTATACTAGGCATTGTGCTCAACAGGGCACAGTCCCTGCCCTTCTGAGCTCAGTCTGGTGGGGAGATAGCTGTATAACTGAATAACCAGAAACACATTTGATGAATGGTATAGCTGTTTTGTAAATATCATGTACTATGGGTCCTTGGAAGAAAAGTTATGACCAACCTAGACAGCATATTAAAAAACAGAGACATTACTTTGCCAACAAAAGTTAGTCTAGTTAAAGCTTTGGTTTTTCCAGTAGTCATGTATAGATGTGAGAGTTGGACTATAAAGAAAGCTGAGCACCAAAGAATTGATGCTTCTGAACTGTGGTGTTGGAGAAGACTCTTGAGAGTCCCTTGGACAGCAAGGAGATCCAACCAGTCCATCCTAAAGGAAATCAGTCCTGAATATTCATTGAAAGGAGTGATGCTGAAACTGAAATTCCAATACGCTGGCCACCTGATGCAAAGAACTGACTCATTGGAAAAGACCCTGATGCTGGGAAAGATTGAAGGTGAGAGGAGAAGGGGATGACAGAGGATGAGATGGTTGGATGGCATCACTGACTCGATGGACATGAGTTTGAGCATTCTCTGGTAGTTAGTGATGGACAGGGAAGCCTGGCATCCCACAGTTCATGGGGTCACAAAGAGTCAGACAGACAGTGACTGAACTGAACTGAACTGAACTGAGCTGATGGCTCCTAGGAGAGTGAAGTGGATGGTTCTTCCTGGAGACATCAGGGAAGGCTGTACCAGGAGATGAGCTGTATCTGAAAGGCTGAATAGTAGTACATCCGGGAGAGAGGAACAGAAGAGGAATTCTAAGCAGAGGGAACAGCATGTGCTGTTTCTGGTGCTATGGAAGTCATTAGGTATGGCAAGTGCTCTGAGACATGTGGACAACTAGTGGGAGATTAGGCTGAAACGTGGCTTAAGCCCTCATTATGAAGGGTGTTATCTGCCAGGCCAAGGAATTTAGATTTCATCCTGAGACTACAAAGGAACCACCAGGGTTTTTACACCTGGGGAGTTATATATTCACATGTTTGTTTTGGGAAGAACTCTGGCAGCAGTATGAGGAAGGTATTGGAGGTGAAGAGACAGTTAGGGTCAGTCCAGCAACTCAGGCAAGTGATGATGAGGACTGGACCAAACCAAGGATTATGGTGATTGAGAAAGGACAAATTCAAGAGACATTTAACATATCTTTAGCTTGGGCCTGATGTTTAGTTGAGCAGTGGCTGCTCAGGGAAGGGGAGGGGGGCGGGCTGCAGAAAATAATGACTTGTGGTTTGGACATATTTTATTCGAGGGCTCTGGGCACCACCAGGGAGATGTGTGCCATCAGCTTGTGAACTGCAGGTCTGGAGTTCAGGGAGGGGCAGGGGCCATCTCCTCCTGCTCAGTGCTCCAGCTACACTGCCCTTCCGTCCCGTCTTAGCTCATGCCAGCCACACTCATGCCCACCTTGGAGTCTCTGGTTTCTGCGTGGCTGGCTCCTCATTCTTCAGCCCCTGGCTCCCTGAGGGCAGGACCTTCACTGTTCTGTCAGTGCTGTGTCCTCAGAGCCAAGCACAGTGCCTGGCACATAGTAGCTGCTCAATGGATGTCTGTTGAGAGAATAAGTGAATGGTGACTAAAATCTGGATAAGAAGCAGGGGGAAAGGATGCACATTAACATTAAAAGAATCTGAGGGGAATCTGATGGCAGAGCAATTCCCTCCACAGTTGGCACTGGAATCTTCTTTGAGTTATTGTTTTTGTTGCTAATAATAATACTAAAAATGACAGTGTATAAGTTAGATTACCTGGGCTCAGATTTCTCTCTTACTGCTTGTGTGACTCAGTTTTCTCACCTGTAAAATGGGAATTATAATACTTTTATCTACTACTCTGCCAAAGTTTTAAAGATTAAGTGAAATGATGCCTATGTAGACAGGCACAGAGTAAATATTCAATAAATATTAGCTATAATTATTAAATGAACATCAATTTATATCAGACACTTTATTAAGGATTTTTCACTTCAAGTTCTTAATTTTCTCAATAACCTGGTGAATTTTATTTTCCAAAAATCCAGGGGCTTCCCTGGTGGTCCAGTGGCTAAGACTCCTTGCCCCCAAGTCAGGGGGCTTGGGTTTCATCCCTGGTTGAAGAACTAGATCGCACCTGCCACAACTAGGTTGAAGATCCTGCATGCCACAAAAAGACCTGCAAATACATAAATTAAAAAAAATATAAAAATCCATGTTTCATAGTTGAAACATGAAATGGAGGCTTAGGAAGAGAAAATCACTGAATTACCAGTTGGGAGGTGGAGGCACTCACTGGGAGTTAAGCCCAGGTTTGTCTGGCTTTGATGTTGGTGCATGAAACCATCGCATCACACTGCAACCCCTCTGCAGGGGTGACCCCAGAGTCCTGGCACAGTCAAGGGAGCTGACTGCAGAGGCTGATCAGAGATTTGAGTCCTGTCTCCTAGACTTCAGCCCTCCTGAGTCTGAGTGGACCTCCGTGGAAGGGCAGCAGAAAGGGTATCCCAAGACAAGGGGGCACCACCGAATAGGGTTCCTACTCTGACCAGGAAGCCTGGGCAGAGGACTTTGTGATGTCTACAGCCTGGTGACCCACACCAACCTATAGACCAGAAAGCTTATAACCAGTCATCACATTTTTCTCCACTATCTAGGAGATATGTAGGTATCTATATACCCAAGATATAGATATATATTATATATATATATCTAAGCCTCTGGTCTTGCTGCTGCTGCTAAGTCACTTCAGTGGTGTCCGACTCTTAGAGACCTCATAGACGGCAGCCCACCAGGCTCCCCCGTCCCTAGGATTCTCCAGGCAAGAACACTGGAGTGGGTTGCCATTTCCTTCTCCAATGCATGAAAATGAAAAGTAAAAGTGAAGTCGCTCAGTCGTGTCCGACTCTTAGAGACCCCATGGACTGCAGCTCACCAAGCTCCTCCATCCATGGGATTTTCCAGGCAAGAGTACTGGAGTGGAGTGCCATTGCCTTCTCTGATCTAAGTCTCTAAGAGGCTTCAATTAAAATAAGATCTGCCCCTTTGAACAATCAATTTTTAATTATCTGGCTGCTCGCTAACCTTGGCTGATATGCTGATAAACACGAGGAAATGACTTTTGAAACAGTGTTTTATGTATACACAGTATGTGTATACATATTTACGCGTGCACGCGCTGCTCAGTTGCAGATACCTAAACACGTGGCTCTCGGGGACATACTCTCGGGGCACTGGTCCACATACTCTTGGGAACAGAAACTGTTTTGTGAGAAACTTGCCCTGTGTGCAAGGGCTCTTATCTACGCAATTCTGCACACATAGCAAAAATCAAAACCACCACACGCACACACGCGTAAAACCTTCAGATGACTCAAGTTTGGAAGCACAGAGACTAAATGAAAGAATAGTAATACTAGTTTCCATTCAGTGAGAGCTCCAAGTGCTGGAGATTGTGTTAAGCACGTTACACTGTATTGTTTCAGCTAATCTTCATCCAGCCCTTTTAGCGTTCCCTGGTTTCCCGCTGGTAGGCTGAGGCTGTGGCGAAGTCTGGATGCTCCAGGGGTTTATATGTTCATCAAAGTCTGGATGCCTTGTGGTATAGCTTATAGGAGTGTGTACAACTGGTAAGTCACAGATGCAAACAGTGAACTTAGTTGTGTTCTAAATGTACACCGCTAGGATTTTACCTGTCTGTATGTCCATAATGGTGACAGAGAGAAGAAACATAGATTAATTTTTACTAAAAAGCAACACATGACATCTTCCACAGCCATCATCCAGCTTAGAAGGAGCAGCTATTTTCATAACACCTGTCATATTTTTAAATAAAAAGTTTTAAGATATTTATTTATTCTTGGCAGTGTTGGGTCATAGTTGCAGCATGCAGGCTCTTTCTGTATGGTGTGTGGGCTTCTCTCTAGTTGTGTTTTCAGGCTTAGTTGCCCCGAGGCATGTGGGATCTTTGTTCCCCAATTAGGGATTGAGCCCATGCCCCCCTCAGTGGAAGTGCAGAATCTTAACCACTGGACCACCAGGGAAGTCCCAAAAGGTTAACTTATTTTTCAAGAAGGTTTGAGGTTCATAGATAATCCAATAGCAGCTCACTCACCCCCTGGGAACATTCATGGTAATATACTCTTTATTCTTCCTGTCTTCCCCTGCTTCATTCACCATCAGGCTTTCTGATCTATGTGGTCCTGATCTTGCCTGAAGTATGTTAGGAAGAAGGGAGGCCTCCAGACCTCCAATTCCTTCAGGGGAACCCCAGAACAGGTTCTCCTGATTCCTAGTCATGTCTGTTGTTTACTCTAGTTCTTAGCTTCTGAGGACTCCCACCTGTCTCCAGTGACTCCGCACCCAGACAACACACAGTCAGTGAATAGCCTTGGGAGGAACCATCTCAGTGCAGTGCTGGGTCTCACTGCAAGATAGTGCTGTATCCTTCTTTGCTTTTAGTTTCTATCTTGATGGAAAATGTCTAAATTTGCACACTGTCATTCAACAAAGAGAACTGTGACCAAGGGTTGGCTTCGCAATTTAAACAGATAATTTAATTGACTATCCTATTTCATGTTCTATTAGGCAGGAGGAGAAGGGGGATAACAGAGGATAAGATGGTTGGATGGGATCACTGACTCGATGGATATGAGTTTGAACAAGCTCTGGGAGTTGGTGATAGGCAGGGAAGCCTGGTGTGCTGCAGTCCATGGGGTCGCAAAGAGTCGGACATGACTGAGTGAGTGAACTGAAACTTTAACTCTCACCTTACACGTATGGATTTTCCAGAAGTTTCTGCTACATTCCTTCTTATAAGTTCTCTGAAAAAGAGGGAATAATTTGGTCTTTCCTTCTTGCAAAACTCTAGGAGCCCATGGACCCTCTTGCTCCTTAGATGACATTGCTTTCATTCTATCTTTATATCAGCTCTTTAGTCTATGTAAGTTCAGTTCAGTTCAGTCGCTCAGTCATGTCCAACTCTTTGCAACCCCATGAATCGCAGCACACCAGGCCTCCCTGTCCATCACCATCTCCCGGAGTTCACTCAGACTCACGTCCATCGAGTCCGTGATGCCATCCAGCCATCTCATCCTGGGTTGTCCCCTTCTCCTCCTGCCCCCAATCTCTCCCAGCATTAGAGTCTTTTCCAATGAGTCAGCTCTTCACATGAGGTGGCCAAAGTACTGGAGCTTCAACTTTAGCATCATTCCTTCCAAAGAAATCCCAGGGTTGATCTCCTTCAGAATGGACTGGTTGGATCTCCTTGCAGTCCAAGGGACTCTCAGGAGTCTTCTCCAACACCACAGTTCAAAAGCATCAATTCTTCACAATGACTTCTTCACAGTCCAACTCTCACATCCATACATGACCACTTGGAAAAACCATAGCCTTGACTAGACAGACCTTAGTTGGCAAAGTAATGTCTCTGCTTTTGAATATGCTATCTAGGTTGGTCATAACTTTCCTTCCAAGGAGTAAGCGTCTTTTAATTTCATGGCTGCAGTCACCATCTGCAGTGATTTTGGAGCCCCCCAAAATAAATTCTGACACTGTTTCCACTGTTTCCGCATCTATTTCCCATGAAGTGATGGGACCAGATGCCATGACCTTCGTTTTCTGAATGTTGAGCTTTAAGCCAACATTTTCACTCTCATCTTTCACTTTCATCAAGAGGCTTTTTAGCTCCTCTTCACTTTCTGCCATAAGGGTGATGTCATCTGCATATCTGAGGTTATTGATATTTCTCCCGGCAATCTTGATTCCAGCTTGTGTTTCTTCTAGTCCAGCGTATCTCATGATGTACTCTGCATAGAAGTTAAATAAGCAGGGTGACAATATACAGCCTTGATGTACTCCTTTTCCTATTTGGAACCAGTCTGTTGTTCCATGTCCAGTTCTAACTGTTGCTTCCTGACCTGCATACAGTTTCTCAAGAGGCAGATCAGGTGGTCTGGTATTCCCATCTCTTTCAGACTTTTTCACAGTTTATTGTGATCCACACAGTCAAAGGCTTTGGCATAGTCAATCAAGCAGAAATAGATGTTTTTCTGGAACTCTCTTGCTTTTTCCATGATCCAGCGGATGTTGGCAATTTGATCTCTGGTTCCTCTGCCTTTTCTAAATGCAGCTTGAACATCAGGGAGTTCACGGTTCACGTATT
This sequence comes from Capra hircus, assembly GCF_001704415.2. Taxonomy (NCBI): domain Eukaryota; kingdom Metazoa; phylum Chordata; class Mammalia; order Artiodactyla; family Bovidae; genus Capra; species Capra hircus. The sequence continues at coordinate 796,536 of NC_030824.1, read as the reverse complement.
GCTGAAGCCTGGCTTGGAGAATTTTGAGCATTACTTTACTAGCATGTGAGATGAGTGCAATTGTGCGGTAGTTTGAGCATTCTTTGGCATTGCCTTTCTTTGGGATTGGAATGAAAACTGACCTTTTCCAGTCTTGTGGCCACTGCTGAGTTTTCCAAATTTGCTGGCATACTGAGTGCAGCACTTTCACAGCATCATCTTTCAGGATTTGAAACAGCTGAACTGGAATTCCATCACCTCCACTAGCTTTGTTCGTAGCGATGCTTTCTAAGGCCCACTTGACTTCACATTCCAAGATGTCTGGCTCTAGATGAGTGATCACATCATCATGATTATCTGGGTCGTGAAGATCTTTTTTGTACAGTTCTTCCATGTATTCTTGCCACCTATGCCTTGGGGACATGAAAAGGCAGGGCTTAGTCTCTCCCTTTCACTTTTATGGACTTCCCTGGTGGCTCAGATGGTAAAGAATTGGCCTGCAATACAGGAGACCAGGTTTGATTCTTGGTCAAGATGATCCCCTGGATAAGGGAACAGCAGCTACCCACTCCAGTATTCTTGCCTGGAGAATTACATGAACAGAGGAACCTGGTGGGCTACAGTCCATGGGGTCACAAAGAGTCAGACACAACTGAGCGACTAACACTTTTGCTTTAGTCTTCAGGTTGCTCTTAAAGCCTGTGGAGAGCTTTCCAGAAAGAGAGTGTAAACATAAGAGCTCTTTAGATATTCTGGGTGTTTATTTTGTGCATCTGTTTATTCCCTGTCCTCATGGACTTCATAGTCAGATGAAGAGAGTGGAAAATGAAGTATGATGGATGCTATGAGAATTACTCAGAACTAAACACACGTAGGGAGAATATTTAAGCCGATTTTAGGTGCAGTGGGAGGCTTCCTTAGAAGTGATAGTTAATCTGAGTTCCTGGGGGATGAGGTAGCCAGCTGGGGAACTGGGCCATATCTTCTTTCTCTTTTTATCTCCCTAGCAACACTTTTTCCACACATTACCTTCCACTTGAGCATTATTTAGTGTTTGTGGAAGTAAGAGGGAATTTCAGGCAGAGGAGAGATTTGGGGCAGTAGGACTTCATAGTATTTCTCAGATTTTACTAAGTTAAAGAGTCTAGGGGAATTCAGCTTCTGCTGTGCAGTGCTTGGAACTTCATGAATTTTAGAACTGACCTAGAAGTAAGATGCTGTTGATTCTAATCTTTAATACAGTGCTGAAATCCCCTGTATGAAATCTTAGATAAGTGGTCAACCCACTTCTGTTGTTTAGTCCTTGAGGCTGAGAAGTTTACTTCTTCCATGAGGCATCTCACTCTATTTCCAATTAACTGGTTGTTAGAAATCTCTTCCTTATTTTGGACTTTGTCCCCTTTCCATCCATTGTTTCCTGGCTTCCCACTAGAAACAGTAAGCATTTCTGTACTTTTCACCTGGTCACCCTTCAGATAAAGGATGACCCCTTATCTGGGTGACCTACCCTTCACCCTAAAGACAATAACCTTGTGTGTTTTGAGTCTCCTTTTCACCAAATGAAATATTCCTAGTTCAGTCAATCTCCACTTTCATTCTGAAAGCCTTCATGGGTCATCTTTTACAACTCAGTGAGTCTTTGTTAATGACCCACTTCCACAACTGGGTATTGTTTTTGCTTTGGCTCCATCCCTTCATTCTTTCTGGAGTTATTTCTCCACTGATCTCCAGTAGCATATTGGGCACCGGGGAGTTCCTCTTTTGGTATCCTATCATTTTGCCTTTTCATACTGTTCATGGGGTTCTTAAGGCAAGAATACTGAAGTGGCTTGCCATTCCCTTCTCCAGTGGACCACATTCTGTCAGGCCTCTCTACCATGTCCGGCCCATCTTGGGTTGCCCCGCAGGCATGGCTTGGTTTCACTGAGTTAGACAAGGCTGTGGTCCTAGTGTAATTAGATTGACTAGTTTTCTGTGATTATGGTTTCAGTGTGTCTGCCCTCTGATGGCCTCTTGCAACACTTACCATCTTACTTGGGTTTCTCTTACCTTGGCGTGGGGTATCTCTTCACGGCTGCTCCAGCAAAGCACAGCCGCTGCTCCTTACCTTGGACGAGGGGTATATCCTTACCGCCACCATTCCTGACCTTCACCGTGGGATAGCTCCTCTAGGGCCCTCCTGTGCCTGCGCAGCCACCACTCCTCGGGTTGCTCCTCCTGGCCGCCGGCCCTGGCCTTGGGCTTGGGGTGGCTCCTCAAGGTCACCGCCCCTGGCCTCGGGTGTGAGGTGGCTTGTGGTTTCTCCTGGCTGCCCTTGATCTCGGACACGGGGTGTCTCCTCCCAGCCGCCACTGGCCTTGGACGTGGGGTAGCTCCTCCTGGCCGCCACCCCTGACCTCGGACGCAGGATAGCTCCTCCCAGCCACCGCCACTGACCTCAGACGCAGGGTAGCTCCTCTTGGCCGTTCCTGCGCCATCGCAGCCTGGCACTCTAGGCCACTGCCCCTGACCTCGGACGTGGGGTAGCTCCTCTCGGCTGTGCTTAGTGAGCCAGATTGCAGCCGCCTGAGTACATCATGAGAAACACTGGACTGGAAGAAACACAAGCTGGAATCAAGATTGCTGGGAGAAATATCAATAACATCAGATATGCAGATGACACCACCCTTATGGCAGAAAGTGAAGAGGAGCTAAAAAGCCTCTTGATGAAAGTGAAAGAGGAGAGTGAAAATGTTGGCTTAAAGCTCAACATTCAGAAAACGAAGGTCATGGCATCTGGTCCCATCACTTCATGGGAAATAGATGCGGAAACGGTAGAAACAGTGTCAGACTATTTTTTTGGGCTCCAAAATCACTGCAGATGGTGATTGCAGCCGTGAAATTAAAAGACGCTTACTCCTTGGAAGAAAAGTTATGACCAACCTAGATAGCATATTTGAAAGCAGAGACATTACTTTGCTGACTAAGGTCTGTCTATTCAAGACTATGGTTTTTCCAAGTGGTCATGTATGGATGTGAGAGTTGGACTGTGAAGAAGGCTGAGCGCCGAAGAATTGTTGCTTTTGAACTGTGGTGTTGGAGAAGACTCTTGAGAGTCCCTTGGACTGCAAGAAGATCCAACCAGTCCATTCTGAAGGAGATCAGCCCTGGGATTTCTTTGGAAGGAATGATGCTAAAGCTGAAGCTCCAGTACTTTGGCCACCTCATGTGAAGACTTGACTCATTGGAAAAGACTCTGATGCTGGGAGAGATTGGAGGCAGGAGGAGAAGGGGACAACCCAGGATGAGATGGCTGGATGGCATCACGGACTCGATGGACGTGAGTCTGAGTGAACTCCGGGAGATGGTGATGGACAGGGAGGCTTGGCGTGCTGTAATTCATGGGGTCGCAAAGAGTCGGACACAACTGAGCGACTGAACTGAACTGAACTGGGGTGGGAGGGGAGACTTGACTTCTCTTGAGAAGACTGGGAAGAAAAGGTAGCCCTAGGGGAGCTCTGTACATACCTTTGTGGGAACATAACTGCCTTGGGCTATGGTTCTTAACCTTGATAGCATTTTGGAACCATCTGGGGAATATTTCCTTTATTACATTATAAAAAATTGGTCATCAGTAAATATATAAAAAAAAGGAAATATCAATAACCTCAGATACTCAGATGACACCACCCTTATGGCAAAAAGTAAAGAACTAAAGAGCCTCTTGATGAAAGTGAAAGAGGAGAGTGAAAAAGCTGGCTTAAAACTCAAGTTTCAAAAAACAAAGATCATTGCATCCAGTCCCATCACTCCACAGAAATAGATGGAGAAACAATGGAAACAGTGAGAGACTTTATTTTCTTGAACTCCAAAATCACTGCAGATGGTGACTGAAACCATAAAATTAAAAGACACTTGCTCTTTGGAAGAAAAGCTATGACCAACCTAGACAGCCTATTAAAACGTAGAGACATTACTTTGCTGACAAAGGTCCATCTAGTCGAAGCTATGGTTTTCCAGTAGTCATGTGAGAGTTGGACTATAAAGCTGAGCATTGAAGAACTGATGCTTTTGAACTGTGGTGTTGGAGAAGACTCTTGAGAGTCCCTTGGACTGTCGTCAGTCCTAAAGGAAATCAGTCCTGAATATTCATTGGAAGGACTGATGCTGAAACTGAAGCTCCAATACTTTGGCCACCTGATACAAAGAACTGACTCATTTTGAAAAGACCCTGATGCTGGGCAAGATTGAAGGCAGGAGGAGAAGGGGACAACAGAGGATGAGATGGTTGGATGGCATCACTGACTCAATGGACATGAGTTTGAGCAAGCTCTGGGAGTTGGTCCTGGACAGGAAAGCCCAGCGTGCTGCAGTCCATGGGGTTGCAAAGAGTGGGGCATGACTGAGTGACCGAACTGAACTGAAAAAAAAAAGGTAATTTATTAATTTACACTTTATTGTGAATCACAGATCTTTCATTGCAGTTTTTAAAAAATTTATTTATTTTTAAATTTATTTGCCTGAGCCAGGTCTTAGTTGCAGCCTGGGGCATCTAGTTCCCTGACCACACATCGAACCCTCTGGACTGGGAGTGTGGAGTCTTAACCACTGGACCACCAGGGAAGTCCCTCAAGGCAGTTTTTTTTTTTTTTCCCATTTAAATTTACATAGAATAAGATTCACTCTCTTTGAGTGTTTAGTTCTATGAATTTTGGCAAATGCAGAGTCATAGAACTACCACCACAATAAAGATACAGAAAATTTCCATCATCCCCATAAATTCCCGCGTTTTGTCAATTTGTAGTAAACCTCGCCACCCTTAACCCCTGGTGATCGGTTCTCCATTACTATGGTTTTCTGTTTTCCAGAGTGTATATAAATGAAACAATACACCACGCAGCCTTTTGACTCTGACTTCTTTCATCTTGCAAAATGCATTTGAGACTCATCAGTGTTGTTGCATGAATCAGTAATGTGTTACTTTTTACTGATGAATAATTGTCCATTTGATGGCTATACTATTATTTGTTTATCCATTCCCTAGTTGAGGGACATTGTTTCCAGCTTTTAGCATGACTGGTTTCTGTGTGAAGGTAGGTTTTCATTTTATTTGAATAAATAGTTAAGAATGGGAATTGCTGGGGCACATGTAATTATATGTTTGACTTTAGAAGAAAACAACAAATTGTTTTCCAGAGTGGCTGTACCATTCTACACTCCTGCCAGCAACATATGAGAGTTCCAGTTGCCCTACATCCTTTCTGATGCTTGACATTGTGCTTTAGTGAAAGTCGCTCAGTTGTGTCTGACTCCTATGGACTGTGGCCTGCCAGGCTCCTCTGTCCACGGGGTGCTGCAGAGAATACTGGAGTGGGTAGCTGTTCCCTTCTCCAGGGAATCTTCCTAACCCAGGTCTCCCACCTTACAGGCAGATTCTTTATCATCTGCGCCACCAGGGAAGCCTTGTGTGCTTTAGATGTCAAGTATAAGAACTCTTTGCCTACCTCTAGATCATGAAGACTTTCTCCTATGTTTTAAAGTTTTGTTGTTTAGCATTTTACATTTGTATCTATGATAGTTAACTTTTATATAAGATACGAAGTTTAGATTGAACTTCACCTGTGTGTAAGGATGTCTAATTTTCCCAGCACTGTTTTATTATTTTAAAATTTAACTAAAATATATGCATTCATTTATTTGTCTGTGCTGGGTCTTAATTGCACCATGCTGGTTCTTTAGTGGTGGCATGCAGGATCTTTAGTGGCTACATGTGTGCTACTCTTAAGCACAGCTGGAGGGATCTAGTTCTCCGATCAGGGATTGAACCTGGGCCCTCTGCGTTTGGAGCATGGAGCCTCAGCCACTGCGTCATCAGGGAAGTCCCTAATTTTTTTAGTCAAGAAGAAATAAGTTTTCTTTGTCTAATGAGCAGGGAGCAGCACCAATGTCCCAACTGTGCCTTCCTCTCATTCAGTACTTTCCAGGCCTTCACATGCACGTTACTTGTGCTCAGTTGCTTCAGTTGGGTCCCACTCTTTCTGACCCCGTGGACTGCAGCCCAGCCAGACTCCTCTATCCATGGGATTTCCCAGGCAAGAATAATGGAGTGGGTTGCCATGTCCTCCTCTGGGAATCTTCTGCACGCTGGAATCAAACCAGGGTCTCCTGCATTGCGGGTGTATTCTTTACCACTGAGCCACCTGGGAAGCCCATGTCACTTGGGAATCTCTTAATGCAGCTTCTGCTTCAGCAGCTCTGGGCGAGGGGGCTGACACCTTGCATTCTTTTTTATTTTCAGCACTATTAAAAAATTGTATAATTCTTTATTAATATACAATGTTGGACATCTTTTCATATGCTGTTTTCCAGCTGTACATTTTCTTTAGTGAGATGTGCTTTCATGTCTTTGACTTATTTTTAAATTGAGTTGTTCATTTTCTTATTGTTGAGTTTTATGAATTCTTTGCATATTTTGGATAACAGCCCTTTATCAGATGTGTCTTTAGCAAATATTTTCTTCTGGTCTGTGGCTTGCCTCCTTATTCTCTTGATAGTGTCTTTCTCGGAGCAAAAGTTTTTAATTTTGATGAAGCCCAGGTTATGAATTATTTCTTCCATGGATTATACATTTGTTGTTGTATCTAAAAAGTCATCCCCATACTGAAGGCTACCTAGGTTTTTTCCTGTGTTTCCTTCTAGGAATTTTATAATTTTGCATTTTACATTTAGGTCTGTGATCCATTTTGATTTAGTTTTGTGAAGGGTGTAAGATTTTTGTCTTGATTGTTATTATTATTTTTTGCATATGACTGTCCAGCTGTCCCAACATCTGTTGAAAAGACTGTTTTTCTCTGTTATATTGCCTTTGCTCCTTTGTCAAACATCAGTTGACTATGCTTATGCAGTCTCTTTCTGGGCCCTCTGTTCCATTCCACTGATCTGTTTGTCTATTCCTTTGCTGATACACACCGTCTTTATACTGTAGCTTTATAATAAATCTTGAAGTTGGATAGTGTGTCAGTCCTCCAGCTTTGTTCGTCATCTTCAATACTGTGTTGTCTATCCTGGGACTTTTGCCTGCATACAAATTTTATTTATTTTTAAAAATACTCGTTTGGCTGCATCCGGTCTTAGTTGTGGCACAGGGGGTTTCGTCGCATCGTGGGAGATCTTTCCGTGCGGCGCACAGGCGTGGTTGTGCAGTCACATGTGGGATCTCAGTTCCCGCATCAGAGATGACCCCGCATGCCCTGCACTGCAGGGGGATTCTCAACCACGGGACCACCAGGGAAGTTCCCACACAAACTTTAGACTCAGCCATCTTAACAGGTGCGGGTTGATATCTCTTTTTTTTTTTCAAGATTTTTTTTTTTGACGTGGACCATTTAAACCTTTTTAAAATGAATTTGTTACAGCATTGCTTCCATTACGTGTTTTAGTTTTCTTGGCCTCAAGGCGTGTGGAGCGTTAGTTCCCTGGCCAGGGATCGAACCCATACCTCCTGCACTGGAAGGTGAAGTCTCTCTCATTGTGGTTTTGGTTTTCTTCTCTCTGATGATTAGTGATGTTGAGCACCATTATATACTTGGTTGTGATTTGTGTGTCTTCTGTAGAAAAAATGTCTATTTAGGGTCCTTTGCTGAAATTTAAAATCAGGTTATTTTTTATTATCATTATCTGGCTTTGAGGTGCCAGAGAAAGGGCAGAATCTTTGCTGGGTGTGGTTAATTATGGAAGACTTGAATGATGGTTGGTTATGCCAAAGGCACAGACTAAGATATAAACTTCAGATTTCAGCTTTGTCTGTTACTACTTCTGATTTGGGGCCATTTATTTCCCTTCTGTGCATCTTAGTTTCTTCATCTATGAAACCTGGTAATAGATCTCACCTTATATCAGATTCTTATGAAAATTAAACTAGCCAATATATTAAAAAATGCCTAGCCTAGTGCCTAGTACATGGTGAGAAGCTGCTATAATATTAGCGCTGCCGTGTTAATATTATCATTCACATTATTATTACAGGGCAGGGCAGTCTGGGCAGAATAAAACTGTTGAGGAAGGAACGGTGGGTTACGTAAGTGGCATCTCTCCAGTGAGCTTGAAGACAGTGTCTGATTATCTTTGGACTCCCTAGTACTGAGCTATGTGTAGGGTGTTATTCAGAGCAGCCTAGTGAGAGTCAGTTATGAGGTGGGCAGGGCAAGAGAGCTCTGACAGATGAGAAGTGTCTAAAATCAAAGGCAGGTGGGACTTCCCTGTTGGTCCAGTGGTTAAGAATTTGCCCCTGCAATGCAGGGGACACAGGTTCTGCTCCTGGTAGGGCAACTAAGATCCCACATGATACCTCACAACTAGAGAGTCCGAATGCCGCCTCAACAAAAGATCCTGAATGCCGCAACCAAGACTTGAAGCAGTGAAAAAAAAAAAAAAAAAAAAAGAATAAAATCAAGGGTGGTGGGCTTCACGGGTGGTCTCCAGTTAGTGTTGTGAAGAACCCTGGGAGGAGTGGGCCCTTTGCAGGAGTGAGTGGGCAGCAAAGTTTTCCAGGCACTGAGACTCTGCTCCCCAAGTTTCTGCTTTAAATATATGGTGGTGGAGGTAGGAGCCCATGGGAGCATTTATTTAAATCACAAACCCACAAGATTGGATGGTGGCCGAGAGTTTCAACTTGTGACTTTCCAGAAGAGTGTGGGATGTGACTCCAGTTTGGCAGCTGGCTTGGCTGCCTCCTCCTTGTTGGGTGTGTTTGAGGCATGTCTCCTTCCGTCAGCTGGTGGGGGATTCCCTGTGGTGGGAGGCTGAGTAATGGTCCTCAAAACATGTGTGTCTGAATCCCTAGAACCTGCCGATGTTACTTTACATGGGATTTTGCAGGTGTGCATGTAAGAATTTTAAGATGGGGAGATTATCGTGGTTTATCTATGTGGCCCAGTGTCATCACAAATTTTCTTGTAAGAGAGAGACAGAGGAAGACTTGACACAGAAGACTTTGAAAGTGGACAAAGGGGCCATGGGCATGTAATTCTAGAAGGGGAAAAGGCAAGCAAACAGATTCTCTTCTATAGCTGCTGGAGGCAGTGCAGCCCCACTTAATTTCAGCCCAGGGAAACGAATTTTAGACTTCTGACCTTGGAGCCAAAACTGTAAGAATAGTTGTGTGCTTCTCCCCCATTTTCAAATAAAGTTTAATAACAAGGAAAATCTTCATAAAAGAGTACTAAGTAACAAAGTAGTTTACAAAGCCATATGCGCACGATAAATGCTCCATAGAAAATTATGTCGTCTTCCCAGATGGCTCAGTGGTAAAGAATCTGCCTGCCAAACAGGAGAAGATCCCCTGGAGAAGGAAATGGCAACCCACTCCTGTCTTCTTGTCTGGGAAATCCCATGGACAGAGGACCCTGGGGGCTACAGTCCGTGGGGTCACAGAAAAGTCAGACACAACTTTGCAACTAAACAACAAATAATTATGTACGCATGCTTGTACGCACGTGAGCACACATATGAGGGCGTGTCAGATGTGTGTACAATAACATACATAAAACCTGGGAAGGAAAATTGTTAGTAGTGCTTTTTTTGGATCCTGGATGACTTAAAAATACTTTTCAATAGTGAACATGTTCTATGCCAGATGGGAATGCTCAGCTACAGTCTGACAGTCAACACAGGAAAAGCAGAGATGAAGCACAAATTTAGAACAAGGAAGTCCTGACATCATTTGGGTTTCTGGATCCAGTCACGTATAAATCAGCTCCCCGTCATCCTTCTCACGATTTTGTTGAGTATGCAAATCCATTACTTACACTTTGCTTTTTGCTTGTTCTGTTTCCCCTTACGTAAGGGTAAACTGGGCTTCCCAGGTGGCTCAGTGGTAAAGAATCTGCTTGCCTATGCAGGAGACGTGGACTTGATCCCTGGGTTGGTAAGATCCCCTGGAGAAGAAAATGGCAACCTAATCCAGTATTCTTGCCTGGGAAATCCCATGGACAGAGGAGGAGCCTGGCGCGTTACTGTTGTGAAAGGGTTGGACACGACTTAGCAACTAAACAGCAACAACAAGTTTAAACTAGGTTTCCATCACTTGAATCAAAGTGATGTGTTGTAAGGCACCAGGTTTGTGGTAATTTGTTCGAGAAGCCATCGGTAACTCGCACACCTGCCCTCTCGCATTTACCCTCCCTTCCCTTCTTGGACGGGCTGGATGTTCAGGTTGCTGCTCTTGCTTTTGTCCGGTGTTGCTACCTGGGAGATCCCATGGACAGAGGAGCCTGGCAGGCTACACAGCCCATGGGGTTGCAAAAGAGCAGGAGATGACTTAGTGACTGAGCACATACGCACGCATACCAGTTGTATCTTAATAAAATTGGAAGAAAATATTGCATTGACCAGTTTTATAAAAATCAGTAATTTTCCATTCAAAAAGATTGTTTTAAAATGTAGTTTATCTGTTTCTTACCAGATAAACAAAAATTACACTCACTGAGGATGCTTGTTTTGGTCTTGAATTCTGCGATTGCCCCTAGTCTGCAACAGGTGTCCTGTGGATAGGACCCGATGCCTGGTAGCTCTCTGGAGTCTCTGGGTTCCCCACCCCAGCCGTGAAAAGGAGTTTCCCAGGAAGAGGGTGTGACAATGCTTGTAAGGTGATTAGCGTTTCTTGCTTCAGACACAGGTGTGACCTAAAGAGGGTGGTGCCAACCTCCTAGGCCAGACTCCTGAATGGAGCAGGTGAAAACATGCCCTTACCTGACTCAGCTGCAGGAGTGAGGGAACACCAAGCAGAGGCTCAGTGTCCTTCCCAGACCTCAGCATCAGGGAGTGGGTCACCGGAGCACAGTGAGCTCAGGACGGGGACTTACCCAGGGTCACCGCCACGACCGTGGCAGCCGCTGCCGTGGCTCCGCCCCGCACCCCAGGCTGCCTCTTCTTAGGCAGATACTGAGCACGGCTGTGTGCAGGCTGCGGTGAGCTCTGACTTGCGCTGTGCTCCTTGCTCTCGAGCTGTGCCTTGTGCCCCATTTGCCTATTTCGCCTCTTTCCCCTGGACCGTTACCACTAGGTTTTCCAAAACTGCTCACATCCCTCTTCTGGGAGCTTTCCCTGAGCCCCTGCCTCCTGGGGCACAGCCCTGAGTCAGGGCCCCTTCCAGAAGTTCTAGAGCACCCTGTGGGTGTCTTTGTCATAGCTCTTCTCACCCTGCACGATGTGGAGCCTAGCTGTCCCTTGTTGTCTGCTTCCCCGCTGGTCTCTAAGTCTTCAGAGGCATGGCCTTGTTTTACTTACCTCTGTGTACCTAGCATTCTCCACAATTCCAGGCACATTGCAGGAGCTATGTTTATTTTTATTAGTAGTATTGCCTTATTAATTGAATAATGACTATTAATATGTGTAAGGCATTGTGCTAAGCATATCCTATATGTCACAGCATTAATCATTACAGTAACACTGTGACTTAGGTCTTATCTTCTTTTCACAGAGGAGAAAACCTGAGACTCAGAATGGTTAAGTGCTTTGCTCAAGATCATACTACTAGCATGATCTATCTAGTGGTAGATAAATAGAGCTATGGACTCATGCTCAGGTCTCTTGGACTCCAAAATTCCATTCAGTAAATTATTAATGAAAGAATTAATCAATGAATAAAAGGTACCATGCTGGGCCTGTGGGAAACATAGAGACAAATCAATATGTACTCTGTTTTTGAGAAAGTTTGTATCCTATTAGGAGAGAAAACAGGTACATAAATACCTAAGGCTTAAGGTTTATCCATCATAGGGTCTTGTGTGTGGTGCTAAGTCACTTCAGTCCTGTCCAATTCTGTTCGACCCTATGGACTGTAGCCTGCCGTAGCCTGCCAGGCTCCTCTGTCCAAGGGATTCTCTAGGCAAGAATACTGGAGTAGGTTACCAAGCCCCCCTCCAGGGGATCTTCCTGGCCCTGGGATCGAACCTGTGTCTCTTTATGTCTCCTGCATTCACAGGCAGGTTTTTTTTTTTTTTTTAAGTGCTACCTGGGAAGCCCAAGATCTTGAGCCCAAGGGTCTTGAAAGGAAAGTGAAGTCACTCAGTCGTGTCCGACTCTTTGCGACCCCATGGTCTGTAGCCTACCAGGCTTCTCTGTCCATGGGATTTTCCAGGCAATAGTACTGGAGTGAATTGACATTTCCTTCTCCAGTGGCTCTTCCCAACCCAGGGATGGAACCCAGGTCTCCCGCATTGTAGACAGATGCTTTACCGTCTGAGTCACCAGGGAAATCCAAGGGTCTTGAGGTGGGAGCAATAATTTACATTGGGAATGGAGTATGGGGAAGCTTCTTGGGGTGAGAGGGCATTTGAGTCAAGCCTTATAGGAAGGTGGATGGACAGGTGGAGGTGACAGGTGAGCAGTGGGTAGTCCAGTCTTGCAAACTCAGTGGAAGAAGTAGCATGACCAAATGCAGAAGCAAAAGGGAGATACTAGGAACGGCAACCAGCTGATTTAGGCTAGGCCTAGGGCCTGTGGGGAGGGGAGGTCAAGGGGAATGAGAAGCAAGTTGGTGTCAGATGATGATGGGCCTTGAACACCAGGTCAAGGCTTTTGGGTTTTCTTTGGCAGGATGTGGGAGCCCTTGACAATTTTCAGGTCAGAGTGTGACTCGGCACGTCACTCAGGATGGACTGGTAGAAGCAGAGACTTGAATGAGGGAAACCACAAGAGTCTGCAGCAACAATCTGGGGAGAGATGATGGTCTGGGAGGCTGCTGGGGGAAGGGGTGAGGAAAGCACTGGAAGAAGCATTAAAATGCTGACTCCATGGGCCCAGAAACCTGAGGGGTGAAATGGGGCAAGCATTAAGGCAGCAGCAGGCCTGAGTTCTGGCTGAGCCACATGGCCTCACTAAGCCTCAGTGTCCCATTTGTGAAAGATGGAGGATGAGTCATGCCATCTCTAGTGAACTTTCCAGGGTTCACAGTCAAGCCATGGAATTTCCAGATCTTTGAAAGAAGCTGAGCAAATTGCAATCTAGGTAAGCAGATTTGGAAATGTAGACCAGTTGTCTTCCTCTGGGTGGTGAGCCGGCTTTGGCAAGACTTTGGCTCTGGGCTCCTAGGTGTAGAAGCCGTGGATGCCTTGTGACACATGTGTAATCAGGGAGCTGTGATAACAGAATTAGAAACTGCTCCCTTAAACATTTTTGCAGTGGGGGTATGTTAGCATGAGGCTTCCCTGGTGGCTCAGTGGTAAAGAATCTGCCTGCAATGCAGGAGACCTGGGTTCGATCCCTAGGTTGGGGAGATCCCCTGGAGGAAGGCGTAGCAACCCACTCTAGAACTCTTGCCTAGAGAATCCCATGGATAGAGGAGTGTGGCAGACTGCAGTCCATAGGGTCACGCAGAGTTGGACACGCCTGAAGCGACTAAGCAGCAGCATGTTGGGATGACTGAGGTTATCACCTAAATTACGTACCGTCTGAGAGAGGAGTGCCTTCTGATTTATTGGCCTATGAATGTACCAAACTCATTATGTGATAAAGCTCAAGATTTGGGCCCTGCTAAAGGTCACAGAGAAAGAGCCAAGGGTGCTGAGCTGAGCAGAGCTTCCGGGAATCTCCTGTCTGTCCCTCTACCCACAGGCTATCAAGACTTTGGGACCCAGTCAGAACCTAAGTCTGGCTCAACTGGAAATATGAGAAGAGGGGGTCAGTAGTAAGATGCCAGGGGGGATGAAGGGAGCCCATGAACTGAAGAAAATGTTTATTCAGGTCTTCTGGCCATTTTTAAATTGGGATGTTTGTTTTTATTGATGTTGAGCTGTATGAGCTGTTTACATATTTTGGGTATTAACCCTTTATTCAGTTCAGTTGCTCAGTCGTGTCTGACTCTTCAAGACCCCATGAATCGCAGCATGCCAGGCCTCCCTGTCCATCACCAGCTCCCGGAGTTCACTCAAACTCATGTCCTTCGAGTCGGTGATGCCATCCAGTCATCCCATCCTCTGTCGTCCCCTTCTCCTCCTGCCCCCAATCCCTCCCAGCATCAGAGTCTTTTCCAATGAGTCAGCTCTTCGCATGAGGTGGCCAAAGTATTGGCATTTCAGCTTTAGCATCATTCCTTCCAGTGAACACCCAGGACTGATCTCCTTTAGGATGGACTGGTTGGACCTCCTTGCAGTCCAAGTGACTCTCAAGAGTCTTCTCCAACACCACAGTTCAAAAGCATCAATTCTTCGGTGCTCAGCTTTCTTCACAGTCCAACTCTCACATCCGTACATGACCACTGGGAAAAACACAGCTTTGACTAGATAGACCTTTGTTGGCAAAGTAATGTCTCTACTTTTGAATATGTTATCTAGGTTGGTCATAACTTTCCTTCCAAGGAGCAAGCGTCTTTAAATTTCATGGCTGCATCACCATCTGCAGTGATTTTGGAGCCCAAAGAAAGTCAGCCACTGTATCCACTGTTTCCCCATCTATTTGCCATGAAATGATGGGACCAGATGCCATGACCTTTGTTTTCTGAATGTTGAGCTTTAAGCCAACTTTTTCACTCTCCTCTTTCACTTTCATCAAGAGGCTTTCGAGTTCCTCTTCACTTTTTGCCATAAGGGTGGTGTCATCTGCATATCTGGGGTTATTGATATTTCTCCCGGCAATCTTGATTCCAGCTTGTGCTTCTTCCAGTCCAGCGTTTCTCATGATGTACTCTGCATAGAAGTTAAATAAGCAGGGTGACAATATACAGCCTTGACGTACTCCTTTTCCTATTTGGAACCAGTCTGTTGTACCATGTCCAGTTCTAACTGTTGCTTCCTGACCTGCATATGGGTTTCTCAAGAGGCAGATCAGGTGGTCTGGTATTCCCATCTCTTTTAGAATTTTCCACAGTTTATTGTGATCCACACAGTGAAAGGCTTTGGCATAGTCAATAAAGCAGAAATAGATGTTTTTCTGGAACTCTCTTGTTTCTTCAATGATCCAGTGGATGTTGGCAATTTGAACCCTTTATTAGTCATATCATTTGCAGCTGTTTTCTCCCTTTCAGTAGGTTTCCTTTGCAGTGCAAAAGCTTTTAAGTTTAATTAGGTCCTATTTGTTTATTTTCTCTTTTTTTCTCAAAGTTTCATTTTCTTTGCTTAGGAGACATATCTGAAAAAAATATTGCTCTGAATTATGTCAGAGTGTTCCTCTAGGAATTTTATGATTTCCAGCCTTATATTCAGGTCTTTAATCCATTTTGAGCTTATTTTTATGTATGGTGTTAAAGAATGATCTAACATCATTTTTTTTTTTTTTGCAGCTGTCCAGTTTTCCCAGTGCCATTTGTTGAAGAGACTGCCTTTCTGCTGTTCTGTAATCTTGCCTCCTTTGTCATAGATTAATTGACCATAAGTGCATGGATTTATTTCTGGGCTTTCCATCCTGATCTATATTTTGATTGATCTATATTTCTATTTAGGGTCTAAATATTGATCTATATTGATCTAAATATTGATCCATATTTCTGTTTTTGTGCCATTACCACACTCTTTTGATGACAATAGCTTTGTAGTGTAATTTGAAGTCAGGGAGCCTGCTTCCTACAACTCCATTTTACTTTCTTAAGACTGCTTTGGCTACTTGGGGTCTTTTGTGTCTCCATATAAATTTTAAGATATTTTGTTCTAGTTCTGTGAAACAATGCCATTGGTAATTGGATAGGAATTGCATTGAATCTGTAGATTGCCTCGGGTAGTATAAACATTTTTGACAATATTGATTCTTCCAGTCCACGAGCATGGTATATCTTCTTATCTGTTTGTGTCTTTGATTTCTTACAGTTTTCAGAGTACAGGTTTTTTGGCCTCTTTCAGTAGGTTTATTAGTTTGGTGAACCTTGACAAATGTTTACACCCATGCAACACCATCTTGGTGAATAAATATAATATTGCCAGTGCTCCAGAAAGTTTTCTCATGCCCTTCTGCAGTTAATCACCCCTCTCCTGTTCCAGAAAATTGTATTCTGTTTTCTGTCACCGTT
Source organism: Capra hircus (assembly GCF_001704415.2). Classification (NCBI taxonomy): domain Eukaryota; kingdom Metazoa; phylum Chordata; class Mammalia; order Artiodactyla; family Bovidae; genus Capra; species Capra hircus. The sequence continues at coordinate 780,581 of NC_030824.1, read as the reverse complement.
GACTTATAGTTAATTTGGCCTCTTCAAGAACTATGTACAAATGAAATAATACCGTTTGTACTCTTTTGTGTTGCCCTCTTTTCCTAGTTCAGTGTCTGTGAGATTCCTCCACGTCGCACTGTGTAGGTTGTTCCTTTATGATTGATGAGCAGTGTTACACTGAATGAATGTACCTAAGTCTGTTTATTGATTTGCCTGTTAGTCGACATTTGGGTTGCATCTAATTTCTTGCTATAGATAAAACTATTGTAAGCACTTGTGTTGAAGTCCTTTTGTGGATGTATGTTGTCTTTGTCTGTTCTGGAGAGCTATGACAAAATACCACAGACTAGGTAGCTTATAAACAATAGAAATTTATTTCTCAGTTCAAGAATCTGGCCAGCTCAAGATCAAGGTGCCAGCAGGGTTGAGTTTTGGTAAGGGCCCTCTTCTTGGTTCAGAGCTGGGGCCTTCTCACTGTGTGCTCACCTGGAGGAAGGAGCTAAGCATCTCTCTGAGACCTCTTTATAAAGGCACTAATCCCATTCATGGGTGCTTCACCTTCATGACCTAATCGTCTCCCGAAGACTCTGCCTCCTAATACCATTACCTTTTGCGGTTAGGACTCAACATGTGAATTTTAGGGGGCACATTTAGACCATAGCATATATTTTCATTTCTCTTGAGTAAATACTTACAAGTGGAATTTGCAGTGTCATAGGCTACATATAGGTTTAACTTCATAAGAAATTGTAAGAGTTTGTTTGAATAATGTTTTTGGAGAATAAGTCAGAACATTGGATTGGGAGCTCAGAGATCAGGCAATGACCTTGGACAAATCACCCTTCCTCTTTGAATCTCAGTTTCCACTATAAAACGGGCATGTGTGCATATTCAGTTGCCCAGCAGTGTCCAACTCTTTGTGACCCCATGGACTGTAGCCCACCAGGTCCCTCTATCCATGGGGTTTTCTAGGCAAGAATGCTGGAGTGGTTTGCCATTTCCTACTCCAAGGGATCTTCCCAACTCAGGGACTGAACCTGCGTCTCCTGTGTCTCTTCCATTGACAGGTGGATTCTTTACCACTATGCCATCTCGGAAGTGACAGGGTGGATTAAGTGCTCTTAAACCTCTTTCAGCCTGAAGAGTCTTTATATCTTAGAGATTGTGGAAATTGAAAGCCTGACACATGTCTGATTCAGGTATTAAAAGAACTGGCCCTCAAGGCCACTCACCAGCAACTTCTGGTGTCCAAGAAGGCACAAGCCGCCCTCCCATATCAGGGCTATGTGGGTGTAATCACAATGTTAATGACAGTGGTGATTTGAAGAGGCCTTTGCCCCAAAAAGCTCACAGTTCTTTCACATGAAACAATGACTTTGACTTGACTTTGGAGAATATCAGATGAAGCTCTCACAAGGAGTGGAAATGGGAAACAAATGGGTATTGACTCAGGATGAATGAAAACAAGAGATTAAACTAATATTTGTGATGATTGCTGGCTGGCTAGCAGAGCAAATGGGCTCTGTGGTGGCCCTCCAATAAAAATAAGGCCTTATGGTTGGGTCCATGTCCTAAGTCTGTAATTAAAAAAAATCTCAGTTTCCTTCTCCACTTTTTTCAAATACAACCCTGAACCATCTCCTCTCATCCATCAGCAATTACGGTCTCAGCAAAGGTCAATTCCTTACTCGACCTACGTGTCAGAGCCAAATTAAACCTGGAAGGTCAACCAGCAGGTCCTCCTTCAATCATAGAATCACTTGGAAGACAGAGATTTCAGGACTTTGCATTTTGTAACATCACAGTGATTCTTTCTTGGAGTGAGTGAAAGTTGCTCAGTTGCGTCCAACTCTTCGCAACCCCATGGATTGTAGTCTACCAGGTTCTTCTGTCCACGGAATTCTCCAGGCAAGGATACTGGAGTGGGTTGCCATTCTCTTCTCCAGGGGATCTTCCCGACCTGGGGATTGAACCCAGGTCTCCTGCAATGGAGGCAGATTCTTTACCTACTGAGCCACCAGGGAAGCTTGAACTTAAAGAACTTAAGAGGTTCTTTTTTTAAAGGTAGCCAGTCTAGAATTGATGGTTCTTCAACTAAGAATTTCAGTCTGTGCTTTGGAGTTGATGTTTTTGTGTATGTCTATGTGGGTTTATATTTATGGGGATGTTCATATGTGTTTGTGTATATATGATTTCATTTTTATACCTGTTCTATAATACTTTTTAAATTGGAGTATAGTTGTTTTACAATGTTGTGTTAGTTTCTGCTGTACAACAAAGTCAATCAGCTATATGTTTACATACATATAATAATGTAAGTTAGCCTAAAACATTAGGCTAAACCCTGGGCCACTGATGATTACCCCTTTGTTATTCAATGTAATGAGAGTGATGCTCTTCTTTTCTTGCCTCCTGGTAAGATTTTCCAAACTTGGAAAAAACCTATTGAAGAGTTTGGTGAAGACCCTTAAAAAAATCCCAGGGATCAGTTATACTTGACTGTGGGTTAGGTCTTTCCTATTGCTCAGACAGAAGATCTTTCTTTAGCTGAGCCTATGTTTTATTACTTTGGCTTAGCATTTTTGGTGTCTCAACAAGGACAAACGAATCATCATTTGGAAAGGTGTGTGTGTGTGTGTGTGTGTGTATTAGTATTTATTTATAATGACTCCTAGGGAATGGCAACCCACTCCAGTGTTCTTGCCTGGGAAATCCCAAAGACAGAGGAGTTTGGCAGGCTACAGTCCATGGGGTCACAAAAGAGTCAGACACGACTGAGTGACTAAACCACAACAAATACTGTTCGTGTGAATGAAGGCTGAAGATCATATTGGGAGATCTTTCATGGGTTGGCAGTGACTGTGACCACTAGAAAGCATGTGTAGGAGAAGAAAACTCTTTCTGGGAGGCCAGTGTTGTGGTTCACTCATTTGCACACTTGTAAGCATTGCCTGGGTAATCAAGTCCATTTGCTTCACTGTACTTTAATCCCAGGGCAGAAAATAAAACCAAGAGGGAACCTGCAGACCTGGGTTTCGGACCCAGCTCTTCCACCAACAATCTGGGCGACCTTGGAGAGGTCGTGCATTCTCTGGGCCTCAGTTTCTCACTATGAGGTCTTTTCCCTATTAGCTTCAGTACCCCTACATCTTTGCATCTTGCTATCTGCAGCAGCCAGCACTGCCAGGCGTATATAGGACACTCCAGATAGATTTCTTTTCTTTCTTTCTTTTTAAAAAATATTTGTTTGTTTGGCTGTGCTGGGTCTTAGTTGTGGCGTGTGGGATCTGTTAATAGTTTCCCGACCAAGGATTGAACCCGGGCCCCCAGCACTGGGAGTGTGGACTCTTAGACACTGGACCCCCAGGGAAGTCCCTCAAAATATATTTCTTGAGCCAGTGAATATATTATGAAGTCAAGTTGGAAGATCTCTGAGGCCCCCAAATACTTGAGTATTCAGCGATCCTAGTGTAGTGTTCTTCCTCTTTCTCTCGTACCCTCCCTCCTTCTTACTACCTACTGAACTAATTAATTTGACATTCTCATGTTTCCAATGTAAGCATATATAAAGTCTCCCAGTCATTCAGATATTCTCCCTGAAGGCAATCAATTTTGCCAGTTTCTTGTGTTTCCAAGAGATTTTAAAATTGTACATGTAAGCAAGTATATACCTATATGTTTCTCTTACCCCCTGATATTTTACACTAATTTTAGCATACTATACATTGTTTTGTATACTTTGCTTTAAATTATCTTTGAGATCAATACTTACAAATATACAAGAGCTTTCTTTTTTATTTTTAGTGGCTGTGTACTATTATTCCATTAAGTGGATAAACTGTACTATATTTAACCAATACTTTATGGATAGGGATTTAGGTTGCTTCTAATCTTTACCCATTGCAAATAGTGCTGCAATAAATAACTCTGAACATAGGTCATTTGCCCTTATGTAAGTCTATCTGTAGCATAAATTCTTAGGAAATAATGATTGGGTCAAAGGGTATGCACATATATAATTTTAAATAGATATTAAGAGCAGTTTTGGATTCACAGCAAAACTGAGCTGAAAGTACAGAGTTGCCATATACCTTCCTCCTCCATGCACAGCCTCTGTCACTGTCAACATGCTGCACCAGAACGGTACATTTGTTAGAATCAATGAACCTACATCGATACCTCATTATCATCCACAGTCCATAGTTCACATCAGGGCTCACTCTTGGTATTGCACATTTTATGAGTTTTAACAAATATACAGCAATGACATATATCTATAACTAGAGTATCATACATAATAATTTCACTGCCTTGAAAATGATCTATGTCCTTCTATTCATCTCCTTTTCCTCTCTAACCTCGGGCAATCACTCATCTTTTTACTGTTTTTATTGTTTTGCCTTTTCCAGAATGTCATAAAGGCGGAATTACATAGTATATAGCCTCTTCAGATTGACTTCTTTTTATAAGTTGTATTTCTTTACGTATTTATTTTGTTTTCACTGGGTCTTTGTTGCTGCTTGTGGGCTTTCTTTAGTTGGGCAAGCCGGGGCTACTCTTCGTTGGGGTTTGCAAGCTTCTCACTGTGACGCTACCCTTATTGCAGAGCACAGGCCCTGGGTGTGCGGGCCTCAGTAGTTGTAGTACATGGGCCTAGTAGTCGTGGCTCATGGGCTCTAGCGCGTGAACTCAGGGGTTGTGGCCCAGGGCTTAGTTGCTCCGAGGCACGTGGGATCTTCCCAGACCAGGGATAGAACCCATGTCACCCGCATTGTCAGGTGGATTCCTATCCAGGAAAGTCCTCGGATTGACTTCTTTCACTCATTAGTATGCATTTAACATTCCTGTTCTTTTCTTGGTTAGATAGAATATTTGTTTTATCACTGAATGATATTCCATTGTTTGGATGTAGGCCAGTTTATCCATTCACTTACTAAAGTACATCTTGGTTTTTGCCAAGTGTTGGCAGTTATGCTGTAAACATCCGTATGCAGGTTTTTAGGCAGACATGTTTCAGCTCCACTGAGTAAATATCTGGGAGCACTATTGCTAGATTGTATGGTAGGACCTTTTGGTTTTGCAAGAAACTACCAAACTGCCTTCCAAAGTGGCTGCACCATTTTACATTCTCATCAGCAATGAATGAGAGCTTTTGTTGTTCCATATTCTTGTCAGCGTTTAGTGTTCTCAGAGTTTTGGATTTTGGCCAGATCTATGGGTGTGTAGTGGTATCTCATTGTTGTAATTTGCAACTCTCTAATGACATGTGTTGCGAGAGGGCACCAGAGGGCAGACACACTGAAACCATAATCACAGAAAACTAGTCAATCTAATCACACAGATCACAGCCTTGTCTAACTCAATGAAACTAAGCCATACCCTGTGGGGCCAGCCAAGATAGGCGGGTCATAGTGGAGAGTTCTGACAGAATGTGGTCCACTGGAGAAGGGAATGGCAAACCACTTCAGTATTCTTGCCTTGAGAACCCCATGAACAGTATGAAAAGGCAAAATGATAGGATACTGAAAGAGGAACTCCCCAGGTTGGTAGGTGCCCAATATGCTACTGGAGATCAGTGGAGAAATAACTCTAGAAAGAATGAAGGGATGGAGCCAAAGCAAAAACAATCCCCAGTTGTGGATGTGACTGGTGACAGAAGCAAGGTTCGATGCTGTAAAGAGCAATACTGCATAGGAACCTGGAATGCCATGTCCATGAATCAAGGCAAATTGGAAGTGGTCAAACAGGAGATGGCAAGAGTGAACGTTGACATTCTAGGAATCAGCGAACTAAAATGGACTGGAATGGGTGAATTTAACTCAGATGAGCATTTTATCTACTACTGTGGGCAGGAATCCCTTAGAAAACATGGAGTAGCCATCATGGTCAACAAAAGAGTCTGAAATGCAGTACTTGGATGCAATCTTAAAAATGACAGAATGATCTCTGTTCTTTTCCAAGGCAAACCATTCAGTATCACAGTAATCCAAGTCTATGCCCCACCAGTAACACTGAAGAAGCTGAAGTTGAACAGTTCTATGAAGACCTACAAAACCTTTTAGAATTAACACCCAAAAAAGATGTCCTTTTCATTCTAGGGGACTGGAATGCAAAAGTAGGAAGTCAAGAAACACCTGGAGTAGCAGGCAACTTTGGCCTTGGAATACAGAATGAAGCAGGGCAAAGACTAATAGAGTTTTGCCAAGAGAACGCACTGGTCATAGCAAACACCCTCTTCCAACAACACAAGAGAAGACTCTGCACATGGACACCACCAGATGGCCAACACTGAAATCAGACTGATTATATTCTTTGCAGCCAAAGATGGAGAAGCTCCATACAGTCAGCAAAAACAAGACCGGAAGCTGACTGTGGCTCAGATCATGAACTCCTTATTGCCAAATTCAGATGAAATTGAAGAAAGTAGGGAAAACCACTAGACCATTCAGGTATGACCTAAATCAAATCCCTTATGATTATAGAGTGGAAGTGAGAAATAGATTTAAGGGACTAGATCTGATAGATAGAGTGCCTGATGAACTCTATCTATGGACTGAGGTTCATGACATCGTACAGAAGATAGGGATCAAGACCATCCCCATGGAAAAGAAATGCAAAAAAGCAAAATGGCTGTCTGAGGAGGCCTTACAAATGAAAAGAAGAGAAGTGAAAAGCAAAGGAGAAAAGGAAAGATACAAGCATCTGAATGCAGAGTTCCAAAGAATAGCAAGAAGAGATAAGAAAGCCTTCCTCAGTGATCAATGCAAAGAAATAGAGGAAAACAACAGAATGGGAAAGACTAGAGATCTCTTCAAGAAAATTAGAGATACAAAGGGAACATTTAATGCAAAGATGGGCTTAATTAAGGACAGAAATGGTCTGGACCCAACAGAAGCAGAAGATATTACAAAGAGGTGGCAAGAATACACAGAATAACTGTACAAAAAAGACCTTCATGACCAAGATAATCACGATGGTGTGATCACTCACCTAGAGCCAGACATCCTGGAATGTGAAGTCAAGTGGGCCTTGGAAAGCATCGCTATGAACAAAGCTAGTAGAGGTCATGGAATTCTAGGTGAGCTGTTTCAAATCCTGAAAGTTGATGCTGTGAAAGTGCTGCACTCAATATGCCAGCAAATTTGGAAAACTCTGTGAGTGGCTTCACTTTCACTTTTCACTTTCATGCATTGGAGAAGGAAATGGCAACCCACTCCAGTGTTCTTGCCTGGAGAATCCCAGAGATGGGGGAGCCTGGTGGGCTGCCGTCTGTGGGGTCGCACAGAGTCGGACATGACTGAAGCGACTTAGCAGCAGCAGCAGTGGCCACAGGACTGGAAAAGGTCAGTTTTCATTCCAATCCCAAAGAAAGGCAGTGCCAAAGAATGCTCAAATTACCACACAATTGCACTCATTTCACTTGCTAGTAAAGTAATGCTCAAAATTCTCCAAGCCAGGCTTCAGCAATACGTGAACCATGAACTTCCAGATGTTCAAGCTGCATTTAGAAAAGGCAGAGGAACCAGAGATCAAATTGCCAACATCCGCTGGATCATGGAAAAAGCAAGAGAGTTCCAAAAAAACATCTATTTCTGCTTGATTGACTATGCCAAAGCCTTTGACTGTGTGGATCACAAAAAACTGGAAAATTCTGAAGGAGATGGGAATATGAGACCACCTGACCTGCCTCTTGAGAAACCCATATGCAGGTCAGGAAGCAACAGTTAGAACTGGACATGAAACAACAGACTGGTTCCAAATAGGAAAAGGAGTATGCCAAGGCTGTATATTGTCACCCTGCTTATTTAACTTCTATGCAGAGTACATCATGAGAAAGGCTGGACTGGAAGAAGCACAAGCTGGAATCAAGATTGCCAGGAGAAATATCAATAACCTCAGAAATGCAGATGATACCACCCTTATGGCAGAAAGTGAAGAGGAGCTAAAAAGCCTCTTGATGAAAGTGAAAGAGGAGTGCTCGTTTCGGCAGCACATATACTAAAATTGGAACGATATAGAGAAGATTAGCATGGCCCCTGTGCAAGGATGACATGCAAATTCATGAAGCATTCCATATTTTTAAAATGTCTATCCTTATGCCACTAAAAGAAAAAAAAAAAGAAAGTGAAAGGGGAGAGTTAAAAAGTTGGCTTAAAGCTCAACTTTCAGAAAACTAATATCATGGCATCTGGTCCCATCACTTCATGGGAAATAGATGGGGAAACAGTGGAAACAGTGTCAGACTTTATTTTTGGGGACTCCAAAATCACTGCAGATGGTGATTGCAGCCATGAAATTAAAAGACGCTTGCTCCTTGGAAGGAAAGTCATGACCAACCTAGATAGCATATTCAAAAGCAGAGACATTACTTTCCCAACGAAGGTCCATCTAGTCAAAGCTATGGTTTTTCCAGTAGTCATGTATGGATGTGAGAGTTAGACTGTGAAGAAACTGAGCGCCAAAGAATTGATGCTTTTGAACTGTGGTGTTGGAAAAGACTGTTGAGAGTCCCTTGGACTGCAAGGAGATCCAACCAGTCCTTTCTAAGGGAGATCAGTCCTGGGTGTTCTTTGGAAGGAATGATGCTAAAGCTGAAACTCCAGTACTTTGGCCACCTCACGTGAAGAGTTGACTCATTGGAAAAGACTTTGATGCTGGGAGGGATTGGGGGCAGGAGGAGAAGAGAACAACAGAGGATGAGATGGCTGGATGGCATCACCGACTCGATGGACGTGAGTCTGAGTGAACTCCGGGAGTTGGTGATGGACAGGGAGGCCTGGTGTGCTGCGATTCATGGGGTCGCGAAGAGTCAGACACGACTGAGAGACTGAACTGAACTGAACTGAATGAGATGTGACATTGAGCATCCTTCATGCTAATTTGCATGTCAGAAGATATCTGTATATTTGAACAGATGTCTGTTGAGATCTTTTGCCCATTTTCAAATCAAGTTGTTCATTTTCTTATTGTTAAGTTTTAAGAGTATTTTGTATAGGTTAATAGTCAGTGTGATGTGTCTATTACAAATATTCTTTCCCAGTCTGTGGCTTGTCTTCTCATTCTTTTGATATAATTTTGATAGACATTCTCAAATTACTCTGTTAAAAAATGACATCTATTTGTACTTTCACCTGTAATGTGTGAGAGTAAATGTTTTCTCTCATGACACAATGTATTATCAATTTGTGATTTTTTTTCCAGTATGATAAGTAAAAAATAGTACTTACTGTAGTCTTGATTTCCATGTACTTTATTAGTGAGAGACTGGTTATCTTTTAGTATGTTTATGTGCCATTTGTATTTTATTTTGTATGAATTATTTGTATTTTTGGTTCATTTTTCAGTTAGGATTGGCTCTTACAATTGCCGTGGATGGTTAGACTATGAATAAACAAATTCTGTGGGCTAGTTTAGAGCAGAGCTCGATATCCTCAAAAGTGTCCTCTCAACACTTCTCATTTTCACATACGTCTTTGACACTTAGATCCATTCACTGCCAGCATCATCTGTAGCTCAAGGTCCTGAATTTTCATTGACTGTTTTTTGTTTTGACTGATGTTATGATTTGTTCAATATTTGATACTGAGTGTGATTTTTACCCAACTCGAATACTCTCTTCTGTCCCAGGATTATCACTCTGGGAAATCCCATTCTTCTTAGTCAGCAATATCTTCAGGTTTCTTACATAATCTTTTTATATGCCAACTATGATAATGAAATAGCACAGAGAGTTACTCATCCTTATAAGTATTTCAAAATTCCCTTTAACTCAATACTACTGCTATTGCTGGACTTCCGTGGTGGCTCAGCAATGCAGGAGACATAGGAGACAGGGGTTCAATTCCTGGGTTGGGAAGATCTCCCGGAGGAGGGCATGGCAACCCACTCCAATATTTTTGCTGGGAAAATCCTATGGACAGACGAGCCTGGCAGGCTCCAGTCCACGGAGTTGCCAACAGTCAGACAGGACTGGAGTGACTGAGGTCAGACGGGACCCACGCATGTACTGCCATTGTTACAGTGGAGTCACCGTCACTTCCCAGTGTCTCTGATGTCAGGAGTGTCGTGCAGGTAGCAAGTGTGACAGCCAGGACAGGAAACAGATCTAACTCAGTTTAGAGCTCTTTAACTTATCTATCTGTCCCCCATCACGCATTAATCCACCTGCGCATCCACTCTTCATTCATCCATCATCCACCCAAGAGTAATGAGTGATTACTCTGGATCTAAAAATATCTACACATTCATGTTCATAGCAGCATTAGTCACAATGGCTAAAAGGTGAAAGCAACCCAAATGTCCATGAATAAGTGCATAAGCAAAATGTGCTATATGTAAACAATGAAATAATTGAGCTTTAAAAAGGAAGGAAATTCTGACACATGCTGCAACCTGGATGCTAAGTGAAATAAACTAGTCGCAAAAGGCCCAGTACTACATGAGTCCACTTAGATGAGATACCTACTTTTCACTTTCACGCACTGGAGAAGGAAATGGCAACCCACTCCAGTGTTCTTGCCTGGAGAATCCCAGGGACGGGGGAGCCTGGTGGGCTGCCATCAATGGGGTCGCACAGAGTCGGACACGACTGAAGCGACTTAGCAGCAGCAGCAGCAGCAGCAGAGTAGTCAAGGTCTTAGAGATGGAAAGTAGAATGGTGGTTTCCAGGGGCTGGGTGGGGGTGGGAGGACAGGCAGTCAGTGTATAATAGGTACAGAACTTTAGTTTCCAAGATGAAAGGAGTTCTGTGGGGGATAGTGGTGATGGTAGCACAAGGCTCTGAAAGTATTTAATGCAACTGAACTTAAAAATGATTAAGATGGTGGCTTTTATGTTCTGTGTATTTTGCCACAATTAGAAAAAACCACGACTATAGTAAGATTTGTTTAGTCAACAGATATTCACTGTGTTCTGTAACTTCCAGGCCATGTGTGCTAGGCACAGGAGATAAACCCTGAGGAAGAAATATGGTCTCTGCTCTCACAGAGGGGAAGAGAGCCAAAAAAAAAAAAAAAAGGCAAGGAAGTCAGCAAGATATTTATATTTTGTTATGCTGCTAAGTCGCTTCAGTCATGTCCGACTCTGTGCGACCCCATAGACGGCAGCCCACCAGGCTCCCCGTCCCTGGGATTCTCCAGGCAAGAACACTGGAGTGGGTGGCCATTTCCTTCTCCAATGCATGAAAGTGAAAAGTGAAAGTGAAGTTGCTCAGTCGTGTCCGACTCTTAGCAACCCCATGGACTGCAGCCCAACAGGCTCCCCTGTCCATGGGATTTTCCAGGCAAGAGTACTGGAGTGGGGTGCCATTGCCTTCTCCAATTTTGTTATGAGTACTGTGAAATTCTCGAACTGGGGTGGGAGTGGGGCTGTTTTAGTTAAGGCAGCCTGAGAAGATGGTAGCTCTTGTTCTTTTTTTGAGTCACTGATCTTGCTGAGAATCTGATGAAAGCTATGGGCCCTCTCTCCAAGAAAAGGTTAATCTGAGCACAATTGTGTGTACAATTTTAACAAGTCCATAGATGTTCAAAACCCACCTCTGAGAGCTCCAAGGTCAAGAACACTTGCTTCTCTGGTTCCCCAGTGTCCTATGGGATAAATTATAAATTTCAGGATGCTTAGTATGCCACACAAGGTCCCTTGTGGTCCAGTTCCTGCCCACATCTCTGGCCTTATCTCTGGCCAGACAAGTAGATCACAAGCACTTACCATTCCCTGAATATGCACACTGTGTTCTCTTGCGTCTCAAAATCGTTCCCCAGCTGTGGCACCATAGGGACTCTTCCCGGAACACTCAGTGTAAATGTCCCCTCTTATCGATGATTTCTTTTGTCCCCTCTATCCTTTAGTGGGACAAAATTAAGCCTGATCTACCTCACCTTGTCTCATCATCTATCATGTTATAAATTTTTGTGTTCATTATTTTAATTCATTCATTTGTCCAGCCAATACTCACTGAGCATTTACTATATCTCAGCCCCAGTCCTAGGCACAGGAATGGCCGGGAAATACTGGGGCTACTCACATGAAACTCATAGTCTAGAGGGAACCCTAGATATATAGTTATACAACTAAAAGTCAATTGAAAATTGAGACAAGGACAGGAAGGGCAAGAATACAGACTGAGAACATGGTTCTCAGAGAGCTTTTAGGCTAGGGGTAGGGTGCAGGTCAAGATGATTCTTGGAAGAAATTTAAGCTGAGATGAAGAATTGAGAGTTAGCCAGGTGAAGAGCAGGGGAGAAGGCATCCTTGCATAGGGAACAGCACACTCATATCAGATGTAAACTTTCCTTGATGGACTGGGAGGGCCCCAAGGCAGAATCTGTGTCTTTTTTCCTTTTTTGGCTAGTATTTTCTTCCCCACTCACTTTGTTGAGATGTAACTGACAAAACTGTATATGTTTAAGGTGTATAATGTGATGATTTGATATATGGATACATTATAAATGATTACCATGATCAAATTAATTAACATATTCATCATTTCACACAGTTATCATTTAACACCCCCAAAATGGAAGAAATGCAAACAATATTTGAGGAGTCAATCGGTACATGAAAAGGTGCTTAAGATCACTAATCATCAGGAAAATCCAAATGAAAACCACATCCCATACGTCTTAGAATGACTATCATCAAAAAGACAAGAGATGACAGCAACAGGCAAGGATGTGGAGGTGGCAGGAGTGTAAATTGGTGCAACCATCACGGTAAAACAGTATGGAAGATATTCAAAAAAATTAAAAATAGAATACTACGTGATTCAGCAATCCCACTTCTGGGTATCGATTTTAAGGACATGAAATCCGTACTTCAAATAGATATCTACACCCTTGTGTTCACTGCAAAGATTGTATCCTATTCAAGTTTGTAACCCCCAGTACCTGCCGTACAATGGATAGTCTGAATGAATGAATCCATGAATGAAGCTTCTCAGTATATGATGATCAGGACCAGCCATTAGACGGCAAAGAGAATTCTTTCGATGGAGAAATAAATTCACCTTTTCATTTTGCTCAGGTGACTTGTTGGACAAATGACTGAAACTCTTGAAACTTTTAGGATCAGCCAACAGGTTGAGGAGAAATAATCTGCATGGGGAATTGAATTTTTATGGTCTCCAGACTTGGTAGCTTGTGCATAGGTTTTTAAAAGATTGGAGTGAAATTTACGTAATACAAAATTAACCATTTTACAGTGAAAAATTCAGTGGCATTGAGTGCATGCAGCTGCCACCTCCCACTGTAGAGGTGATTCTCGGATGACATAGGATGCTTGCCCAAGGTCAAGGCCTAGCCAGGGCTCTGATGCTGGGATGAAGACCACAAGGGGTCAACACCTTGTTGACTTTGGCTTTAGAGTGAGAGTCAGGAGCACTTTGTCGCTTTCAGCTTTCCATTCTGCCCCTATTCCCCCTGGGCCCAGACTGTAGTTCAGGAAAGAGGGGTGGACAGCTGAGGCCAACTCACTGGTTCCCTCTCCCAACTCTTCTATTCATCTTCACCTCTTCTCCTGGCAGCTTTCTGACATTTACCCCTGAGTCTGGACTTACCCCCTCCAGCAGCTCCCTCCTCCCCTCCCCGCTCTGTTACCAAACTGAACTTGGGTCTGTTTGCCCAGCTCAGCAACTGACTCATCAGGTGGTGGTGAAGCAAAGCGCAGCATCAATTTTCAGGGCACCAGGCAAGGAGAATGGGGGCTATTGCTGGGAGACCTGGACTGCTCAGCACCTTTCAGCAAGGGAGCATTGAGGGGAGGCAACATTGAGGGGAGGTTTGCAGGGCGCTCCCATGAGGGATCAGCTCATGGAGATTAGTCTGATTGGTGGTGAGGTAACAGGGTGATGTTTCGGGAATCTTCCTTATCAACCTTCTGGTTCCAGCCAGTCTGGGGTCCACGTGCTTGTGGTCAACATGTAATTACCACTGGGGGTGTGTGTCTTAGTTTCTGCAGAACAACTCAAAGATATGAATCAGATTGTTATCCATCTCTCTTCAGGAGGAACTAGGAGTCCTTTGACCATTGTTCTATTTGTTAGATGCTTATGTCTGCTCTTTGGAACTTGAAGTGAAAATGAAAGTATTAGTTACTCAGTCATGTCTGCCTCTTTGTGACTCCCATTGACTGTCGCTCCTCCATCCATGGAATTTTCCAGGTAAGAATACTGGAGTGGGTTGTCATTCCCTTCTCCAGAGGATCTTCCCAACTCAGGGATCAAACCTGGGTTTCCTGCATTGCAGGCAGATTCCTGACTGTCTGGGCTACTAGGGAAGTCCATTGGAACTTGAGGAAGACCAAACAAGCAGCAGGGGACATGGGGGACTTGTACTCAGGAAGGCCCTGCAGGGTCCTGCTTGGTTTCAGTCCCCTCTTTTCTTTGTTGTTGTTGTTCAGTTGCTAAGTTGTATATAACTCTTTGTGACCTCATGGACTGCAGCACGCCAGGCTCCCCTGTCCCTCACTATCTCCCAAAGTTTGCTTAGATTCATGGCCATTGAGTCAGTGGTGCTATCTAACCATCTCATCCTCTGTCTCCCCCTTCTCCTTTTGACCTCAGTCTTGCCCAGCATCAGGGTCTTTTCCAATGAGTTGGCTCTCCACATCAGGTGGCCAAAGTATTGGAGCTTCAGTTTCAGCATCAGCATCAGTCCTTCCAATGAATAGTCAGGGTTGATTTCCTTTAGGATTGACTGGTTTGATCTCCTTGCTATCCAAGGGACTCTCAAGAGTCTTCACTAGCACCACAATTTGAAAGTATCAATTCTTCAGCTCTCAGCCCTCTTAATGATCCAGCTCTCATATCCATACATGACTACTGGAAAAACATAGTTTGATTGTATGGACCTTTGTCAGCAAAGTGATGTGTCTGATTTTTAATATGTTGTCTAGGTTTGTCAAAGATTTCTTTCCAATGAACAAACATCTTTTAATTTCATGGCTGCAGTCACTGTCTCAGTGATTTTGGAGCCCAAGAAAATAAAATCTGTCACTGCTTCCATTTTCTACCCTTTCTATTAATGTTTGTCATGAAATGATAGGACCAGATGCCATGATCTTAGATTTTTTAGTACTGAGTTTTAAGCTAGCTTCAATATTCCTTAATCCTTAGGGGAGCAGGGACTGGACAAGAAAGAGAATAAAGTTTCAGATAGAAAAGTGAATTATAAATTCAGCAGGGAACATCAGTTTTAGGGGGATTCAGTCTTGGTCCATCAACGCTTTCCACATTCAGATTTCTTTACCATCACTGATTGCAGTGGTTCAAATAATGGCCACCCAGAGGTAACAGGTCTTCACCTTGGAACCTGTCAATGCTACCTTATTTGGAAGAAGGGTCTTAACAGTTGTGATTAAGTTAAGGAGCTTGAGATAAAGATACATCATCTTAGATAATTCTGGTGGGCCCTAAATGCCATCACAAATGTTTTTGTAAAGGAGAGGGAGAGGGAGATTTGGCAGACAAACAGAGCAGAAGGCAATACGAAGTTGGAGGCAGACAGTATGATTCCATTTATACGAGAGCCCTAGAGTGGTCAAGTTCGTAGAGACAGAAAGTACAGTGGTGATTTCCAGGGGCTGGGGGAAGAGGGAATGGGGAGTTACTGTTTAGCGGGCACAGTGTTTCGTTCTGAGAAAATGAAAAGGTTCTGAAGATAGATGGTGGTGATGGTGGAACAACACGGTGACTGTACTGAATGCCAGTAACTATACACTTTAAAGCAGTTAAGGTGGTAAATTTTACGCTATGTGTATTTAACCACTCACACACCCAAAGAGACAGGGGTAGAGATTTCAGTGATGTAGCCACAAGCAAGGAATGCTGGCAGCCACTGGAAGCTGGCAGAGGCAAGGAAGGACCTTCCCCTCAAACCTCAAGAATGTGACCCTGTTGTCACCTGATTTCAGGCCAGTAAAACTGATTTTGAACTTCTGCCTTCCAGAACAGTGAGAGAACAGATTTGTTTAAACAATTTAACTTACTGCACTGCTGCAAGTGGGCTCTCCCTGGCTGCGCTCGTCAGGTGGGGGCCACTCTCCTGCTGTTTGGCGTGGGCTTCTCGTGTAGCGGCTCATGGGCTCTGGGGCGCGGTCTCTGCGGTTGTGGTGCACAGGCTTAGCTGCCCTGCGGCGTGTGGAATCTCAGACCGGGGATCGAACCTGTGTCCCCTGCATTGGCAGGTGGACTCTCAAGCACTGGACCACCAGGGAAGTCCAATTTCTGTTTCGTGGGAATCTGCCACTGAGTTCATGGTAATTTCAGACTGAGGAATCTAATACTTAAACTAGTCAACAACCTGATTCTCACACCTGTGCTTATAACCAGGAAAAGGTAAAGCAGAGAAAAATCATGGTAGCCCCCTCAGTCCCTCACTTTCACCCTTTCACTGTCAACAGGCCTCTTCACATCTCATTTGCACCTCATAGGTACATAAGACAGTCTTTGCCTGACTGTCCTTTGTCTCTCTTCAAATGGCAATCACAGATGCCTCTGAGCTGTCCGTGGTCCGCTGCTGGTGATGGCTGAGCTGAGATTCAGGGTAGACACGTGGGTCCCCTCCCCAGACAACCTCCCAAACTCACGGCCTCCCCACCTAGGCTGTCGACTTTACTGTGGGACAAGAGTTTGGGAGCCGACCATCCCACCATGTGGTCCTCAGGAGTGGCACAGTTTTGCCCGTGAGAGACGGAGGGGCCTGCTGGGGAGGACCTTCCTGGCTGGCAGGAGCAGGCTGGACTCTTGTGAGACCTGCATAGATGAGCAGTGAAAAGGGAGGCAGGAAGAGGAGATGGGACAATTCCCATTTAATGATGAGGGCTTCCCAGGTGGCTCAGTGGTAAAGAACCCGCCTTTTTTGCAGGGTTCTCGGGAGACTGGTTCGATCCCTGGGTTGGGAAGATCCCGTGGAGAAGGAAATGGCAACCCACTCCAGTATTCTTGCTTGGGAAATCCCATGGACAGAGAAACCTGGTGGGTTACAGCCCAAGGGTTCACAGAAAGAGTCAGACACGACTCAGTGATGAAATAAGGAAAGCAGCAACCCTCCACATCTTGGGTCTCTGTCCATCGGTAGATACTGGCTTAGCAATCTGAGTCATTTGAATATTTTTCTCCAACAGTCAGGTTTAGCTGTGAACCTATGAACACCTAGCTTTTCAGACTGAAGACCCCAATCTGGCCAGAGGTTGTGAACCTGTGTGGATTCAGGTGGGTTCTGCTTCGTGCTCTCACATCTGTCTTTCTTCATCAGCCTCATCTTCCCCACGTCAGGTTGGTTGGCCTGCTTTTTTCTCTGAGGTTCTAGTAACAAAGTCCTTTTAAAAGACCAGACCCTGGTTTTCGTTAGCCACAGGGAGGGCAGGAGAGAGGTGGATAGGATCCTCACCAATGAGCAGTGACTCAGCAGCTCTGGCCAGCTGTGAAGGCAGATGGTGCAGCATACTTTCTTCCTCTGGAAGCATCTGTTCAGGGGAAAAGAAAAAAAAAAGGTTAGGTTGTACCACAGGACTTTAAAAGGTGTACTATGTGATGGTTTAATATGTGTATACACTGTGAAATGATTACCACCTTCAAGTTAACTAACCTCACGTAGTTACCTTTTTTTCTTTTTTGTGTGTGTGATGAGAACACTTAAGGTCTCTTAGCAACTTCCAGCAAAATACTGTTAACTATAATCACCATACTGTGCTTTCAATTTCCAGAATTTGTTCATCTTAGAACTTATATCCTTTGACCAATGTCTCCACCATTTTCTCCACCCCCGGCCCCTGGCAACTACCATTCTACTCTTCGGTTCTATGAGTTTCCTTTTTTTAGAGTGTAGGTAAGATCATTACAGCAATTGTTTTTCCACGCCTGACATTTCATTTAGCACAATGCCATTAAGGTTCATTCATGGTGTCACAAATGGCAAGATTTCCTTCTTTTTATATGGCTGAATGACATTCCATCGTGTAATGTATATCACACCTTCTTCTTTTTTAAAATTTATTTTAATTGGAGGCTAATTACTTTACAGTATTGTAGTGGTTTTGCCATACATTGACATGAATCTGCCACGGGTGTACATGAGGTCCCCATCCTGAACCCCCCTCCCACCTACCTCCCCATCCCATCCCTCTGGGTCATCCCAGTGCGCCAGCCCCGAGCAACCTGTCTCATGCATTGAACCTGGACTGGCGATTCGTTTCACATATGATATAAATATATATGTTTCAATGATGTTCTCACAAATCATCCCACCCTCGCCCTTTCCCACAGAGTCCAAAAGACTGTTCTATACATCTGTGTCTCTTTTGCTGTCTCTCATACAGGGTTATCATTACCATCTTTCTAAATTCCATATATATGCATTAGTATACCGTATTGTTGTTTTTCTTTTTCTTTTTTTAATTTTTTTTTATTTTTTAAATTTTAAAATCTTTAATTCTTACATGCGTTCCCAAACATGAACCCCCCTCCCACCTCCCTCCCCACAACATCTCTCTGGGTCATCCCCATGCACCAGCCCCAAGCACGCTGCACCCTACGTCAGACATGGACTGGCGATTCAATTCTTACATGACAGTATACATGTTAGAATTCCCATTCTCCCAAATCATCCCACCCTCTCCCTCTCCCTCTGAGTCCAAAAGTCCGTTATACACATCTGTGTCTTTTTTCCTGTCTTGCATACAGGGTCGTCATTGCCATCTTCCTAAATTCCATATATATGTGTTAGTATACTGTATTGGTGTTTTTCTTTCTGGCTTACTTCACTCTGTATAATAGGCTCCAGTTTCATCCACCTCATTAGAATTGATTCAAATGCATTCTTTTTAATGGCTGAGTAATATTCCATTGTGTATATGTACCACAGCTTTCTTATCCATTCGTCTGCTGATGGACATCTTGGTTGCTTCCATGTCCTGGCTATTGTAAACAGTGCTGTGATGAACATTGGGGTACACATGTCTCTTTCAATTTTGGTTTCCTCAGTGTGTATGCCCAGCAGTGGGATTAATGGGTTGTATGGCAGTTCTATTTCCAGTTTTTTAAGGAATCTCCACACTGATCTCCATAGTGGCTGTACTAGTTTGGATTCCCACCAACAGTGTAAGAGGGTTCCCTTTTCTCCACACCTCTCCAGCATTTATTGCTCGTAGACTTTTGGATAGCAGCCATTCTGACTGGTGTGAAATGGTACCTCATTGTGGTTTTGATTTGCATTTCTCTGATAATGAGTGATGTTGAGCATCTTTTCATGTGTTTGTTAGCCATCTGTGTGTCTTTGGAGAAATGTCTGTTTGGTTCTTTGGCCCATTTTTTGATTGGGTCGTTTATTTTTCTGATTGAGCTGCAGGAGTTGCTTGTATATTTCTGAGATTAATTCTTTGTCAGTTGCTTCGTTTGCTCTTATTTTCTCCCATTCTGAAGGCTGTCTTTTCACCTTGCTTATAGTTTCCTTGCTTATAGTTTTCCTGTGCAAAAGCTTTTAAGTTTAATTAGGTCCCATTTGTTGATTTTTGCTTTTATTTCTAATACTCTGGGAGGTGGGTCATAGAAGATACTGCTGTGATTTATGTTGGAGAGTGTTTTGCCTATGTTTTCCTCTAGCAGTTTTATAGTTTCTGGTCTTACGTTTAGATGTTTCATCCATTTTGAGTTTATTTTTGTGTATGGTGTTAGAAAGTGTTCTAGTTTCATTCTTTTACAAGCGGTTGACCGGTTTTCCCAGCACCACTTGTTAAAGAGATTGTCTTTTCTCCATTGTCTATTCTTGCCTCCTTTGTCAAAGATAAGGTGTCCATAGGTGCGTGGATTCGTCTCTGGGCTTTCTTTTTGTTCCATCGATCTATGCTTCTGTCTTTGTGTGGCACCTTCTTTATTCGTCCGTCAGGGATGCTTAGGTTGTTTCCATGTCTTGGTTGTTGCAAATAATGCTGCCATGAACACAGGAGGACAGATATCTCTTTGACACAGTGTTTTTATTTCATTTGGATGTATTCCCAGAAATGGGATTACTGGTTTATACGGTAGTTCTAGTTTTAATTTTTTGAGAAACCTCCATACTATTTTCTCAGGCTTGATTTGTTCTTTTTGAGACCAACGAGGAAGAGAAATTGCAAAAGGACCTCAGTAAGCCTGGGGATAGCCATGGTGGGGATTGCTTGCTGATGACATGCTTTTAATTTATTTTTTATTTTCAGTCCCAGCTGGTGACTTCTTACACACTGGAGACAAATCCTCTCCTTCCCCCACCATGCTTGCCTTCTCCTGGCACATCCCTCACTCCCCTCTTACCTGACTCATTCCTTCTGTTTCAGGACCCTGCCCAAAGCAGACCTTCCCGCAACCTCAACTCATTCCTGGGTCAAAATCCTTGCTAGATATTTGGAGCATTAGTGCTTCTCTTGCAAAGCACGTATCACTGTGCTAACTTTAGAAGTATATGTCTCATCTTTGCTGACAGTCTGTTTCCACTCCTGGGCTGGAAGCCTCTGAAAAGGGCAGGAACCCTGTGAGTCTCACTCATAGCTATAACCCCAGTGGCATCGCACATGACCTGGCACACAGAAGCTGCTCTTGTGTTGCAAGAATGAATGAATGAATAAATGAACGAGTGATTCCCTGTCTCTCCCTGGGTGCTACCCGTGCCTTACCCTCTCTGGCCACCCATGTTGTGCTGCTGCTGCTGCTGCTGCTAAGTCACTGCAGTCGTGTCTGACTCTGTGCGACCCCATAGACGGGGGCCCACTGTCTCTGGGATTCTCCAGGCAAGAACACTGGAGTGGGGTGCCATTTCCTTCTCCAGTGCATGAAAGTGAAAAGTGAAAGTGACGTCGCTCAGTCGTGTCCGACTCTTAGCGACCCCATGGACTGCAGCCCACCAGGCTCCTCTGTCCATGGGATTTTCCAGGCAAGAGTACTGGAGGGGTGCTGCCCTAGAAAGGGTCAAAGAACAGCTGTGTGCCCCTCTGCGGTCCATTAGCACTTCTGAGCTTTCCTCCCACTCACGTTTTAAGTTTTCTCATTTCCGCAGACTTCACTTTTAGAACTGGGCATGGGCTGGCTGCCTGCTGCTGGGGGTTCAATGCTGGACTTTTCCTGGGGGTGGGTTCACTTCCAGATTAGACTGGAAGTTCCCTGAGGGGAAGGACTCTGCTTGGCACAGAGCCAGGTGAAAAAAAGCTTTGCTCAATGCGGGAGCCGATAGACATGGATTGAAGGTGAGCGGCTCCACGCTGTGGCTGATGGCTGAGCTCTAAGTCACGGGAGGCATCCATGGTGAAGAGCCCCTGCTCCCAAGATCCCCAGATGGGGAACTTCTTTTTCCTGTGGACAGGTATTATTTTTTTCACTGTTTATTTATTTCTTTAGTTGGGGGATAATTGCTTTACAATGTTGTGTTGGTTTCTGCCATACATCAACACCAACAAAAATCAGAGAAGGCACACACGTGGCGGACAGGTATTAAGATGGGCCTTGGACATAGCCTCATAGAGTTTATTGTCCTGGGGAATGGATGGGAGTGGCCCTCGGAGGCAGTGAGGTGCAAAGGAATGGGCTGCTTGACTTTAGGGAGTGGTTGGGTGTCTGGTGGGCAGGGAGGGCCTGAGGCATCATAGCACCCTGGCAGGGTTTGGGTGGACCTTCCCCACTCTAAGTATCTCTTCACCCAGCAAGGCTCCCCTCTCTGGAGGGCCTACCTGGGGGTTTCCAGCACCAGCCCCTGAAAGCACCCCAGCCCTCCTCTGAATGAGGCCTGCCCTGGCCTGGACTGCATGATCACCTCCATCACTGGCTCACTGTGTGCCCCTGGGTGAGCCACGCCTCTCCTCACTGCCCTCTCTCTTCTGACTTCCAGAGTAGACCGTGTTTCCAGGTGGACAGGCTGAGCCCCAGAGAGGGCCAGGGTTTGGTGAGCTCCTTGGGAGGTATTCTCTAGCATCTTCCCTCCTTGCCTTGGAAAGGTCCCAAATAACATCACTGGGTGAGGTGCAAGGCAAGGAAATAGCTCCCGGGGGGTCCCCTTTCCCAGTCTCGGTGTCTCCTTCCTTAAGTTGGGTTAGTCGTGCGCGGGGGCGCTGCAGGCTGTAGAGGAGCAGAAAGGCGGGTGGGTGAGTGGTCATCCCTTTGGCTAAGATACTGTCACCATGCTGACTTTTCTTCAGCAACATCCAGCAACTTCTGATTTTCCCCAGAATGTTCTCCACGGAGACCAAGAACTTGGCTGATTCCTGGGACAGTCCTGCATGCCTTTCACACATGCAGAAGCCAGGTCTGCAGGGAACACGAGACCGGTCCACGGGCAGGTGATCTGCAGCTTCTAAGTCTCCAGCCCCAGGCAGCCTGGCTCCTCAATAGAAGAGCTGGAGCCCTGGCCTGGGTGTGGCCCCACAGCAGGCCAGGCGAGGCTGCTGGGTGCCCAGCAATGGGAGCACAGTGGGGTTTTGTGCTCCGTGGGCACCACCTCCTGGCTGGCCCCACCCCGCTCTCTGGAGAGCCTTTACCTACCCGCCCACCTCCTGCCAACGGCTCTGCCAGCTCCTCGTCATTCTGCACTCAGAGTTGCTCCCTGACCAGCGCTGGGGCCCCTGCACGACAGTCCTGCTGCCAGACTCCACGGGTCCCCTCCCCGGGCTGATGATTAACCTGGAGGCCGTATAAGGAACCAACAGCCCGGGCAGGAGGGACGCGTTGCACCTGCCACTATGGACAGCAGCACCTGGAGCCCCCCGGCCACGGCCACCGCCGAGCCCCTCCATGCCTACGAGCGCATCCGCAATGCAGCTGACATCTCTGTCATCGTCATCTACTTCGTGGTGGTGATGGCTGTCGGGCTGTGGGTAGGTGCGGGGTTCTGAAACACGGGGTTTGAGGGTGCAAGGGCCAAGGGGAGGGAGGGAGAAGGGGGCCTATGGAGAAGCCACGGTCTTGGTGAAGCCCGAGGAGGGGAGGGTGGTGGGCTGAGGGTGTGTGGAGCCAGGTGGAAGTGACTTGGAAACGTCTGAGAGGAGTTCAGGGGGCACCATGTGAGGTGAGGGGCAAGCAAGGGTGAGCAGAAGTGAAAGGATGCTGGTCAGTGTCCAGGGAGGCTCCTGCATCCCAGGCCAGTGGGCAGAGAAGGAGAGTGAGAGATTGGAGAGGCTGGGGGCTTGAGAGGCAGCAGAGGACCAGCTTGAAGCTGCAGGGAGGGTCCCAGGGCTGAGCAGTGAGCCCCAGGGAGGTGACTACCTCCTGCCTTTAGTCAGATGGAAGAGAAACAGGTGGGTCGGGAAGGACACTGCGCCTGCCAGCTGCAGATGCTCTGGGGCGGCCCCTCCTGGGAGAGGCCCTGTGCCCCGTGCAGGGGCTGGAGTGAGAGCGAGCTGGGAAAGCTGGGCCCAGGGAGACGAGGAGGAGGAGGAGGAAGGCCGGAGCGTGGCCTGGGCTGGGCTGGGGAGAGGGAAGTGACTGGGCTCCCTCTCGGGACTCGGGGACACACCAAACCAGAGAAACTTGTTCTTAGCAGTCCTGAACCTGGAAATTTCACTTGGGACAGACTCTGGCACACCTAGCAACTGGAAGACAGGTGTTTTAAGTGCGAACATCTTCCAGTCACTCTCAAAGGCCTTCATGGGGGCTACAGGCCAGGAAGCCGAGGTGCTAGCAGCTGATTAAAGTCTTTTGACTTAGAGGAGAAGAGAGTGGACATTAACCCCTTCATGGTCATAGAGTTTTTTTTTTTTTAACAGGAAAAGGGAAGTATTGATTTTTAAAAAGAAAAGTGTAATTTAAAAAGAAACCAGATGTGACTGAAGGCCTTAAGTGTCACAAGGGGTCTATGTGACTGATTCTAGCCTCAGCTTCCTAGACTCTGTGGAAAGTCCAGCCAGGGGCCAAGGTTCTCAGGTTTAGCACTGGCTTCTACACCTTCCAGTGTTCTTTCAATGTTGGTAACTCTGCCCAGTCTCAGTTTATTCAGCTGTGTAATGGGTACAATCTTACCTGTTCTTATGACTCCTCATAAATGGCTATGAGGGTCTGGGAGATGCATCTGAAAGTTCATTATGGATTCTGGGAATCTTTTAAAAATATAATTGGGTTGACCAAGAAGTTCATTTGTGTTTGTCCAACATCTTACAGAAAAACCCAAACAAACTTTTTGGCTAACCCAATACTATCATTTGCTCTCCAGGGTATGAGTCAGACCCTGAATGATTTTTGTTCTTTTAAGTAAAATGGGCAAAAGTGGTCAGATGGATAGGACATCTCAAGCCTACCACCAGGAAGGCAGGAATGCTAATCCTCATTTTACAGAATAAGAAATCGAAGCTCTGTGTGATTATGATTTGCCTGAGGTTGTGATTCATGGAGCTCGGGTCACTGACTCTCAGTTTCCCATGGCACCATGGGCTCCTCCACCCTGCCTGCCTTCATCCCCACCCCAGCTTGTGTTAGTAAGTGCTGCAAGTGAGCTGGGAATCCATCGTTTGCTAGCTGTACCTCCTGTCTCCCTGACAATTGTTGATGAGCTCAACTCCCCTAACCAATCTCATTTTAGCCCTGCCAGTCCCGATGGTTATGGTGTTTACACTTCTCAGATGTCTGTAAATTCTTATTACTTGTCTTGTTAAATGCTGCCTAATGAGCCTGTTAGTGTTTGTCTACAGTTAGTCTTTCGCTATTAGTCAGTGCCTCCAACCCCCTGATCATTTAACATGCTGGCTTTCTTCTAATTTAAGTTTCTTTTTTCCAATGGAGTGTCAAGAGTGGTTTGGCTCAGGGACGGATATCCTGACTCCTGTGTGATCTCCAAGCTGCAGAAATAGCGATCCAGGCCCACTGTGCTTCCCCAACTTAGAAAAGACACCCAGGCCAACATCCCTTTGTCCATCCCTGTCACTTCCAATATTTTTTCTTTTTTTTTAAAAAATCCTTTTAATCACTGGAAAATGCTGTCTCATTTCTTATTTCTTTAGGGTATAGTTCCATGCGTCTTTCACCACTTTCTATGGGGAATTTTGTATCCTTTTCGGCTGACTCTTCCTTCTGGAAGACTTAAGATATCCTGAAACCCTTTGTGCTTGCATTGCTAAACTACAGCCCATGGACCAAATCTGGCCCACAGCCTATTTTTGTATGGCTTACCAGTTAAGATTAAAAAAAAAAAAAAGGTTTTCAGGGGTTGTAGAAAACCAAACCAAACAAAAAGAATATGTAGTGGAGATCATATATATCCCGCAAGGCCTAAACTATTCACTTCCTGGCCCTTTTTCTTAGTGTCCAAGGCAGCTCCGTGGTAAAGAATCTGCCTGCTGATGCAGGAGGTGCAGGAGATGAGGGTTTGATCCCTGGGCTGGAAAATCCCACGGACAGAGGAGCCTGGTGGGCTACAGTCCATGGGGTTGCAAAGAGGTGGACACACCTGAGCACTAACTCACGTCACATGTCCTTTATCTTAATGGAAAAAAAACGTACTGACCCCTGCTTTATGCGGCATTTGCATTAGTAGCATCATTGGATGCCTGAGTCGTGGCGGGGGAGCCCAACCTTTCTATTTAACAGACGAGGAGCAGAGAGGGTGACTAGAAGCCACTCAGAGGAATCAGCCCCAGGGCTGGGACCAGAGCCCAGAACTTTCGATGCCATAGGCAGTGCTCTTTCCAATATGTCACCCTTCCCCCTCCCTAAGACTCTGTCCTTGCTGGGGGATGCCCTCTCCATGGTCCTTACCACCGCTTCCACTGCTGCTACAGTGTCCCTCACATATTCTCAGAAAGTGGGGGCCTAACTTGATCATGCTCAACCCTCTTCATCCTATTCGCAAATCTCTTGTTAAACCACTGGACAAAATCACCTTGACAAATTGTCAGCATGTGTGTGTACTCAGTTGCGTCCAACTCTTTGTGACCCTATGGCCTCTAGCCCGCCAGGCTTCTCTGTCCGTGGGATTTTCCAGGCAAGAATACTGGAGTGGGTTGCCATTTCCTACTCCAGGGGATCTTCCCAACCCAGGGATCAAACCTGCATCTTCTGCACTGGCAGACGAATTCTTTACCACTGAGCCACCTGGGAAGCCTCCAAATTGTCAGCGCTTGACTCCAAAACTTCCGGCAGAAACCTCCCCCAGGGGCGCTATTTCCATCTCTGGATGACTCTGGTGGCAAGGAAATTCTTCCTGGTACCGAGCTAAGACCTGATGTCCTAGAGTGTGGAATTGTTTCAGAAAGTAAAGTAGGTTGAAGAAAGTGCGAGTAAATGGGGAGACGGGGAGTGTCCTCTTGGCTGGCAAGGGTACTCTGTTCTGGTTTTCTGTTAAGTTTTTGACCCTTCCTCCCTAGGCCATGTTTTCCACTAACCGTGGGACTGTTGGAGGCTTCTTCCTGGCAGGTCGAAGTATGGTGTGGTGGCCGGTAAGTTTTCTCTGAAATACATATTTCCCTGAACTATGATATTCCCCACTTTCTTGTTGGCTCTGGGAGGTGGTGATTCTTTCTTCTTGCCTTTGATGCTGAAAAATGGATCACCTTCTCACCAGGTCACCAATTCACCTTAATCTGCAGTGGTAAGGGAACAAGCTTTAAAGAAATAATGCTTGACATTTTTTTCAAGGGATAAATAGAGGAAAGACTTCACAACAAGGACAGTGTGGAAGAGCAAAAAGAGCACCTAGCCCAAGGTGATCTTGGGCACGTCTGAGCTTCCATGTCAGTTTCTATAAGATGGTAGTGATGATATTTACCTTCTAGGAGGATTATAGAAGTGGAGACCCTCTTATGGGGTAGAAACTCAGTAAATAGTAGTTCTTTTTGCTTAAGTTCTACAAAGGAGAGAATTTCTCTGTCTACATCAGGAGCCTGACACTGGGCCTGATACCCAGGAGGCTCTCAACAAATACTTGAAGAGTAGCTGGAGGAGGAGCCCCTACTGTCCCCAATCACGGTTCTCCTCATCTCTTGGTGGATTTTGTATTTTGTATGTATGTGCGGTGTTTTCCCTGACACTTGCACATGGGCAGAAGAATCCCAATCATAGGACATACGCATAGAAGAGACATACGCAGGAAGAGAAAGTGGGAGGGCCCTTCCATCCTGTCACCCCAGGGCTTTGCTGGGTTATCAGGTCAGCCCAATGACCGGTTCTATCCAGAGTTCTCACTGAAACTAATTTGACCAGATTGACCAAATTGTGCAGTTCCTTGGGCCTAAGATAGAAGCAGGACTGGCTGGTGAAAGGGGGGTTAATGAAGCGTACATACAATGAGAAGAGAGTGACAGCTATGGAGGAAGAGAAGTGAGAAAGCAGAGACTGTCACCGTCATAACACACGGCACAGAAGGTAGGAGGAAGCCGTGACCTTCCTGCAGCTGCCCTCTGATCAGTTATTCGGAGATGGGAGTTAATAATTAGCATCTTGGGACGTGGCTGACGGTCTAGTGGTCAAGACTCCACGCTTCTGCAGCAGAGGGTACAGGTTCGATCTCTGGTTGGGGAGTCAAGAGCCCATACACTACACTGCACCATCAAAATGCAAAAGAAGCGAGTAAGTAAACTGGTATCGTCGCAGTTGCTAGCTTTATCCCTGAAGTCATTTCTCCTTATCTTTAAGGTGGCCAAGAACACTGGGCAGCTGCTGACTTCTGTGGGGGCCCCTTGTGGTGGTCTCTCATGACACATTTTACCTTCTCATGCTTTGGCCTTTGATGCTTTTCTAAAAGTTGTGACCACCAAGTTCAAGACAAGGCTGAACTGCAGTGTCCAATATAGTAGCCACTAACCACATTGACTTTTTAAATTGAAATTAAAATAAGATCTAAAATTTATTTCCTCAGCCACACTAGCCATGCTTCAAGTGCTTAATAGGTACATGTGGATGGTGGCCACCATATTCGATGCTGTGGATCTAGAACATTTCCATCATTTTAGAGAGTTCTATCGGGCACTGCTGCTCTACAGACTTCAGAGCAGAGGCTGGCACGAAATCTCAGTGGGCTTGAGATTTGCTGAATTAGAAAACTGAGTAGGACTTTCAAGTTTACTTTAGTTGTTTGGAAACTGGCACCCCACCCCACTGAATGCTTCAGCACCCCCAAGAGTAAGCCTGCCCTGTGTTCATACAGCCTCGGTTTGCATCCAGACCTCTTTTTACTTCCTTCCTCCCGCCTTAACAGGAAACTCATATCTCTTCATGTAAACTTCCTCGGGCTGATTCATTAGGGATAAGGCCTTAGCTTCCACTCTCTGGGTCTTGGAGAAGCTGATGAGAAGGCAGAGGCATGGGGCAGAACCACCCTAGGAGACAGACATTTTAGGTTAGGCCTGGGAACACATCACATCTTAACCAGTGATGATGTCTTCCTTCCTGATGACACTTGGGTTTGGATCTGGGTTGAGAGTTGGTTGATAAGAGGAACTGGCTCCACCCCGCCTTGACCAAACAAGTCAGGTTCAGAGGTTTATGTGGGTTTCCTGTGGGTGTTGTCTTCCTTACTCCTGTCTCAGTGCTGGATTATTCTGACCAATGTGACATCATTCCTCTTTTGTGGAGAAGTCCCTGCTTCCTTGATGAGGCTGAAATATTACTCTTTTTCTTCCGACAATGGTATCTAGGGTTTCATGAGATTACATGAAAGGTTTAGAAACTGCCCATGTATCCAGGTCACCTGGTGTACTTTAAAAAAATACAGATTCCAGGGCCTCATTCCAGGGTTCCACTAGATTAAAACACCTTGAAAGAAGGCTCCATAAAATGCATTAAAAAAAAAAATCTTCTCAGGGGCCTCCCTGGTGGTCCAGTGGTTAAGACTCTATACTTCCCAGTGCTAACATAGGGGAATCCTTTTGTTTCCTTCAAAGTCTTAAATGTAGAGAACAGCAAGAAGCCCAGAGCTCTAGGAGAAGGTTCTTTGTGGAAATTAACCATGGGCAACAAATAAAAAATCTAACCTGTCTGGATAGCTCTATTAAAAAAAATTATTTATTTTTGGCGATGCTGGTCTTTCTGCTGCGCACAGGCTTCTCTAGTTGGGGCGAGCAGGGGCTCCTCTCCGGTTGCATTCGCAGGCTTCTTGTTGCGGCCGCTTCCCTTGTTGCAGAGCACAGGCTCTAGGGCATGTGGGCTCAATAGCTGTGGTTCCCGGGCTCGAGAGCATGGGCTCAGTAGTTGTGGCACACGGGCTTAGTTACTCCCACGCATGTGGAATCCTCCGTGATCAGGGATTGAACCCGTGTCTCCTACATTGATAGATAGACTCTTTACCACTGAGCTGCCAGGGAAACCCCAAGGGGATTCTTGACTAGGGATGCAGTGACCTCTAAGTCCCTCTCAATTCTGAAAATGCTCTGATTCCAAAAAATTCTAGAGTAGAATGGGCATGGGCTTTGAAGTCAGCCCGTCTGACCTGCTTCATGTATTAGTTGTATGACTTTGGGCAAGTCACTGAACTTCCCTGAGCTTCAGTTTCTCCTATAGAGTAGGAGAATAATACCTACTGTGGAGGACTCTTGTCAGGATTAAATGAGATTATGCATGTACAGCACTCAGCACTGTGCTTGGCAGTTCAGTTCAGTTCAGTTGCTCAGTCGTGTCCAATTCTTTGGCGACCCCATGAATCGAAGCACGCCAGGCCTCCCTGTCCATCACCATCTCCCGGAGTTCACTCAGACTCACGTCCATTGAGTCCGTGATGCCATCCAGCCATCTCATCCTCTGTCGTCCCCTTCTCCTCCTGCCCCCACTCCCTCCCAGCATCAGAGTCTTTTCCAATGAGTCAAGTCTTCACATGAGGTGGCCAAAGTACTGGAGCTTCAGCTTTAGCATCATTCCTTCCAAAGAAATCCCAGGGTTGATCTCCTTCAGAATGGACTGGTTGGATCTCCTTGCAGTCCAAGGGACTCTCAAGAGTCTTCTCCAACACCGCAGTTCCAAAGCAACAATTCTTCGGTGCTCAGCCTTCTTCACAGTCCAACTCTCACATCCATACATGACCACAGGAAAAACCATAGCCTTGACTAGATGGACCTTAGTCGGCAAAGTAATGTCTCTGCTTTTGAATATGCTATCTATGTTGGTCATAACTTTCCTTCCAAGGAGCAAGAGTCTTTTAATTTCATGGCTGCAGTCACCATCTGCAGTGATTTTGGAGCCCCCAAAAATAAAGTCTGACACTGTTTCTACTGTTTCCCCATCTATTTCCCATGAAGTAATGGGACCGGATGCCATGATCTTCGTTTTCTGAATGTTGAGCTTTAACCCAACTTTTTCACTCTCCTCTTTCACTTTCCTCAAGAGGCTCTTTAGCTCCTCTTCACTTTCTGCCATAAGGGTGATGTCATCTGCATATCTGAGGTTATTGATATTTCTCCCGGCAATCTTGATTCCAGCTTGTGTTTCTTCCAGTCCAGCGTTTCTCATGGTGTACTCTGCATAGAAGTTCAATAAGCAGGGTGACAATATACAGCCTTGACGTACTCCTTTCCCTATTTGGAACCAGTCTGTTGTTCCATGTCCAGTTCTAACTGTTGCTTCCTGACCTGCATACAGATTGCTCAAGAGGCAGGTTAGGTGCTTGGCAGGGGCTCAGTAAAGGCAAACGTTAACATGTGGAAGGAAGGTTAGGAGACTCAGGACAGAACCCCTCAGTTGGCACTTGTCAGATGCCCAATACCTGGAAGCTGGCATTTATATAAAGCCATTGCTGCCACATCACTTAAATTTAACTTTCACATTGACTGTGTGAGTAAATGAACACGATTTATATGCAATTTATTTATACCTACTGTAAATCATCGATTCCAGCTAAACAATGACGACATTTTTACAGCTCTGGGACTGACTGGCAGTCAGTGGCATGTCACACTTTAAGTGGCAAGCTTTGTGCTACATGGTATGTCTTACAATAGTTGGTGTTTCAGATTCAGCAAAGTGTGGTTATAGGCTTCCCTGATGACTCAGATGGTAAAGAATCCACCTGCAATGTAGGAGATCCAGATTCGATCCCTGGGTCAAGAACATCCCCTGGAGAAGGTAATGGCTACCCTCTCCAGTATTCTTGCCTGGAGAATTCCATGGACAGAGGAGCCTGGCGGGCTATAGCCCATGGTGTTCCAAAGAGTCGGACATGACTGAGCAACAAACACTTTCACTTTTCACTTTCAAAGTGTGGTTATAGTCTAAGATATAGTCCTTAAAAGAATGTTCACTACAACCCTTGGGCTTCCCTGGTGGCTCAGGTGGTAAAGAATCCACCTACAAAGAGTCGGACACGACTGAGTGACTAACACCTTTGGAAGCTGCAGAGATTCTTCAGGGGCTGCTTTTGCTCTCCTTCCCAGCAACACGGGTTTTTCATACTTTATATGAGGGGACTCTACTAAGATTTTGTTTGAGGTCAATGTTCTGCTAACTTATGAAATTCAAAAACCTCTAATTTAGAAGAAAAATAATAATGATTTCCATTCTAAAATTTAAAATGATTTTAAAACTATTGCAGTACACATTTGAAAGGACAACACAGCGTGCAAGAAAATGCAAATCAAAGTACTTTTCAAACTTGAAAAATAGCCTAAACTGCATCAAAACTATACTTTTATACTTGTAAATTTCCCTTTGGACTAAAATACAAAGTCAGTTTAAACCTGTCATCGGTCTGGAAATTTATTGTCAGAATATCAATTCTCGAGTGTACTGGCTCAAGGAGGACATCGCAGGGACCACAGGCTCTCAGAGCTGACGTCTCTCTCAGCCTCCGGTGGTTCTATGTCCCCTTCATCTGCCTTTAGCTCTGTTGCTTTGTGCTGTAGTAGGGTGAGCAACCCCCCAACCTGTGTTTTGAGCTTCTGTGGTGGTTCAGATGGTAAAGGATCCATTTGCAGTCCATGAGACCTGGGTTCAGTCCTTGGGCTGGGAAGATCCCCTGGAGAAGGGAATGGCAGCCCACTCCAGTATTCTTGCCTGGGAAATCCCATGGACAGAGGAGCCCGGCAGGCTACAGTTCGTGATGCTACAAAAAAGTTGGACACGACTTAGTGTCTAAACAACAGCAACAAGGGTGAGCAAGCAGAGAAGCTTCAGAATGATAGTCCCAGGGGGTTTTAGGAGGAGAGGACTTGCACTGACCTTGGACTGATATACCTGAAACCCCAAGGGCTTGGATAGTCCTCCACGAGAAAAGCAAGTGGAAATCAGAGCTCATAAAGTCTGAAAGAAGATTGGACAGAGGAGAGACCAGTTTTTTGGGGTATACCTGGGGGTTTTGGTGACTTTGAATAGTACGGTTGTGATCTGTAACAGGTGGAGGTCCAGGCACTCTGGAAAAAGATTCCATTCCTAAAAAGTTAATGAGGCTGAGAGATAGAGAGTTTGTGCTTGACCTGGGGATAGAAGTGAGGGACCATCTGGAGGAGGAGCAAGGTCTCCAGGGCTGTGTTATAGGAGGAATTAGCTCACAAAGATAGCCAGGCCGGGGTCTTTGACTCAGAAGTGTGAGTCACTTGAGGCAAGCCAAGCCCACTGAGAAACACGGAAACCTCGTGAGTAAAATGAAACCTTACGTAACTGTGGGCCAGGAGTCCCCTTTTCTATAGCACCATGACTTGGTGTGTTGATGAACAACTGCCTGGGTGCTGTGTTGTAATGATTTTTTGAGGGTGTAGGAGATGTGAAACCAGGAAGGTGAGCTTTGAAGGGGAAATTCCCCATGCCTTGGCTAGTGGCAGCAGAAATTACTCAGAGAGGTAGAGCACCATGTACACAGCCCGAAAGAGAACTTTTGTTTTGAAGCAGAGTTTGGTTACCAGCCAGAACCATTGGCAGAGCCAGCTTCATGGAGCAGCAGGTACAACAGGGCTGAGCCAACCCTTTAACAAACCTCAAGGCATTTTCAAACACTTCAGAAGTTAGTATCCAAAGGGAGTGGGGATCTCACAAGGAGTTGGAGGATTTGCCTTGCCCTAGATTTATTATCAGGCCAATCATTAGCGTCTCTGAGTCTCAGAGAGTCTCCTCTATGTGGGAGATAGTAAGATCAAGATCTCAGAGCCTTGACCAGGGCTGGAATGCGGAGATTCCACACCACAGAGGAAGGAACCATCATCCTAGCCAGTCCATCACCAGTGGAGACAGGATGGCTGTGTGTCTCTCAATAGCCACAGTTCCTTTCCTTCCTTTACTATTTGAGAATCATCAGAGAGGAGCATTTCACCGTGGTTTAGGCCACAGGTTGACAAACTTTCTTTGCAGAGGCCCAGAGAGTAAATATTTCTGGAGGCTATACAGTCTCTGCCACGACTACTTAACCTTGCTGTTGCAGCATGAAAGCAGCCATGGACAATAAGATGGATGAGCATGGCTGTGTTCCAATAAAGCTTTATTTACAAAACAGGCAGAGGGCCAGATTTGGCCCATAGGCTCTAGTTTGTTGACCTCTTATTCAGGCCTGGGCTCTGAAGTCAGGCTGCTTGCGTTCAAATTCAGCCTCTGCCCCTCACTAGCTGTGTGACCCTGTTCGAGTTACTGAATACCTCGGTGACTTACATTTGTTTTCTTATAACAGAGAACCAGTACTTACTTGAGGTTGTTGTGAAGATGCACATTCAGTCTCAGAATAGAATCTGGCGTACGATAAACTCTTAGGTTTAGCTCTTGTTCTTTCTTCAGCTACTTATCTGATTGAATCCTCAGCCATCCAGCAAGATTGACGATTAACTCCATGAGTTGCCCACGTTTCCACAAGATAAGAACAGAGCTAGGGTTCTCCCTGTTCTTCTGGTTGCTCAGGTCTCTTTCTCCTTGTTCTTTGAGATGGAAATTCATGAGATCTGCAGGCATGGTCTACAGGTTTATCTGAAAACCAAGACATTCTTTCATTTATGTTTGACCAGAGACCCTGATGGAAGTTTTCTGAGAAGAGGACAGCTTCTCATACTTCTTAAACTCTTTTGAGTGAAATGTATCTGATTCTGTCACTAAGTCTAAAACCTAGGGATCAGATCAAAGGTCAGCCACTTAGGAGTGGCCGCTGGGAAGAATCTGGTAGGCCTGAGACCTAAGTGGGAACTCATGAGTGAGAGGAAATCAGGAGTGAAGTGAATGGACACAGGAGAAGCAGAGAGCTCACTTGGGGATCAAGGTTGGGAAAATGTGAGATGGGAGACAGACAGGTACTTGACCTTCGTAAGCCTGGGTGGAGGTGACTGCCAAGTCTCCAGGAAGCCCCTTCTTCCTGCTGATTGCATGAAGCTCTGTGTGCTTTCGTTTATCTCAGAGCTGAGCTGTATTTTCCTTAATCATTAAAAAAAAAAAAATCTCTTCCAACACCTAGTCCAAGGCCTTGCATCCAGTAGGTACTGAACTGAAAGAGTGACAGGGAGGAGGGCTGTGTCCCCAGACCCTCAGGCCGGATCCCTTTGTTGATGTCACCTGAGCCCTCAGCCTACATTCTACGCTGGCGCGGTGATTGCACAGTGTAGACAGTGTGAAGAACTCGAGGTCCCAGTGGAAACCTGCCTCCAGCAGTGCTCCACACTTCTGTAACTATGTACACCTCATTTTTTCCTTTAGGATATATTTTTTAGGCTCAGTTTTAGCGGTAAAACTGGAAAACCAAGCCTGGCCCTAATCAGAGTGCCCGATTTTAGCTCATACAGGACACCATGGTAAAATCTGGTGTGACCATGCTTCCTTGTTATTTCAGACATGTAGTTTCTCTCAGTTCGAGTCAAGATTTTGCAAAACTTGTCAGTTCCTGCATATCTGTGTTGCCTTCCTGGTAAGAGTTTTTTTTACCTGCCGCGTCAGTGTCTGCTTAGCTCTTGAAGAACCTGTTCTCTCTCTTCCTCCTCCTCTTTTTTCTTTTCCTTCTCCTCCTCTTCCTCCCCTCTGCTCGCCTCCTCCTCCTCCTGTCTCTCGCTCTCCCCCTCATCCTTCTCTCTCCCTCTCTCTTTTCTGGACCCATTTCCCTCCCATTCTTCAAGGCTTGTTGGTCTCCTCAGAGGAGTTTCTCTGATTCCCATGCAGGTGGTCACTCCCCCACGTATTCTTTGTGTCCCAAGGCCTCAGCTGCCTGGAGGGTAGCCAAGTTCCTGTCCTCTAGTTTGTACGTAAGCTCTTGGCTTCTCCTCTGCCTCTGGCTGCCTTCCCAGCATTCTCCAACACGTTAGTACTTTCGTCGACAGAGAAAGGGAAAAGTAACCTATAATCAATGTCGCCAGTTGGTGGAAGTCAGAAGAGTGCTGAGACTATCAGCCAAGATGAAGTCTTTGGATCACTCAAGTTAGAAATGTATCTGGGCTTTCCCTGTATACCAGTGACACGGCTCATTTTGAGGTTGTTTCTTTTTGGGTAAGCTTTATGTTAGGGGGGTGATTTGGAGTTGGGATTAAGAACCAGGCTGCCTTGGTTTGAACCCCAGCTCCATCCATTCCTATCTCCGTGGCCTAGGGTGAGTTATTTAGTCTCTCCTGCCTCAGTTTTCTCAGCTTCAAAATAGAGATCATAGCGTGTACATCACAGAGCTGTTTTGAGGACTGAGTTAGTTAATACATGTAAATCTCTTAGAATAGTATTCAGCTGGTGCAATCCAGGTTGGCCATTTTTATCATCATCATCATTATCCCTTATCATCCTCCTTATCCCTGTATCTCATCTCCAAATCCTCCTTGTTAAAGTATGAATTCAGCCATTTACTTATATTTGCATTGCTGTGATTTCATCCCACATTTGCATGCTGATTAGCTTCTATGTGTCACATCTGTGTTAGGTCCTGGTATATATTTGTGTGTGTGTGTGACACAACTTCTTACAAAATGTATCTAAAATTACAAACAGTGGTGAGTGGTAATAAGGCAGTGTTTTTTTTTTTTTTTGCTTTTATTTATTTATTTATTTAAAATTTTATTTTTGCTTTATTTTACTTTATAATACTGTATTGGTTTTGCCATACATTGACATGAATCCACCACGGGTGTATACGAGCTCCCAATCCTGAATCCCCCTCCCATCATCTCCCTGGATCATCCCCATGCACAAGCCCCAAGCATCCTGTATCCTGTATTGAACATAGACTGGCACTTCGTTTCTTACATGATAGTATACATGTTTCAATGTAAGGCAGTGTTTTGAGTCTTAACCTACACAAGAGGATCAGGGAAGGCCGTTTTTAGATTGAGCTCTGAAGGATGAAGAGGAGGCAGCCATGTGAAGATTGGGGAAAGAGCAATCCAAGCAGAAGGAACAGAATGGTCAAAGGCCTGAGGTGGGGAGAAGCTTGGGGTACTTGGGAACTGAAGGGGGGCCAGTGTAGGGGAGAGATCATGCATCCTGATCAGGCCCTTCAGGTGAGGGGCCCTGAGTTGTCGATGATTCCAAGGACGAGTTTGTCTGAGTTTGTGAGAGGACTGGTCTTTAGCCTCCTTGACTTATCAGTGCCGGCAGAAGACCTCACCCACCTACAGCCTCTGGGAAGATGACAGCTTTGGCAGTGGTTTCCTGATTTCACACTTGTTTGGTTCCTGGGACAAAGAGAGAGTTCATGAAGATAAGAAGTGAAAGGCCACCTTTGTCCATGGGGAATGTGAGTTGATGTAGAGTAAACAGAGATTATGATGACTCTTGAGAAGGCCTGTGTCTAAATATTTACCAGAGCCTCAAGAAGTGAAATAGCCTGAATGTAGGAACCCCACCTTCTCTTCTGTCCCCAACCAGGAAATGTCATCCCTAAGAGATGGTGAGGGTCAAAGATTAAACCTTCTCAAACTTCCCCTGTGAAAAGACTCTTTACTAGGAAATCAAGATGTTAATTTAGGTTAGACCAGTTCCCCAAAGGATGAGGGAGGAATCAGAAACACAAGTGTGATCCAGATGCACACAAGGTCGGACCCCTCCTTGAGGTCTTGTTTTTACTAACACTAAGCTTCCAGGTCACCCTATTGACATCTCAGAGCAGCTCATAGACTCTAGTGATCCCCACTGTTCTTATGGGCTCTTTGTGGGCCTGGCAGGACAGGTTTATTGTCTCTTCCTCACAAGAGAGCCATCCTGGGCATGTCCCCATTAAGAGTCCTGATGTCATGCAGCCAGTGGGAATCAGTGCAACACAGGGGCATTTGGTCACTTGGTTCCTGCTGTTTCCCCAGGAGGAGGCTCCAAGGATTTGCTGTCACTCACCCACCCACACGCTCACTCAGCAGGCTTTTACAGAGTGCTTGCCATGTGCAAGGAAGGTCCTGTGCTAAGTGGAAGCACGAATGGTCTTCAAGGGCTAGAGGATGTTTGGGGAACAGAGCTTATACAGAAGCAGTTACCAAAATGGGGCCTGATAGGCCCCGGGAAAGTGCAACAGGCAACACACGGGGCAATGCCAGGGGAGGAAGAGCCTGGCTCTGGATGGTGTCAGCAGAGAGATAGGACTGGGCTTCTCTTTGAACATGGGGTAGTGTTTTTGCAGGTAAAACTTGATGGAGAAGGAATTCCAAGCAGAAGGAAATGGTCCAAACAGAAGCAGGAGGCAGGAAAGCCTCCTGAGTATGTCTAGGAGGCTGGGTCTGTGTGATTTAACTGGAGTGCGGAGGACTTGGAAGGCATTAGCGGTGGAGGTGGGGGGCTACTGGGACTGGAGAAGAAGGACGGGGCTAGTTTACAAAGGCCACTGAGAGCCTGTAAGTCCTCTTCCCAGTTGCATGCCATGGCAGGAAAGAAGAGCCCTCCAGTTGGCACTATTGATTGATTCTGGTGGTTGAGGTCACCCTCTGGGAACTCTTATGACTCCATCTCTTGAGGTGACGAAGTGTTTGTGGAAGAATTTCCCAAAGAGCCTTTGAGTGGCTTGTGTAGATTTCCATTTGAATTGTC
Source organism: Capra hircus (assembly GCF_001704415.2). Lineage (NCBI taxonomy): Eukaryota > Metazoa > Chordata > Mammalia > Artiodactyla > Bovidae > Capra > Capra hircus. Next base: position 742,789 of record NC_030824.1, on the reverse strand, counting down.
TCAATAGCTTTCCTGTGGTGTGAAGATCCCCTGCCGGTTCTAGGGTTTCTCCAGTGAGATTGGCCAAAGCTTGTTCCGGTTCACATGCTGTTCTCTTGGCATATGGGGAAGTGACAGAGTTTCCCACTTTGTAGCCTGAGTGCCATGGTAACAGGTCTTTAAAACTCTGAAAGAGTTAAAATAAAAATAATACTAAAAAAACCCCCCAGACAATGCTAGGGGTAAGTAGTAGATTCTTTCACCCCCAGTTTTTGGTCCTCCCCATCTTAGCATCCCAAGATTGTAATTAGTCACTGCACTTCCGTTCCCCCTAAAAGAGGTCACAACAAGTTTAAGAAGGAATAGCGACTTTCAGTACAGTCTAGGGCAGGCTTCTCTAGCTTTACTGTGTATAAGAACCACTCTTACTCCTCTGATTTAGTGGGTCTGGAGTGGGGACTGAACTTTCATAGTTCTCCTGAGCACCTGGCTGAAGCCAATGCTCCAGGCCCACAGGGCATTCTGTGAGTAGCATTGGTGCAGAGAGCCCTAGGGCTGAACACTGAAGGAACGATCATTAGATGAACTGAGGTTTTCCTTTGGTTTGAGAGAGAGATGTAGTTCCTGCTAGCTTCCAACTCCTGACATTAATGCGGTAAGTCCCCTACATACGTAGCAGCATGCTTGTACGTGAGCCTAGGTACTCAGCTAACACGGTCAACTGTATAGTACTGTATTGTAGTAAGTTTAGAATACTTTTCACAGAAATAATACATACATAAAAACAAATGCAAATAATAAAGAAAACACTTCTAATCTTACAGTGCAGAACCTTGAAAGGGCTTCCCAGGTGGCTCAGTGGTAAAAAATCTGCATGCCAATGTAGGAGACGTGGGTTCAACTCCTGGGTCAGGAAGATCCCCTGGAGAAGGAAATGGCAACCCTCTCTGGTATTCTTGCCTGGGAAATCCCTGGACAGAGGAGCCTGGCGGGCTACAGTCCTTGGGGTTGCAGAGTCAGATATGGCTGAGTGACTAAGCACACACATACATTGAAAACTACAGTAGTGCAACAGCTGGCGTACAGGGGCTGGTACCCGCATTTGCATCTTTGAAAGTTCCCAACTTGAAGGTTTGTGTGCAGGGGACCGACTGTAGTTGGTATGGAGAAATGAATTTGGCCAGATGTTTTCCTTGTGGTTTCAGTAGTTGTCCCTTTAGAGAAGGCTCATGGAAAGACATCAAATTTGTGCCAAATCCTGGGGGGATTAAAGGAAAGAATTTTAAGTGAAAGAGCCACTGTATTGATGATTGCACATTATCAGGAACCTAAATTGCAATGAGAAGAAACCTGTTTTTGTTAAATAGTCCAGATAATTTAGAGGCAGAGTCTCTGACAGTGATGGGAACCAGAGGCACTGGCTTTGTCCTCAGCACTGCCAAGAACCCAGTGCTGAGCGGCAGGTTTGAAAGAGTACCTGAGGCCACATAATGTCAAAAACAGATGTGAAGTCACGAAGGGTAGCCTGCTTAGGCTGGCTATTCAGCCCAGTCATGTCTGGACTGGTCTATTCAGGTCTGAAGCCCTTCTGGGGTCACAGCTGGGGCTGTGGGCAGCAGAGAGAGTGACAAAGGTGGCTCTTGAAGAGCAGACACATGAGAAGACAAAGCTTAGCCTACAGAAGATGTGAGGGCAGGTGCAACCCCTGTCCCCTGCAAGGAGATCAAACCAGTTAATCCTAAAGGAAACTGACCCTGAATAGCCATTGGAAGCACTGATACTGAAGCTGATGCTCCAGTACTTGGCCACCTGATGCAAAGAGCTCATTGGAAAAAACCCTGATGCTGGGAAAGATAGAAGGCAAAAGGAGAAGAGGGTGGCAGAGGATGATATGATTAGATAGCATCACTGACTCAATGGACCTGAGTTTGAGCAAACTCTGGGAGATGGTGAAGGACAAGGAAGCCTGGCATCCTTCAGTCCATGGGGTTGCTAAGAGTCAGACATGACTTAGCAACTGAACAACAACAACCCCTGTTCTGGGAACTAGATCCCACGTGCCACAACTAAGAGTTCTCATGCCGAAACTAAAGATTCAGCACACCACAATGAAGATCGAGGAGCCCGAGTGTTGACACCTGGCACAGCCAATAAATTAAAAAAAAAGTGTTTTTAAAGAAAAACTGGGAGATAACGACAGCCTGTACAAGGACTGTGTGAAAAGTGCTGGCTGCCAGTGCCATTGTGAAGGCAGAGTCAGGGGAAAATGATTCAGTGCAGGTCCTGCGGCCACGGGCAGGAGTTCAGATGAGGCCGAGGCGAGCGGCTGGAGAGCAGTGATGGCCGTGATAGAAATGAGCTGCACCTGGACCAGTGTCCCCAGAGCTCCCCTGGCCGCTGCTCCATCGAACGGTGACAGACGGCCTCAGGAAAGCCCACAGCTGCTTAAAGCCCACTGTCTCCCTTTGGGGGGGTCTTGGAGAGGACTTCTTAAACTTAAGGTTAATCTAATGCAGTTAATCATTACTGATAATTGTGCCCTTAATAGTACAACATTAGGCTTAATCATTTATTGAGTAAGAGACAATAAATGAAAAAAAAAGATGATGGATCATGACAGGCAGGCTACACGCAGAAGGGAATTCTGATTAAAGGTAGACTGTTATTCCCACCAAGCTCTGAGGAGGAGGTGGATGTGCTTAAACAGCCAGCTTTCCTCTTAGCTTCCCCTTCCCCTCCTCCTCTTTCCTTTTCTTTTTCCTTTTACCCTCACAAAGTATTTCAATGTTTGTTTAATGAGGACAAAATATAATGTGAAACAATAGAATTTTCACATCATGAGAATTCAATTTGTGATCAGAGGCAATGGTGATTTACTTCTTTTTTTATTACCTGATTACTTAATTTATTATTTTTATTTTTGGCTGCTGGGTCTTCGTGGTGGCATTTGGGATCTTTTCATTGCATGTGGGCTCAGTAGTAGTGGCACATGAGGGCTTTAGTTCCCTGGCCAAGGATAGCACCTGTGTCCCCTGCACTGGAGGGCAGATCCTTAACTGCTGGACCACCAGGGAAGTCCCCAGTAATTTACTTCTTATGCAGAGTTTACTGGGTCGTATTCTTTTAACTAAGGCAAGTAAGCATATGTTGTTCACACACTTTAAAGTATGGGCAACAAAAGATGAAAATTCTTAAGCTGCAATAATTAAAGTACACAGTTTCCCTCCTCAGTGAATGACATCCACCCAGTCACTGACGTCGTGATTCTAGGCATCATCTTTGATGACCCCTCTCTCCAGTCTCCTACAGCTGGCCCATCAACAAGGCTCATCAACTTTGTTTCTGAAATGTGCTCCAGCGTCTGTGCCTGCCTTTGTCTCAGCTGCCACCACTGGAGGCCAGGCCACTGCCCCTTCTCACCTGCAAGCAGCAATTGCCTCCTGCATGTCTCTGTCTTCTCTTTTGCTCCCAGCACTGCACTCTCCACATGCTTGAGAGAAAGCCTTGAAAACAGGCTAGATCCTGTCCCTCCCCCGCTTGAAACCCTCCAGTGGCTTCCCATCACAGAGAGAGACCCTCACACCTACTGCGGCCCACTTGGAGCTACGTGATGTACCCCTCCCAGCTTTCCAACCTCATCTCACTCGACGCACACACTGCAGCCACTCTGGCCTTCTTTCTGCTTTCCAACCACGATGACCTTCCTACTTGGCCAGAGCATTCTTTGCTAGAATGCTTTCCCTCTGATCTCAGCATGGTTGACTTCTTTTATCATTTTGATCTCAGTTTAGACACCCCACAGAGGATCATTCTATCACACTTTTCTATTTTCTTCACAGCACTGATCTCTCATTTTCTTTTTTTTTGGTCAGTGCTTTTCATAGAGGAATCCCCAGTGTCTAGAATAGAGCTTGACATACTGAACAGGTGCTAATTAACATTTGTGGAAGGAATGAATGAAGCCACTTACACCATCATCTCCTCATCATTCTGGAGACCTCCAGACCCTCTCCTATGACTTGGCATATGGCATTAAGCATATCAGCTATAAATCATATATTGAGGGAGAGTTAGGACAGTTCCTTGGAACAATAATCTGCCTTTTGGGGAATATGTGTTTTGTTCCAGACTTGAACCATCTTAGGGATTTTTAGACAAATAGAGCCTCCCTGCATTGCTCAGCAAGACTGGAGATAATTATATTAATACTAGTGTGGTGCTTTTCGAATGTTGCTCTGCCTTCTCCTCCTGGATATAGAAAAACTCTAGAACTTTTTGGAGTTCTCTTGGATCTCAGATGCAGTTGAGTTGATGGTACAGTATCATGACCAGTCAGTGCAAAATCCCTCTCTCGTTTCCCCTGATACTTCCTCCTTCATCTCCTAGTCACAGTCCCATTCTCCTTTCCTCTCCCAGGCTTCCATTCTTGGGTATTTAATACACACACTTCCAATTTGCCTTCTAGCTTATGTTATTAGATATATGTATATCTTTGAAAAATGCAATGTTTTGTACATATATACATGGGGTCTTTGAGATCTTTGTAAAAAATAAAAATACTATATTGAAGGAATTCCCTGGCCACCCAGTGGTGACAACTCCATGCTTTCACTGCTGGGGGCTCAGGTTCGATCCCTGGTGGGGGAACTAAGATCCCACAAGCCTTGCAATAAGGCCAAATATATATATATATATATATATATATAGAGAGAGAGAGAGAGAGAGAGAGATATTGGGCTTCCCTGGTGACTCAGTGGTAAAGAAATTCACCTGCAGTGCAGGAGACACAGGAAATATGAGTTCAGTCCCTGGGTTGGGAAGATCCCCTGGAGGAGGAAATGGCAACCCACTCCAGTATTTTTGCCTGGAAAATTTCATGGACAGAGGAGCCTAGTGAGCTACATGGGGTCACAAAGAGTCAGACATGACCGAGCAGCTGGGCACCTTAGAGAGTATTATTACTAGTGGCGTCCCTTCAGGAAATGGCAATCCACTCCAGTACTATTGCCTGGAAAATCCCATGGACAGAGGAGCCTGGTTGGCTACAGTCCATGGGGCCGCAAGAGTCGGACACGACTGAGCGACGTTCCTGTATGTTTCCTGTAATGGGATTACAGAATGTAACAGCTAGGAGTCACTTGGAAATTATTGGCCCTACCCCTTGCCTTCTTTGACAAGTAACAAGTGATCTGAGGTCCAGAGGCTTCCTTTTAAATGATGTCTTTCAATGAAACTGTCCCCATTTCCTGAGAGCCTGAATTGGTCAAGGTCCCCAGTTGGCAGCACTGGAGACCACTGAGATGAATGGCAGAGGCCGGCACCCGCACACCCAGCCTCCGAGGAGACTTCCAGGGGGCGCCTGACGGGCTGTGGGGCATACCAGACCTCCCTAACTATCGAGCACTGGGCTCACAAAGGTCTCGCAGAGGTCTCATCTGGGGATACATCCCATGGCTCCTCCAGTCCTCCCCTTTTTATTTTCACCATTCCCCAAGTCCCCACATTCACCTTCCGAACCAGTGGTCCCAGCAGACTCTAGCAGTCAGGTTCCTGGCCGGCTTCTGCTCTTTCTTGTCCTTCTCTTGGTTGCCATGTCTCTTCTATCTTTGGTCTGGCCTGAGTGTCCTGGTGAAGCACAGAGTCCTCATCTGAACTTTTTGTGTTTCCAGATTGGAGCCTCTCTGTTTGCCAGTAACATTGGAAGCGGCCACTTTGTGGGACTGGCAGGGACCGGAGCAGCTGCAGGAATTGCCACTGGGGGCTTTGAATGGAATGTGAGTAACTCTAGAGACATTGTGTCTTGGTGCCAGAAGCAGCTTCAGTAGTTGGCCAGCTCAGTTTACACTCAGAGATGTTCTAGATGTTAGAGAACCTCCCGGGGCCATGATGCAGTGCAGTGGAGGAGAAGCTCAGTTTCAGGCCCCCAGAGTCCTGCTCCTCTTCCACCAGGGGAAATCACTGACATGATGGCGTTAGTGTTTCTTTCTTCTTTTAAAAGGGTGGGGCAAATTGAGAATGTAGCACTGACGTATATAGGTTACCATGTGTAAAATAGATAGCCAGCGGGAAGCTGCTATAAAGCATAGGGAGCTCGAGTGACGGGATGTGGTGGGGAGGTTCAAGAGGGAGAGGATATATGTATACTTACGGCTGATTCACGTTGTTGTACGGCAGAAACCAACACAACTCTGTAAAGCAATTATCCTCCAATTAAAAATAAATTTAAAAAAGCCAAGCCCTCTCGTACCCTTTCAGCCGCATTAGAGGTTTGGAAATACTTACCACCAGATTTCCAATATTATTATTATTATTTTTAAAAGCTTTCTAAATGGTATTTTACTCCTGTAAACCAGGGAGAAGGCCGAAGGGACTGTGACACCAGTGGGTAGCTGCCTGGGTCCCTGTCCACTGTTGCCCAACTATTGTTCCCACGGGCCCATCGGGGTCGCAGGCCTCCTTCAGTCACTGATGTCACTTAGGAAGATGTCCATAGAGCTCAAAGAGAAAGTGCCAGGTGGTTGTTCTGGGGCAGCTGTGGGCCCTGCAGGCAGCAGTGTGGCTAAGTCTCCTCCTGGTTTGACTCTGCCTCCTTTTTGGTTTTAGGCCCTGATTTTGGTGGTTTTGCTGGGCTGGGTGTTTGTCCCCATTTACATTAAGGCTGGGGTAAGTATCTGCTCTGTTATTAGGTAAGATGTATTTTCCTGCTGGCAAGCATTTGTGTGAACTTGGTCCTCCTGGAAAGCAGAGGAGACTTTTTGGGACAAGAGTCTATGACTTGGCTCTTTCCTGGGCTATAAAGTTCCCGACTGCTCTCAGAGGCATTAAATAGATCCACTTGGCCACGACTTTTCCCTCTAGAAAGCCCTCCTAAGCAGTCTCAGTCTATTCAGCACCTAGATTATCACATTCCCTCACACTGGGTGAATGAATACTTGCAAGGTACTGCCGTGCATTGCTCACGATTCACAACTGTCTGCCTCTGCCCCTGGAAGGGAGCAGCACGAGAAAAAGAACCATAGTTTCTTTTGGTTCACAAACATCGGCAGTCCTTGTCTGCTGAGCATGCAGCTGGCACTCATCTACCAAGTAGCGTGTTCAGTCTCCTGACTAAACCTCTGACATTTTACATAAGACAGCTTTAGCATCGTCCGTCCTGTGAGATGTGATGAGCATCTACTCCCTGTACACCTGTGCATTGGGAGCTGAAAGCAATAGAGAGGAAGCACAGGTAGCCCATGGCTCTCCTGGAGCCTCAGGGACTGTTGGTGACACATGTCTGATTCCAGGAGACAAGGCTCAGGGTTGAGGACCCGAGACAGAGTGTGGTTGGAATTTGCAGACAGGAGCTGGGAGAGCAGCTGAGCTAGCCTGCAGCCACGGCCCTTGGTAAGGCTTCTCCGCAGAGCAGGGTGAAGCACCCGGCCTGGCCACCTTGTTTCAGTGCGCTGAAGCGATCCCGCCGTGGTACGGCGTCTTGTTTACAGTAGGTGCTTTGCATAAGACTATTTAGGGCCTTCCCAGTGGCACTGTGGAAAAGAATCCACCTGCAATGCAGGACATGCGAGTTTAATTCCTGGGTCAGGAAGAGCCCTTGGAGGTGGAAATGGCAACCTGCTCCAGTATTCTTGCCTGGAGAATCCCACGGACGGAGGAGCCTAGGGGCTATAGTCCATGGGGTCCAAAAATAGCTGGACATGACAGCACAGATGCACACCTATCTGTTTACTATCCCTCCCTCCTTCAAGGCAAGGATCTGTCTTCTTGGTTATATGCAGTCATGTGTTCATTAAAATATTGCTTATTGGGCACCTACTACGTCCTGGGATATACCAAGTTGCCTCTGCAGTGGTTGGGCGTGTGGAATTGAGATGAGCAAATGGCTGGAGGCCAGGGCCTCCTGGACACCTCTCAGACTTCTCTGACCAGCAGGGTCACCGCTCTGATGCCAGAGTGGATGCCCCGCTGTGCTTGCTCTGGGCCCTCTGATCACCCAGGCTGGCAGTGATCGCCCTTCTGTCCGGATAGGTGGTGACGATGCCGGAGTACCTGCGGAAGCGATTTGGAGGCCAGCGGATCCAGGTCTACCTGTCTGTCCTGTCCCTTGTGCTGTACATTTTCACCAAGATCTCGGTGAGTCCCCGCCCTGGGAGCTGGGCGCCGGCTGGCTCAGAACCTGCCCGCTCGTGCTCCTCAGCAAATGCTGGCCCACAAAGTGTAGTGCTGTGTTGCTGTTAACTCGGTCCCTTAGGCCTTCTTGCTTCTGAGGGTAAAGTCCTATTTCACACATCAAGGAGTGAACACGCAGACCTCCTTACTGTGGGGAAGGCTGAAGACATAAGTGGTTCAAGAAGGTTCAGTGAAAGCTGTTCTTAGTAGAAGATTCAAAGGAAGTAACGGATACCTGAGGGCTGGCCCTGACATAAAGCTGTAAGCCTTTACACCCTGTCAGGGTCAGAATCTGGACCTAGTCTTGTCACTTGGCTTTCACAGTGAACAGCATTTTGCCATTCTTGGTTCATCTCTTCCTTTCCGCCTTTTTTTCTCCAGTAGTATTTTAAGTCAAATGCCAGACATCATGTCATTTCACTGTAGATTCTTCGGAATGCACCTTTAACTTTTGAAAACACGTAACCATTACGCTGTTATCATGCTTAACAAAATTTATAGTAATTTCTTATTTTAGGTAGTTTAACACCTGGTCCATATTCAGATTTTCCTGATTTTCTGAAAAATGTCTTCTTTCAGTTGATTTGCTTGAATCAGAGTTCACATGAAATTTACACTTGGCATTTGACTGTTTTCTTTCTCTAGAAGATATATATATATATATATATATATATGTTTCAGACGACCACAATAATTTTTCTGTTTTATATTATTACCTTTTACATTCTTATACTTTTTTTGATTGGGTTGTCTTATTGTTGTTGCATTGAAATTGTTCTTTATATATTCTGAATAACTTACCCTTATCTGATATATGATTTGCAAATATTTTCTCCCATTCTGTAGGTTGTCTTTTCACTTAGCGTCCTCTGATGCACGGAAGTTTTAAGTCTTGACGAAGTCCAATTTATGGTTTTTCTTTTTTTGCTCATGCTTTTGGTGTCGTTTCTAAGAAACCATTGCCAAATCCAAGATCGTGAAGGTTGAATGCTATGTTTGTACCTAAGAGTTTTGTAGTCTTAGCTCTTACATTGAGGTATTTGATCCACTTTGAGTGATCTTTGTATATGATGTGAAGTAGAATCCAAGTTCATTCTTTTGCACACGGACATCCGGTTCTCCCAGAACCGTTGAAGTGATTGTTATGTCCTGACTGAATGTTCTCACCGGGGACATGGGCTCAGGAACTGGGCCCGTAGGGCTTTGATTGGAATTGGGGCTGACACCTAGCTTCACTGTTCTCTCCCTCCCCAGCTTCCTGACATCAGGGGCTGCTACCCTTGACCGGTGCCTGTGTGATGATTCCACTCCTTCACTTGTAACTAGTTGCTTCAGGGATTTAGTTACAAGATGAAAACCCCAGGCATTTCAGTCTTATTTCCCTAGAGACTGGTGTGTATGGACTGGACTGGGAGTTGCTGGGAGGGGTGGAGAAATCAGGCTTCCTGAGGGAGGGGAGGGCAGGGGCGAGAGGAGGAAAGGAATGTAAGCAGAAAGGCGCAGAGGTGACCCTGGCACCCGCAGAAGCTGATGGGACTGCTCCTTGCTCCCTGATTCAGCTTGTGAGGTGGCACCTGTCTAGTGACCATGTGGAGGGGGGCACTGGCATTCCGTTTCTGGGAAGCCAACCTTCTCCAAGGCCACAGTTCAGGCGGGGGAAAGTCTGCTGGCTGAGCTTTGCCCTTGGAGCAATGGAGCAGCAGTCATATAAATAAGCTCAGGGCTCAGCCTCTCTGCCTGCCTTCCCAGTCGCCTCACCTATAGTTCAGGTTACTGATTAAACCTCCTGGATGTGGGAGCCCACAGGTACCTGAGGCGCAGCCTCCCTCAGCTCAGATCCTGATGGAGTCCATCCTCTCCCCAGCACTTGGCTTCTTCTGAATTTTACTTTTGAATAGTACTTAGTATGGACTGTGGGCTTCCTAGGTGGTGCTAGTGGTAAAGAACCTGCCTGCCAACGCAGGAGACGTAAGAGATATGGGTTCAATCCCTGGGTTGGGAAAATTCCCCGGAGGAGAATATGGCAACCCACTCCAGTACTCTTTCCTAGAGAATCCCATGGACAGAGGAGCTGAGTGAGCTACAGTCCAGAAGGTCACAAAGAGTCAGACATGACTGAAGCAACTTGCACCCTTTCTGTGTGATTTCTGGGGCTGCTTACTGGAAGCCTTGTCCAATCTCCACCCAATGCCCAGAGCCAGTGATCCCTTGAAAAGTGCATATGAAGGATGACCTCTGCCTTTTGTTTTGTGCCCATCTTTTTATTTAGTCTCCGATAGGGGCCTGACTTCTTCCATGTCCGGTCCTCATAAGAGTATGGCATGGGTGGGATTTTTACTTATTTTCCACTTCATGAAAGAGAAAACTGAGTCTCAGAGAAACTGAGTAATTTGTCTCCAGTCATGTAGCTAGTGTAGGCAAAGACGAGACTGGAGTCTGGGTTTCTCTAGTCCCGTTATCTGTATTCTCACAATTCTGCACTGTGCTTGGATGGGAAAAGACAGGAAGACATAGGATAACAGAGTGGGACAGATTATCTAGTTCTATGATTGATGCTCCCATTTTTCAGTGGGGAAACTGAGGACCAGAGAAGAGAAGGGGCTTTGTGGGGTTAAACAATAGCAGAGCTAGGTTGAGAAGCAGAGTCTCTGATACTTTAGACAGTATGTCCCCTGGGTCTTTTAAGTCCAGTATAAATGGATCAAAATTCAAGAACTTGGGGAAAAGTAGGCAGTTAGGTGACCTTCCAATATAACCACATCTCTGAGAGTGGGATTTGAAGGGAGAAGTGAGAAGGGAAGGGAGAAGTCAGCTCACACTGGGTGCATGAAGGATCTGAAGGTGGGCCATTTAGGCAGTGGGGAGGGACAGGGAAGGCCAGACAGGCAAGGCTTTGTCTTTAAAAATTAGCCTGACTTCAGATTCACCGTGGGTCACAGAGCATGAAATCCTTAAAAGAATTATACTGATAGTGACTGTACTCGCTGGGAGCTCACATTAAGGTCCACATGAGTTCAGGGCTTGTGGACAAAAGGAATCGTTAATTAAAATAAGGTGGTCATTGCACACAAACAGAGATTAATCACTGCTGTGTGTGTGGAGGCATGGGTAGCTTATGATGGAAAGAAAAGAAGAGTGGCCTTTTGAGATCCATATTCAGACAGGGAACATCCAGGGACCTGACAGGAAGGCTTTGGGAGGGTGTTGGGATCCAATAGGCATGTAATTGATAGGAGAGAAAAAGTGAAACGCATTTCAGGTGCAGTGTCCCGGATATGGCCCAGGCCACTGACCACAGGTGGCGTGGAGCCTTGAGTCTGGCTGCCATCTTCTGGCCATGTCCTTTTGGACTTGGAATTTCTGAGACCCAGACTTGATTATTCCTCCATGCACTCCTCTGATGACACAGTGGTAAAGAATCTGCCTGCCAATACAGGAGATTTGGGTTCCATCCCCTGGAGAAGGAAATGGCAATCCATTCCAGTATTCTTGTCTGGAAAATCCCATGCACAGAGGAGCCTGGTGGACTATAGTTCATGGGGTCACAAAGAGTTGGACCTGACTGAGTGACTGAGTACAAGCATGTATTCCTGAGAATTTTATATGCTCCTTCCCGTCCACCCACTCCACCCTAGCACCCTGCCTTATCAAGTTCGGAGAAGCAGTCTGTGCTGTAAGATTTCCTGGCATCATGTCTCTTATTTAAATGTACAGGATCACTTGAGATAAAGCCTGACATTTTATAAATTACTTGTGATGACCAAACATCCCTGTGTATGTTTCCTGGGACTCTTATCACAGATCACAACCCTAATAAACTTCTATAGCAACTTTGCTATCTATTCTGTATCTTTGGTTGAAAATAAGAGCTTTGGCTTTTGCTTAAGTTTTGAATGCTTATCACCTTGTGCACTCACTCACAAATAGAGAAATCTGAATAACTGGGTTCTCCATCTCAAACCTCATTGTCAGGAAAAATTTACTGGGTACTCTGATACAGCTCGGACTAGAATGGGCAGCAAATGCATGCATGTAAAACCACAGAATTTCAAATCATCAGAACTAAGACTAAATAACCTGCCCAAGGCTAATGAGATTAGTTACTCTAAGAGGGTTTCCAACTGGATTTGTAGTTTGTTGTTCCTTGTGAGTTGCATAGAGCTTGTTCAGTCAAGCTTTCAAAGGCTAAATCCATCTTCCCGTTTTTGTAAATAAAGTTTTACTGGAACACAGTCATGCCAGTTAATTGATGTATCATCTTTGGCTGCTCTCATGCTTCAACAGTAGATGACTTTGCGCAGGTTGGACAGAAACTGTATGTCCTGCAAAGCTTAAAACATGTATGAAGTGAGCCTTTACAGAAAAAGTTTGCTGGCCCCTGGGCTTCAGTTCAGTTCAGTTCAGTCGCTCAGTCGCGTCCAACTCTTTGCGACCCCATGAACTGCAGCATGCCAGGCCTCCCTGTCCATCACCAACTCCTGGAGTTTACTCAAACTCATGTCCATCGAGTCAGTGATACCATCCAGCCATCTCATCCTCTGTCGTCCCCTTCTCCTTCTGCCCCCAATCCCTCTCAGCATCACGGTCTTTTCCAATGAGTCAACTCTTCTCATGAGGTGGCCAAAGTATTGGAGTTTCAGCTTTAGCATCAGTCCTTCCGATGAACACCCAGAAGACCATAAATGTCTAGCTCACTTCAAGTTGGTTTTGTTAAATTTCTGTTTCCTCACCTTTGGAACTGTAAGAAAAATATAACGATGGCATTTATGAAAATCTGGAGGGGAAAAGCACCCATAAGCCTATAATTATGGCACAGACATTTTCACAGTTTCACTTGGCCTATAGTGTGTGTTTTCCTTTAGAGATCTGCATTCAGAATACGCAAGCCATTTTGTGGTCATCCTCCCCCTTCTTAGTATCAAACTGTAAACATTTCCCCATATTTCCACCTTCACAATTATTTTTTAGGGGCTATGGAGCATAATAGCTGATATACAGATTTCAGCCAGCCACCTAAAAATCCTCTGGTGGATGAAAGGCTCTCAACAAGTAGTCATCTTTGGGTCTAGTGATGGAAGCAAGACTGTATTAACTTTCAGTGTATAACTTTCTGTGCTGTTGTTTTGAAATCGTACAACATAATTATTTTATTTTAAAAAGAAGTAGACACATTTTTTTTTTTCGATTAAAAAAAGACCTTACTCTCTGCAGAAAATATTCCAAAAAGGAAGACATTTACCTTTGAATGCTGTGGGAAGTCATTGGATTTGGAGATGGAAAACCTGGGTTTTAGCCCTTGAGCAAGTCACTGAGTTTTCCTCTCTCATCTATAAAGTAGAGTCAGTTTACTTGTCCTGTTACTTTGTTTTGAGAATCAGAACAACGTACGTATCTAGAAGTCCTTGGTCAACTGTAAATGGAGGAAAAACTGTTCTTATGAAGTGGAGAAATGTGTGGGCACCTAAGAGACCCCAAGACATGTCAGAGTGCCTGGGGTTAACAATAAGCTTAGCTGTCATGTCCTTGGTCGCACCTGCTGACTTTCAGGGTTCCAAGGGCAGAGAGAATTCATTCTTGAAGTTAAGAATGACTCATAGGAGGAAGAATTTTTCAAGGAAGAGTTTTTTCCAATTTGTGAGGGAGTTTCTCTTGAAATTCTTTATCTGTCCTGTTAGCTGGAAACAGTGCATATTACAAGAGCAAGATTTCGATTAGCCCAACACTTCCCATAGTCTCTATGGACTCTGTTTTATAATGTTATTCTAGGGATTGTGTTACTTGTTTGTGACTAATGATGGCAAGGCAAATATTAATGAGGGTATCATAGTCTGCTATGGCTTGTTGTCATAAAGCATTACAAATTAACTACTCTGGAAAATAAACCAAGGGCATTTTAAAGGCAGGAGAAACAGACTTGTAATCTTTTTACAGCTCACTTATGCTTATTAGCTAATTCACTGAATCTACACATTTAACAGCATTCCAATGAATGGAACTCCTCAAACTGAAATGACTTTAGTGATAGTACAGAGGCCTCAGAGGGGAGAGATGGACTTTATGAACACTCATCACAGTTCCATGTGGCCCAGAGTGCAGAGTCTAGCAGGAGTGGCCTTTTCACCCTTAGCGAGGCTTTTGTGCAGCAGGGGCTCTTTCTTCCTCTTCAGCCTTAGCTACTCCAGAAGGCAAGGTAGAAGAGGTCTCAGACCTGGGAGGGGAATGCTTTCCTCAGCTGCAGATCCTCTTCAGGTCCAGCCTCTAAGAATCACAAGCCCCAGGAGTCAGAACTTCCCACTTTAAAGAGAAGAACACTGAGACAGGGACAGGTGAAATGTCATCCAGGGTCACTCAGACCTATCCTGGCAGTACTGGGGATAAAACTCAGGTCCTCTCACCACCAACCATAAGGGCAGGGGTCTCTTTCTAAATTGCCATCTCTCTCCCCACGTCCTGGATCAGCCCCTCTTCCTCTTCCAGGGAAGACAGTGACAGTAGGTCCCCTGGGACTAGAGAATCTGCTGGGAGCTAAGGCACTAGGTCCTCAGGAGGCCCGACTTCGGAGTTGGTGTGAGATGAGCTCTCTGCCACCCAAGAGGCAGGGAATAGGAGATTTGGTCGGTGGGACCTGAGCCACTGGAGGCCCCGAGGAGCTGTGAGGAGAAGTAGAGAGGACGAAAAGAATAGAGAGAAGATGCAAGGGCACCCTTCCCCAGGGCCTGACTGGGTGGCCCCTTACATGCTCTGAAATGTGTTCAGTTTTATGCAATAAAACAGTCCTTGCACTGCATCTAGGGAAAGCCTAGTTCTTTTGCATCTAGAGATTTGAAAGCAAAAGGTTCACCCCCATCATCCCTTAATGCTGTCCTTCTGGTAGTATTTTTGTGGAGAAGGAAATGGCAACCCACTCCAGTACTCTTGCTCGGTAAATTCCATGGATGGAGGAGCCTGGTAGGCTACAGTCCGTGGGGTCGCGAAGAGTCAGACATGACTGAGCGACTTCAATTTCACTTTTCACTTTTCACTTTCATGCATTAGAGAAGGAAATGGCAACCCACTCCAGTGTTCTTGCCTGGAGAATCCCAGGGACCAGGGAGCCTGGTGGGCTGCCGCCTATGGGGTCGCACAGAGTCGTACATGACTGAAGTGACTTAGCAGCAGCAGCAGCAGCAGCAGCAGGTAGTATTTTGGAGAACACATGAACACCCATTTTGGGTGACTCCAGGGCTCTCTGTTGGTTTAACTGCACCAACCAGCCAGGTAGAAAGTTCTTTATGGGGCTAAATGAGGCAGGGAGAAAAACAACTTCATCAGTTCAATTCAGTTCTGTTCAGTCGCTCAGTCATGTCTGACTCTTTGCGACCCCATGAATCACAGCATGCCAGGCCTCCCTGTCCATCACCATCTCCCGGAGTTTACTCAGACTCACGTCCACTGAGTCTGTGATGCCATCCAGCCATCTTATCCTCTGTTGTCCCCTTCTCCTCCTGCCCCCAATCCCTCCCAGCATCAGTCTTTTCCAATGAGTCAAGTCTTCACATGAGGTGGCCAAAGTACTGGAGTTTCAGCTTTAGCAGCATTCCTTCCGAAGAAATCCCAGGGTTGATCTCCTTCAGAAGGGACTGGTTGGATCTCCTTGCAGTCCAAGGGACTCTCAGGAGTCTTCTCCAACACCACAGTTCAAAAGCATCAATTCTTCGGCGCTCAGCCTTCTTCACAGTCCAACTCTCACATCCACACATGACTACAGGAAAAACCATAGCCTTGACTAGATGGACCTTAGTCGGCAAAGTAATGTCTCTGCTTTTGAATATACTATCTAGGTTGGTCATGACTTTTCTTCCAAGAAGTAAGCGTCTTTTAATTTCATGGCTGCAGTCACCATCTGCAGTGATTTTGGAGCCCCCAAAAATAAAGTCTGACACTGTTTCCACTGTTTCCCCATCTATTTCCCATGAAGTGATGGGACCAGATGCCATGATCTTCATTTTCTTGAATGTTGAGCTTTAACCCAACTATTTCACTCTCCTCTTTCACTTTCATCAAGAGGCTTTTTAGCTCCTCTTCACTTTCTGCCGTAAGGGTGGTGTCATCTGCATATCTGGGGTTATTGATATTTCTCCCGGCAATCTTGATTCCAGCTTGTGTTTCTTCCAGTCCAGTGTTTCTCACGATGTACTCTGCATAGAAGTTAAATAAGCAGGGTGACAATATACAGCCTTGACATACTCCTTTTTCTAATTGGAACCAGTCTGTTGTTCCATGTCCAGTTCTAACTGTTGCTTCCTGAGCTGCATACAGATTTCTCAAGAGGCAGGTCAGGTGGTCTGGTATTCCCACCTCTTTCAGAATTTTCAGGAGTGAAGAGGGAGTGATTCCCCCTAAACTTACATGAGATAGTCTAGATCCACAGTCCTCAACCAACCAGGGACTGGTTTTACAGAAGACACTTTTTCCATGGACTGGGGGGCAGGGGATGGTTTCAAGCTGATTCAAGTGCATTACACTTATTGTGCACTTTATTTCTAATCTAATGCCACCATCGATCTGACAGGAGGTTCTGGCCCAGAGGTTGGGCACCTCCGATCTAGATAAAGCCATCTATCACCAAGCCTGCCACGCAGGAGGTTCTTGGTGATGCTCTGGCTGTGTTTGAATCCAGATGGATCCCATCTAGACAGAGGAGATAAAATTATGGTGGTGTTTACATCTCTCTCCATTCCAGGCTGAGGGTAGTTTTCCCTCTCACGGACTCCAGCCCTCACACTTGTATTTGGGAGTAGATCTGATAAACCTTTTACACTGAGGTGTAAATGAAGGGTAACAGCTCACAGCAGCAGCCCACAAAGTGGGTTGTGAGGCACCTCAAGGTGTTAATAGTTGTTTCTTGGCACACAGAGTTCCACAGTTGAGTGAGTTTGTGAAGGGTCATTTACTATATTTCTCTCCTGGGGATTCACAGTGCACTGAAGACTCAGAGAAGTTGTGTGGTAAAGAAACTGCCTTAACTTTGTTTAATTCAGCATTTCACAGGTCTCTTTTACAGAATTCTTCTTCTTTTTTATTTAATCATGGAATATTTATTATCATCTTGAATAAAGCTTTTTGGGAAATTCAGGAATAGAGCAGGACTGTCTTTCAGGTGTTCATATCCTCTTGTCCTTTCATACATATTCTTATTTTTCTATTATTTCTGTTAGTTTTATGTATTTATTTTTAATTAATCAATTATTCTTTTTTGGTTGTGCTGGGTGTTCGTTGCTGTGTTTGGGCTTTCCCTAGTTGCAGTGAGTGGGGGCCTCTCCTTGCTGCAGCCCGCAGGCTTCTCATTGCGGCGGCTTCTCTCGTCACAGAACACAGGCTCTAGGCACATGGGCTGCAGTAATTGCAACACACGGGCTCAGTAGTTGCTCTGTGGCTTGTGGGATCCTCTCAGACAGGGACTGAACCAGTGTCCCCTGCATTGGCAGGCGGATTCTTATCCACTGTACCACCAGGGAAGTCCTCCTTGTTTTTTATTTTTACTTTTATTGTGGTCTGCACTTAGCTTGCCATCTAACCTCTTGACAGATTCTGAGTGTACAACACATACTGTTGACCAGGAGCGATGTGGGGCAGATCTTTAGACCTTATTCCTCTTACTTAACTGAGAGATTACGCCTGTTGATTAACAACTCCACCTTCCCCCAGCCCCTAGTAACAGCCATCCCAGCCCCAGAGTTTATGAGTCTGACTATTTTAGAAAACTCATATACGTGGAACTGTGCACTGCCTGTCTTTCATATTCTCAGCTGGGGATCAGGCTATGAGCCACTAACTGTGAAATTTCAGTCAAAGGTTAAGGGATTGTGGCCAGTGTGGGGCCCCAGAAATCACAGGCATCAACATGACTTAGGAATCGGTTTCTGCTAACCTCTCCAAGCCCTCCTGCCTGTCCCTGCAGCTGACGGATGTGCCTCAGCTGGTGTCTCTCACCCCAAACCCACCTCTCCTCTCCTTCCAGGCAGACATCTTTTCTGGGGCCATATTCATCAACTTGGCCTTGGGCCTGGATCTCTATCTGGCCATCTTTATCTTATTGGCAATCACCGCCCTTTACACAATCACAGGTGAGTCCCCTCGAATGGACCAGCCCCAACCCAGCTCAGGGTTAGGCACTTCTGAAGGGTGAAAGGAAGGAGCAGACGTGGCTTCTCCTCTGGAGGAAGAGATCCACGCAGGAGACAGTTTGAGGAAACAGTTGTAGGTGCCCCAGGAAAATCCAGTGTTTGTGGGAACAGGAGAGAGCTTGGCCTAGTCGGGAGAAGCAGAGCAGGAGGGCCGGGTGCAGGGAGAGGCGGGAACAGGGGGTCAGGAGTGGGAGTGGCGAGGCTAGGCAGGGTGAGCAAGCGGCTGCGTCCTGCGGGAGGAGGGTGCTCAGTGGGAAGTAGTTGAGGCTGGAGGGTGTAGGTGGTAAGACCTGATGGCTGAAGTGGGGTCACAGTGTGGGGGTCTTGAAAGTCATTTTACAGAGACCTTGGGTTTGACATGACAGGGGGTGAGGGGCACACACAGATTTTAGAGGAAGACTCAAGATGTGACTAGAGAAGCTGGAGACATTAGTAGCCATTGGGGGCACCTTTGCAGAGGTGTTGCTCTACTCTGATTAGGGGCAGGCAGGGTCGGTGATGGAGCTTGGTGCCGAGCTGGAGCCCCATAGTGGTGGGGACAAGTTGCTCAGACGGTCTGAGAAAACAAAGAGTGGACATGCAAGCAGCCTGTGAAATGTGCTGATTTGCTGATGTCCCCAGACATCTTGTGAGCTGTCAGCTCTTTGCTCTTCCCTGCTCTGTCCGTGGTGGCTGCTTCTCCTGGCTTAAACCATCACGTCAAACTCTCCATCCTCAAATAGGGAGAAGCTTTCTTTCCAAGGCCTTCCCAGCCTTTCTGTGAAAAGTGGAGCTACTGGGATATGTGGGTGGCAGACAGCTGTCACAGGATGAGGGAGGGCAGGAGGGAGGGCAGGAGGGAGGCTGAGGGGTGCCGAGATGTGCAGAGGGAGAGGGCGGGAGGGGAGGGGGGGAGGGGAGAGGGGCCGACGGGGCGCCCTCCCACCTGACGTCACACGCATCGCATCCTCTGCTCTTAGGGGGCCTGGCGGCTGTGATTTACACAGACACCTTGCAGACGGTGATTATGCTCCTGGGGTCCTTCATCCTGACTGGGTTTGGTAAGTGGGGCAGGGGCAGGCTGAGGAGGTGGGGAGGCAGAGTTAGAGGCCACTGGCCTGGGCAGTGAACTGGGCACACTCTGCCCTCCCTGGGGAAGTGGACTGGCCTGGATTGGCCATCACCATGGGTGTGCGGGGGACACCTTCCCCAGCCCTGGAGGTCTCAGGTTGGGTCTGGCCCAGGCAACATCTGGATTCCTTGCTGCCATCTATACAGTCTGGGCTAGTGGGCCCCAGGGTGGGCCTCTGATGTTATGGTCTTCTCTCCACAGAAAAACTGGACAAAAAAAAAAAAAAGATAAGGCTAAATATCTATCAGACTAAATATATTTAAATGTCACATCTTAAATCTTGGATTGTGTCATCTACATTTTAATGTTAAATGTCCTTTTTTTGGTGAATTGACCATTTTCTTATTTACTTCCCTATTTGACAAAAAAAAAAAAAATCAGCAACTCTGTAGTCCCCATCCCCCCAATTTTGAAATTTTATTTGTCTTAAAATCCTAAGGACAAGACCGAAAACCCTGCAAATAGAGGTACTTGTTATGGGAGGATATAAAATACCATTTTACTTTTAAGGGGGCCCATGCTTTCTGGGTGTCCTGTGAAGCCTCTTATTCTCTCTCTATACTGTATTTTCCAAGAGCTTCCATTTGGTTTTCCTTGGTGTCCTCAGGAGACTGGGGGAGGAGAAAGAAATGCCTTATTCTGCAGGGCAGGGGCTGGAATACCTTATTCCCACAGCCAAAGTGTGGCAGAGCCCCCGACATCCTCACCCATCCTCTTCCATCCCACCACACTGCTGGGATGGGGGGAGAGGCCTAATCTGTGTCCAGGATCCCAAAGGCCACTGCAGATAGCAGGTGGTGAGGGGCAAAGCAGAATCTCGGAATCTGGTTCAAAACCAAGGTCTATCTTTTAATAGTTCAAATACTCGCCCTTTGTAAAGAAGCTCGTGGTTGCAGTACTTTCACGGGTTATTGCTTTGGACCCACACAGTAGTCCCTGATGGGGCTGGGCAGGGTTAATAATCCCATTCTATGGATGAGAAAGCTGAGGCCCAGAATGGGATGAGATTGCGCAGTGCAAGTTCTGGCTGTGGGCTTCTCGGGCGTCCGCAGAAGAAGCTGCTGTGAAGAGCTGAGAGTTTCAGGAAGTTGATTTTTGCCACCAATGTTTTCCAGCTTTCCATGAAGTGGGAGGGTACAGTGCCTTCGTGACAAAATACATGAATGCCATTCCAACTGTGACCTCTTATGGAAACACCACCGTCAAGAAAGAGTGCTACACCCCGAGGGCTGACTCCTTCCACATCTTCCGCGATCCTCTCAAGGGAGACCTGCCCTGGCCTGGGCTCATCTTTGGGCTGACCATCATCTCCCTGTGGTACTGGTGCACAGACCAGGTACCCATGCTGTCGGACCTGGGATGAGAGAGGGTCTTGCCCAGGCTGCTGCAGAGCCTCCTGCCTTTTGTGCAGCTTGTAGGGTTGGAGCAGGCAGGGCAGGCTCCTATGGTCTGAGGTCTGCTGAGTCTTGGTGATGTGGGGGTGCCAGGCTGATGACCCGGGGTGGTGGTGGGAGCTGGGGTGGTCAGGACATGTTGTGGGGGTCTCTTGCTTACCGCCCCCCCTCATTGGGCTTTCCCTGGCAGGTCATTGTGCAGCGCTGCCTCTCCGCCAAAAACATGTCACATGTAAAGGCTGGCTGCATCATGTGTGGGTACATGAAGCTGCTGCCCATGTTCCTCATGGTGATGCCAGGGATGATCAGCCGCATCCTGTTCACAGGTGACACCTTTCGCTGGACTCGCCAACCTCTCTTTCCCACTTCAAAAACCCCCATGGCTCCCTCTTCCTTTTTTTGCCCTCTTGTTTTCTTGCCATGATTACAAAGCATCATTGTCCCCCTGCCCCAGACACTGAGTGATTTGAGGTCACAGAACTTGTGTAATTGTGTTCCCTGGTTCTTTACACGGACAGTTACGGTTTCCCCTTTTGCAGATTCTCCGAAGTCATGACGTGCCTCTAGCCAAGGCTTCTTCTGGCTAACGTTTACTCATCTTTTGCTCTGTGTCCCCCCCCACCCCCCACCGCCAGGTTATGGCGTGTGTTGCTGTTTGCTTGTAAGTCCTGTATGACTCTTTGCGACCCCATGGACTGCACCATGCCAGGCTTCCCTGTCCTTCACCATCTCCCAGAGTCTGTTCAAACTCACGTCCATTGAGTTGGTGAAGCCATCCAGCCAGCTCATCCTTTGTTGCCCCCTTCTCCTTTTGCCTTCAATCTGACCCAGCATCAGGGTCTTTTCCAATGAGTTGACTCTTCACATCAAGTGACCAAAGTACTGGAGCTTCAGCTTCAGCATCCGTCCTTCCAATGAATATTCAGGGTTGATTTCCTTTAGGATTCACTGGTTTGATCTCCTTGACAGTCCCTTGGCTCTTCTCCAGCACCACAATTCGAAGGTGCTCAGCCTTCTTTATGGTCTGATTCTCACATCTGTAGCTAGCTAAAGTCTGGGGACTATTCCCTCTGCTTTCCTCCCTAAGCATTTCTTCGGTTTTCCCTCCTCTGCCTAGCAGCTGTCTTTCCTCCCCAGGCAGAGCTTGGGATGGTCAAGACTGGCAGGGTGGGGGGATGGCATAAGAGGGCTTCTTGGGGGCTGCATTCTTTGTGAAACCACTTCAGGGCTGTGGGCAGGAATGTCCTGTTTGAAGCGCTGTCCTAGGTGGCGCTAGTGGTAAAGAATTCACCTGCCCAATCAGCGGACACAGGAGACGCACATTAGATCCCTGGGTTGGAAAGATCCCCTGCATAAGGAAATGGCTACCCACTGATTTTCTTGTCTGGAAAATCCCATGGACAGAGGAACCTGGTGGTTTATAGTCCATGGGGTCTCAAAGAGTCAGACATGAGTGAGCACCTAGCACGCACGCCCGCTTAACAAGGTGAATCCTGGGAACATTTCTGATGTCTGCTTGCTGACATGACTCTTCATCTCTCCTCAGAGAAAGTTGCCTGCACCGTCCCCTCAGAGTGTGAGAAATATTGCGGCACCAAGGTTGGCTGTACCAACATCGCCTACCCGACCTTGGTGGTGGAGCTCATGCCCAATGGTGAGAGCTGTCCTGGCTGGCAGGGTCTCTCTTGGGAGGCTGATTGGACTTGGGCTCTATCTACGTAACCATCTGTGGGCCTTCTGGGGCAAAGCTGTTTCTAAGCCTGGGGGTCTAGGAGAGAGAGTCACTCCAGGGTCCTTAATATTTGAACTTGTCTTTGCTTCAGTGGGAAGGAGGCCTCTGGCTTGGTTGGGCTCTGTGAGTCCTGGCACTCATCCATCAGTCAGGCAAGGGAAGGAGACCATCTGAAAATGTGTTAGGAAGAAAACACAAGTTTTTCATGCCCTAAGGTCTTTTGATGCTCTCCAACAGACATTAACATGAGGCTTGAACTAAATGGAATTCTACCTGGAGAATGAATTGACTCCTAGGTTTTTCCAAGGAAAAACATGGCAAAGAGCAATTTTAGCTCTAGAATGAGGGAGTTCAAGGCAGTAGGTAGATCAGATACAAGGGGGTGTCTCACTATAGAGAATGTGGGATCCAGGAGAGTGAGGACTTACAGTCCAGAATAGTTAGTTTTGGGGTAGACCTGTGTGTTTACTGCTCATCTTCATGTTGACTGAAAATCTAATTCTGGCTTAAGGCAGGGAAATCTCTTTAGGTTAGGGGCCCCAGGAGACCAAAAATTCAAAGGTATTCATCAGGAAAATTTAGAATAAACAACTTTTTTTTTTTTCACTGAAAAGAAACATGAAGATCATCTAGGCAAACCTGTTCATTTTACAGTTGGGAAAATTGAGGCCTGCACAGAGAAAGTGATTTTCTAAGGTCACTCAGTAACTCAGTGTCTGGCATGGTTAACTCTGCTGAAGGTGAGAACTGAGGAATTTGTATATATATTTTTAAACCACAGACTTGATATATGACCTTGGGCAAATCATTTTTATTCAACTTTTATAAAAATGGGAGTAATAGTTAACAATTTCACTGAGCTGGGCTGCTTATTAATTAAGGTTGCAGTTAGCAAGAATCATGGCTCTTTTAGAGTTCTGGCTGGGATTCTTGCCTCTGTTGGGGTGTTTATGCTGTTTCCTTAGACCTGCAGATCCTGAGTGAGGTAGCTCTGAACACTACACCAGAGTGAATTGTGCATGATAGAAAGCTGCGTGGCAAGCAAGACAAAATATTGTGTCTGCACAAACCATTGCCAGTCTTTTTGGCTGGAACCTGGCTTCTGTAAACACCTGATTCCCCAGTGACCTCCCTATGCTAGATCAAATGGATATTTTCCTTATATTCCTCAGTAGCATTCAGCATTATCGATCACTCCTCTTTCTTGAGTTATTCCCTCCTCTTGGATTCTATAATACTATTCTCTCCTGTTTTCTCCTCATCCTTTCCAGCTATTGCTTTTAAATCTCGTTTGCAGATTCAGCCTTCTTCACTTAGCTGGTAAATATTACCCCACCAATCCCTCACCAAAGTCTGTCAATGTTATCTCCTTATATTCATCTACCTCCTTTTGTTGTCTCCATCATGCTACTCTGATATGCCATTATCTGTTTCCTGGACTGCTGTAAAATTATGTTCGACAAATATTTGTTGAGTGAATAAATGAATGTGAGCTTGATAAGAGGTGATACAAAAAGGAGAGAGCTATAGCCCAGCTTAGCAATTAACTGGTGAATTACTCTGAGCAAAGGGCAGAGCTAAGACTTGAAGCCCTATAGACTAATTCCTTGAAATGGACATTTTATTCTATTACCAAAAAATGAGAAAGTTGGGTGATCTTCGTAGCTTCTATAGTTTGTAGTCTACATGATAGACTCTCAAGAGGAACCATTAAAAAACCCTCCCAACAAATGACAAAGTGATCAGAATAGGCAATCTTTATTTTTCTTCTCGTTAGGCTGCAGATTAAAACAAAGCTATAAAATTATTTACAGATACAATACCTAGAGGATGATAGAATAGTTTTCCAAAACTCTTATTAGATATATGAAAATATTTTCTCCCTTTCTATGGCTCTCTTTTCACTTTCTTGAAACCTCATCTTTTGAATCCTAGTTTAAATATTTGTCCATTATCATTAATCTTTCAGATGAGAGACCTTATAAAAGCTCAGATGGAAACACACACACACACACACACACACACACACACACACACACACTACCATCACTACCACTACCACCGGCAATCCAACTGGAAAGCATTTACTGCATGTATACTTTGTCCCTAGCTCTGTTGACTGCTGTGGACTTCCAATATAATTTAAAGACACAGTCCCTTCCTTAAAACATCTAATCTCCCTGGAGAGATAAATCAAATAATATGGCATGGTGTCAGAAGGCAAAAAACCTTGAGTTGTCACACTTTTCAAGCACAAAAGAGCTGAAATGCAGCAGGTACCACTCAGAACCTCCTTTTCTTCCAGGACTGCGAGGCCTGATGCTGTCGGTCATGCTGGCCTCTCTCATGAGCTCCCTGACCTCCATCTTCAACAGTGCCAGCACCCTCTTCACCATGGACATCTACACCAAGATCCGGAAGAAAGCATCTGAGAAAGAGCTCATGATCGCAGGACGGTAAGTACAGCTCCCCCTGTTAAGCCCCATGAAAACCTGAATGACCAGAGAGGTTTCCTCAAGATGGGGAAGACTGGTAGATGCTGGGTAGAATGAGAGTAACCACCGTGGCAAGTTATATCGTTCTCAGTGGCATTTAACTTTAAATCCAAGATCACTGAAGCAGTGTCCCTCTGGAACATGAAACGACATCAGAGATCATTTAATCTGGAGCACGAAACAACATCAGGGATCATTAATCTAACCTCAGTTCATCGGTGAACAAAATGAGGCTTGTCATACCTAAATAAGAAGTTTGGATAGCAGCAGAGCCAGGACTGGAACCCACGGCCAACTGAGTCCTTGTCTAGGCACTGTATACCATCCCACACTGCTGGGGCCAGCCTCGGTGGATCCAGGGTGATTCGAAGGTGGGGACAGAGTTGGCGTCCTTGGAAATAACTTATTTAATTACAGATAGAGAGGGATTAGAAAATTAGCAGAGAAAAAGAGGCTGAATAACTTGGTTTACATGGAATACCAATCACCACCTACGTAGGCCACAGGCGTCTTTCCATTCTCCTGAAGGAGAGGAGGCACTGAGGCCTCCCCGGTCCGATCTTAGAAGCCCAGGCAAAATTAGTAGGCTTGGTGAGTACCCATGCACCAGATGGGAATTCGGCCAGAAAAATGGGGAGCAAGAAAGAACGACATGGGGGAATCAGTCTTTTCGGAAACTGATCCGATTTCTTTATTTTGGGGTTTGCTTATATACCTTTTGTTACACATAGGGATGAATACAGAGTCACCCGGGGGTCAGCAGTCCTGACCTTTATCAAAATCAGGTGCTTTTTTTTTTTTTTTTAAATAAAATCAGGTGCTTTACATAAAAAAAGATCTTAGGGGTTTTACATCATCTTCTGGCCATGAGACCTGCTGACATTTTACGACCCTTTCTTTCTGATAACGAAAAAGCTTATTTTTTCCAAGGGTGTTTTTTTCTCAAACCAGGCACCACCCTCCAAATAAAGTTGCATTCCTATAGGGTGAGGATGTAGTGAGTTACAATCAAGAAAGGAATTTATTTAACCCAAGGTTAACATGATTAATCTTAAAGGTTAATACTTATTTCTCCTATATGCTTAAAGGTTAATACTTATTTCTCCTATATGTTAGTTATATTCATTATAAGGGCAGGGAATATGGAGATTCAGCAGCAAACATCAGCCCAACAAATGAAAATCCTTTCACCAATGTTCCCCTTAAGATCTATTTAGTCTTAAGATAGTGATAAAGTTACATTTTTACATAGCAAGGACACAGTGATTTATAACAAAGTACAGTGATCTATTACAAAAGAGAAAATTCATTAACTCAATAAGTCTAGTATTGCTAACCTTAAAAACTACTATATTTCCTTTTCTATATTCCAAATACATCGATTAATATATTCCCATGTGCCTAAGGATATGGAGGCCTGGTGGCAATCATTGACTCAACAATGAGAAAAGCCCTATGCTAATTAAGACTTTCAAAATACTCCAAACTCTCTGTGTTGTTTATGGTTGAGAGGTATGAAAAGGCAAAATGATAGGATACTGAAAGAGGAACTCCCCATGTCATTAGGTGCCCAATATGCTACTGGAGATCAGTGGAGAGATAACTCCAGAAAGAATGAAGGGATGGAACCAAAGCAAAAACAATCCCCAGTTGTGGATGTGACTGGTGATAGAAGTAAGATCCGATGCTGTAAAGAGCAATATTGCATAGCAACCTGGAATGTCAGGTCCATGAATCAAGGCAAATTGGAAGTGGTCAAACAAGAGATGGCAAGGGTGAACGTCGACATTCTAGGAATCAGCGAACTAAAATGGACTGGAATGGGTGAATTTAACTCAGATGAGCATTATATCTACTACTGTGGGCAGGAATCCCTTAGAAGAAATGGAGTAGCCATCATGGTCAACAAAAGAGTCCAAAATGCAGTACTTGGATGCAGTCTCAAAAACGACAGAATGATCTCTGTTTGTTTCCAAGGCAAACCATTCAGTATCACAGTAATCCAAGTCTATGCCCCAACCAGTAACACTGAAGAAACTGAAGTTGAACGGTTTTATGAAGACCTACAAGACCTTTTAGAACTAACACCCAAAAAAGATGTCCTTTTCATTCTAGGGGACTGGAATGCAAAAGTAGGAAGTCAAGAAACACCTGGAGTAACAGGCAAATTTGGCCTTGGAGTACGGAATGAAGCAGGGCAAAGGCTAATAGAATTTTGCCAAGAAAATGCACTGGTCATAGCAAACACCCTCTTCCAAAAACACAAGAGAAGACTCTACACATGGACACCAACAGATGGTCAACACCAAAATCAGATTGATTATATTCTTTGCAGCCAAAGATGGAGAAGCTCTATACAGTCAACAAAAACAAGACCGGGAGCTGACTGTGGCTTAGATCATGAACTCCTTATTGTCAAATTCAGACTTAAATTGAAGAAAGTAGGGAAAACCACTAGACCATTCAGGTATGACCTAAATCAAATCCCTTATGATTATAGAGTGGAAGTGAGAAATAGATTTAAGGGCCTAGATCTGATAGACAGAGTGCCTGATGAACCATGGACAGAGGTTCATGATATTATACAGGAGACAGGGATGAAGACCATCCCCATGGAAAAGAAATGCAAAAAAGCAAAATGGCTGTCTGGCGAGGCCTTACAAATAGCTGTGAAAAGAAGAGAGGCAAAAAGCAAAGGAGAAAAGGAAAGATATCAGCATCTGAATGCAGAGTTCCAAAGAATAGCAAGAAGAGATAAGAAAGCCTTCCTCAGCGATCAATGCAAAGAAATAGAGGGAAACAACAGAATGGGAAAGACTAGAGATCTCTTCAAGAAAATTAGAGATACCAAGGGAATATTTCATGCAAAGATGGGCTCAATAAAGGACAGAAATGGTATGGACCTGACAGAAGCAGAAGATATTAAGAAGAGGTGGCAAGAATACACGGAAGAACTGTACCAAAAAGATCTTCACGACCCAGATAATCATGATGATGTGATCACTAATCTAGAGCCAGACATCTTGGAATGTGAAGTCAAGTGGGCCTTAGAAAGCATCAATAGGAACAAAGCTAGTGGAGGTGATGGAATTCCAGTGGAGCTGTTTCAAATCTTGAAAGATGATGCTGTGAAAGTGCTGCACTCAATATGCCAGCAAATTTGGAAAACTCCGCAGTGGCCACAGGACTTAAAAAGGTCAGTTTTCATTCCAATCCCAAAGAAAGGCAATGCCAAAGAATGCTCAAAGTACCGCACAATTGCACTCATCTCACATGCTAGTAAAGTAATGCTCAAAATTCTCCAAGCCAGGCTTCAGCAATACGTGAACCGTGAACTCCCTGACGTTCAAGCTAGTTTTAGAAAAGGCAGAGGAACCAGAGATCAAATTGCCAACATATGCTGGATCATGGAAAAAGCAAGAGAGTTCCAGAAAAACATCTATTTCTGCTTGATTGACTATGCCAAAGCCTTTGACTGTGTTGATCACAATCAACTGTGGAAAATTCTGAAAGAGATGGGAATACCAGACCACCTGACCTGCCTCTTGAGAAACCTGTATGCAGGTCAGGAAGCAACAGTTAGAACTGGACATGGAAAAACAGACTGGTTCCAAATAGGAAAAGGAGTACATCAAGGCTGTATATTGTCACCCTGCTTATTTAACTTCTACAAAGAGTACATCATGAGAAACGCTGGACTGGAAGAAATGCAAGCTGGAATCAAGATTTGCTGGGAGAAATATCAGTCACCTCAGATATGCAGATGACACCACCCTTATGGCAGAAAGTGAAGAGGAGCTAAAAAGCCTCTTGATGAAAGGGAAAGAGGAGAGTGAAAAAGTTGGCTTAAAGCTCAACATTCAGAAAACGAAGATCATGGCATCTGGTCCCATGACTTCATGGAAAATAGATGGGGAAACAGTATAAACAGTGTCAGACTTCATTTTTGGGGCTCCAAAATCACTGCAGATGGTGACTGCAGCCATGAAATTAAAAGACGCTTACTCCTTGGAAGAAAAGTTATGACCAACCTAGATAGTACATTCAAAAGCAGAGACATTGCTTTGCCGACTAAGGTCCGTCTAGTCAAGGCTATGGTTTTTCCTATGGTCATGTATGGATGTGAGAGTTGGACTGTGAAGAAGGCTGAGTACCGAAGAATTGATGCTTTTGAAGTGTGGTGTTGGAGAAGACTCTTGAGAGTCCCTTGGACTGCAAGGAGATCCAACCAGTCCATTCTGAAGGAGATCAGCCCTGGGATTTCTTTGGAAGGAATGATGCTAAAGCTGAAGCTCCAGTACTTTGGCCACCTCATGTGAAGAGTTGACTCATTGGAAAAGACTCTGATGCTGGGAGAGATTGGAGGCAGGAGGAGAAGGGGACGACAGAGGATGAGATGGCTGGATGGCATCACGGACTCAATGGACATGAGTCTGAGGGAACACTGGGAGATGGTGATGGACAGGGAGGCCTGGCGTGCTGCGATTCATGGGGTCGCAAAGAGTCGGACAGGACTGAGCGACTGAACTGAACTGAACTGAAACAATCATGTGCGTAGTGGCAGGAGTATGGATAATCCTGTCACGCAAGCTAGT
Source organism: Capra hircus (assembly GCF_001704415.2). Taxonomy (NCBI): domain Eukaryota; kingdom Metazoa; phylum Chordata; class Mammalia; order Artiodactyla; family Bovidae; genus Capra; species Capra hircus. The sequence goes on along the minus strand of NC_030824.1, from coordinate 713,151 downwards.
CTGTCAGCAGAGAGGTTTGATCTGAGACACCCTTGTCACACCCAGGGCAGGGAATTAGCAGCAATTATTCGCACAACAAATGAAAAACCCTTCACCAATATAATTCCTAACCAACCCACTATACTGACAATTTCCCAAAAGATTTTGCCTTTAGTAAGTCTAAAACATCTCATGCCTCTCAGGTTGGGAGGCTGTAAACAATCACATGTGGCCAGAGGAACCTATACAGGTGGGCTAGATAACCTTCAGAGGAGTCCGTAAGTTGAAACACTCTTGCCATGCCCAGGAATTTTTATTGACTTGGAGCTGCACGTTTACTCCTTCTCCAAGAGAACCGGTGGGGAACAGCCCCCCATAAAGTCAGAGGTGTAGGCGAGAGCATGAAACAGTAAAGTAGGTAGACTCTGGTTTTGGGGGTAGATGCTTGGGAACAGGGGGTTTCCTGAGGCTTGATCACGCTTTTGCATATGCCAGGCCTCCTTCCTCATGCTGGCTCCCAGCACCACACTGTCTTGCTCAGGCCTGCACATTGCAACTCTCCTCTCTGGGCGTCTTTTAGGCCCAGGTGCCTCCAGTGCCTTGACCCTTTGCTGTAGCATTTTACAGGACCATTGTGAGGGTCAGGTGATACTATGCTTGTGAATGTGCTTTGCACAGTCTAAAGCACCATACTCTGTGCACACTCGTTATTGTCAAGTGGGCTAATGGACACAACAGGATACTGGACCCCGTAAGTATGGATCTGTGGGCCAGGTGTGCCCATTATCTCGATTATCCATGGAGCAGAGGCTCTGGGTAGAGGACCAGCAGAAGCTCTGCTGTGTCTCTCTAGGGGGCGAAGGCAGGCCAACCTCCTCAGGGCAGGTGAAAAACTCCCTGGGATGTCTGTCCAGGGAAAGTTTCCCGGGGAGTGCTGCTGCCTCCTAAATCTCATGAGCAAGACTGGGGCAAAGGAAGGAAAGGAACATGACAGGCCCCTTGCAGGTGATGAAACACCTGGCACCCAGGGGAGGTTGGACTGGGCCAGAGTCTGCCCTCTGCTTCACAGGAAGCAGCATGGCTCCCTGACAGGGTTTTCCTCTGAAAGATGGTTACTGGCATTCTCTGCTATGTATAAGACTCAAGATGCAACATGGAAAGAAAATTTTGTTGCTTTACTCAGGGCTGGATCTCTTGGCCCTGAGATTGTGATGAGGCTCACCCTTTTCGTGCATCCAATGATTGCTGCTCTGGGGTTTGTCCCTGTCTTCAATAAGCTTACAGTTACAAGAAACAATTCTACACTGTGCTGTGGTGCCTGTAAGAGCAATTACAGGCTCAGAGAAGGGAGAGATGACTGTACTAGTCAGTAGCTGAGCAAGGCTCCTGGGGGAGGGAGACCCCAATCTATGTCTAAATGGTGGATAGGATCTGAATAAATGGGAGGCAATGGGAGGGGTACTTAAGAGGGAGAAATACGTGAGCAAGAACACTACTTTGTGAAGGTTAGGTTAAGACTCTTCTGCCTTAAATTCCAGAGATAAGAGAACCACTGCCTTCTTTCTAATTAAATCAAGAGGTTAAAAGGAACCCTCCCATCTTTCCCAGGTGATTCAGTGGTAAAGAATCTCTCTACCAATGCAGAAATTCTAGGACACTCGGGTCTGATCCCCAGGTCAGGAAGAGCCACTGGAGGAGGAAATGGCACCCCACTCCAGTATTCTTCCCTGGAAAATCTCAAGGGCAGAGGAACCTGGCAGGCCACAGTCTATGGGGTTGTGAAGAGTCGTATATAACTGAGCACGCATCCCATCTTTTCAGGACTTGAAGTAAAACTCAAAAGGAGGAGAGCTAGTGATTCCCTGGTGGCTCAGATAATAAAGTCTTCCTTCCTGCAGTGTGGGAGACCTGAGTTCAATCCCTGGGTTGGGAAGTTCCCCTGGAGAAGAAAATGGCACCCCACTCCAGTATTCTTGCCTGGAAAATCCCATGGATGGAGGAGCCTGGTGGGGTACAGTTCACAGGGTTGCAAAGATTCGGACATGACTGATCGACTTCACTTTAACTTTCAGAGAACTCCCAGGTGCTCCTGTGGTTAGGATTCCTTGTTCTCACTGCCAAGGGTGCAAGTTCAATCCCTGGTTGGGAAACTGAGATCCCATAAGTCATGAGGCATGGCCAAAAAAAAAAACAACCGAAAAAGGAGACTGGCTCCAAAGTCCACACCTTTGTTCCTAAACTCCACTGCCTCTCAAAGTGGATTCTTTCCTGGGGGTTAGGGGGTTGACTTTACTATGGAAAATCAAGTGCATTTTACTTACAGGCAAAGATTTTCCTGAAGGAGCAGTACTATGCGCTTATTTGCTCAGTCATGTCCAACTCTTTGCAACCCCATGGACTGTAGCCCACCAGGCTCCTCTGTCCATGGGGATTCTCCAAGCAAGAATACTGGAGTGAGTTGCCATGCCCTCCTCCAGGGGATCTTCCCAACCCAGGGATCGAACCCAAGTCTCCCACAGTGCAGGTGGATTCTTTACTGTCTGAGCCCCAAGGGAAGCCCCCGAAGGAGCAGAATACAGAAGAAAAGAGTCTCAATGAATTAGCTAATTATTTTTCCCTGCTCTGGTCATATAAACCTTTCTATCTATCTATCTTTACTGTTGCTGTTGCTCAGTTGCTCAGCACGTCTGACTCGTTGTGACCCCATGGAATGTAGCCCTCCAGGCTCCTTTGTACGTGGAATTTCCCAGGCAAGAATACTGGAGTGCATTGCCATTTCATTCTCCAGGGGCTCTTCCTGATCTAGGGATTGAACCTGAGTCTCCCGTACTGCAGGCGGTTTCTCTATCTATCTATCTATAACTATTCCAGTGGAGCCATTTGTTGACACCCTGCTGTGGGGCTTGATTTCAGGTTGTTCATGCTGGTGCTGATCGGCGTCAGCATCGCCTGGGTGCCCATCGTGCAGTCAGCACAAAGTGGACAGCTCTTCGACTACATCCAGTCCATCACCAGTTACTTGGGACCACCCATCGCAGCAGTCTTCCTGCTTGCTATCTTCTGCAAGAGAGTCAATGAGCCGGTAGGTATCGAGAATGTCTAGGAAAGTCATTCAGGACAGAAATTCCCATCTGGATTTGTATATTCTTTGGGAGGAATTCTACTTCCAGAGATCTTGAGCAGGAATGAAGGTGCTGGTGAGGGTTTATATGGAAAATCCTCCAGGGACCTTGGGACTTTCCTTCTCCTTGCTGCAGGTTCTAAATTAATTCCCAAGTAATGATGTGTGTTTTCCGTCTACTCTGGGTGATTCTCACTGTGTGGCTCTCTCTGGGAAGCTTGTAGCCTCTGGGCAAACAGCTCCATGGGAATTGCTAGCACAGGCTACCTCCTGGGTTCTGCAGGGGGCTAGGTTTTCCAGCCAGCATTTCTAAGGGCCCAGTGAAGGACCAAGAAGTGATACTCCAGCCAGATAGGGATAAGGGTGAGGGGACTTTGGATCTATAAAAGGGGCTGATGGAAAAGTTCCTTTCTCCTCTTCCTCTAAAAGACCCAATTTCTTTCAGTGTCTTCAAGGAATACAGATTAGCTCACAAGTAATTGTGTTATAACTGAATGTGCCTAAATCTGGAGTCTAATGGTAATAGTAGCTGCAGGTAGAGAAATTCAAAGTATTTTTAAAGTTAAAGGGATTTTTTTTTTTTTTTGGCACTGAGAACTTGGGTGTTATTCTAACCAAGGGCTTCCCAGGTAGCTCAGTGGTAAAGAATACACCTGCCAGTGCAGAAGATGTAGGAGACATGGGCCCAGTCCCTCCACTGGGAAGATCTCCTGGAGGAGGAAATGGCAGCCCAATCCAGTACTCTTGCCTGGAAAAGCCCATGGACAGAGGAGTCTGGCAGGTCCATGGGGTCGCAAAAGAGTTGGTTGGACATGACTGAGCAACTAAGAACACTCAAATACCCAGTCGAGTTACTAAGAGGTGGTAAACAGAGCCACTGAAGGCCTGACCTAACATCCCCAGTCGTATTCTGAACCCCAGCGTTCCTGTTTCAGATGGCCTGGAGCTCATATTTCTCTCACTGTTATTCTTTCGTCTCTGTCCCCCAATGAATGCACAGCTGTTTCCCAAATACAGTGTTCATCATCCAGGCTCTTCTTTCACAGGGAGCCTTTTGGGGGTTGATCATAGGATTTTTGATCGGGGTGTCCCGTATGATTACCGAGTTTGCCTATGGAACCGGGAGCTGCACGGAGCCCAGCAACTGTCCCACGATTATCTGTGGTGTACACTACTTGTACTTTGCCATCATCCTCTTTGTCGTTACTATCATCGTCATCCTGGCCGTCTCCCTCTTCACCAAGCCCATTGCAGATGTGCATGTGAGTATCCATGTAGGAGGCTGTCCTGCCTGGTTTTGCGTTCATGCTGCAGCACTCAACTTGATTGCTTTGGCTCAGTTAGAGGCCTCTTACTCTCATGACTAAAATAGGCTGTCCTTGTCTTTGGTGTCACGTAAAAGGACACATGGGCTTTCCAGGTGGCTCAGTGGTAGAGAATCCACCTGCAATGCAGGAGACCTGGGTTCGACCCCTGCGTCGGGAAGATGCCCCAGAGGAGGAGATAGCAACCCACTCCAGTATTCTTGCCTGGGAGACTTTATGGACAGAGGAGTTTGATGGGCTACAGTCCATGGTGTTGCAGAGAGTTGGACATGACTTAGCAACTGAGCATGCGCAGAAGGACAGGACAGGGAGTGCAGTTTGCCAGCAGAGCAGTGTCAAGACTATCTTCAGCAGGCCGCATTTCAGCCCAAGGGACTGTCCTCTGGATCCTGCTGCCCGAGTGACGGCTTAGGTGCACGGCAATGAGATCACGTGGGCTGACGCAGGGTTACCCCAGCTTGGATGTTTATTTCCCAGATAGGAATGCATATTTCTTGTAATAGACTCCAGGTCATAGCTTCCAAAGGTCCCAGCAAGGGACATACCTAGTTGTAAAAATCACCACGCTGAGGGAAATCTGAAGCATGATATACCCTTTATTCTTTTCCCCCCAATGAAGCCTCCAAACAATTGCCCATGGAATTTAAGAAATTTCAAACAGTATCAAAGTCTAATTGATTCAAGACTTCAAAGATGACAAGTACTCTTCTTTAGCTCTAGATGTCGCCCTTGGTTTAGGGAATGTTTGCAGCCCTCCCAGTGCAGATGAAGATTACCAATTATGGGTCGCTTTTTACCATAAGCAGTGAAGTCTGGTAACCCAGCACAGCTAGCATTCTCCCCTTTTCAGGTTTCCAGGGAACAGAGCTAGAGTGTTAACCCAAGATCACATTTGTCTGAAGAGAAAGAGAAAGGGTTTTGTTGGTCCCTTTCTTATGCATACACAAAAATAGGAATCCCTAACAGACCTTTAACCTCAGCACCAAATTTTCAAAACTGTGACCAACCTTGATGTCAAACAAAGATTGCTTTTATAGTGGCAGAACCGCCATCAGAGTTATTGGCCAAATCTGTCACAGACTCTCTTTATGTTGTATTAATTGCTTCTTGATGCGTCAGTTTTTAAAAATATTGTAGCCCTAAACACATTTAGTTCCATGCTTCTTGAAATAAAGTAGTTTCTGGTTTCATGTCAATAGAAAGTATACCTCCAGCTTTTCCTATTCTAACTGGCTCATGAGTCTACAATTAATATGGTACAAAAATCTGATCTTACTTACACTGCTGGTCTGGATAAATGGGTGCCTGGCCTTCTTTCCTAGCCTGAATGCTAAAAGGAACAAATTTATTTATCATATGTAACAAGAGATCATTCATTCAAAACATTTCTATGCTCACGACAGTCTCAACCTCCGAATATGCCCATATCCTAGGGGATGGTATGTGCATGTATATGATTTATATCCACGTTCCCAACATATTCAGAGATAGTGCTGTGGATGGGAACTGTTATCTGTGTTGTTGATGGAGTTGAGAGCCACATTCCTTTTCCTTTCTCGACACACATCTCTTTGTCCTCCCAACTTCTTGGCCCAGGACACTACTTGGATCTTCCTGCTAACCTGTTCTGCTTTCTCCACAGCTCTACCGCCTGTGCTGGAGCCTGCGTAACAGCAAAGAGGAGCGTATTGACCTGGATGCAGAAGACGAGGACATTCAAGACGCCCGGGAGGATGCCTTAGAAATAGGTGATTTGCGGCTCAGAGCCTATTCCCAAGTTACTCCTCTAACCACAAGACCACCTTACTGAAGCCTTCGCCAAGTGCCTTCAAAGCTCAGATCTCTCTTTCTGGAGGGGAGTGAGGAGCGGGGTATGGGGTGAGATGGATAAATGGGTTTTGGGCAGTTTACTCAAGGCCTTGTCAAGGGGAGGAGGAGGATGCAGAATCGTCCCAGCTCTTCCCTTTTTGGTTTACAGTGCTCAGTGAGGAAGCACAGGTGAGATATTCACCACCCTGACTTGGTTTGGGGCTTGGCTAGGGACAAGGGAAGACACTAGCTTATAAACTGAAAGCAGTTGGGACCAAAGCTATGGTCAGTTCTAGTGATATCAGGGGGATGAGATAGAGGCTCTTAGGGTCTTGTGTCTTGCTGGCTTACCATATCATGTTTAAAATATCAGATTTCCTTGCAAGTCCACTAAGATCATGCTTGTTGTTGTTTGTTGTTCAGTCGCTAAGTCGCTTCTGACTCTTTGTGACCCTGTGGACTGCAGCCCACAAGGCTTCCCCATCCTCACTCTCTCCTGGAGTTTGCTCAAACTCATGTCCATTGAGTTGGATGCCATCCAATAATTTCATCATCTGTCATCCTCTTCTCTTTTTGCCTTCAATCTTCTCCAGCATCAGGGTCTTTCCAATAAATCAGCTCTTCATACCAGGTGGCCAAAGTATTGGAGTTTCAGCTTCAGCACCAGTGCTTCCAATGAATATTCAGGGTTGATTTTGTTTAGGGTTGACTGGTTTGATCTCCTTGCTGTCCAAGGGACTCTAAGAGTCTTCTCTGGCACCACCATTCGAAATCATCAATTCTTCAGAGCTCTAAGATAATGCTTAGTCAATGCTTAGAGACTTATCCTGATCATGGAGCAATGTTTTCCTCAATTTCTGTGTTGGAGCTTTTCCTCCCTACATGGGAGGGGTGCACACATGGAGGATGGTCGTGGTGATGTGTGCTGTGCAGAGGTGTGGGAGCACAAGGTCATGTGTGGTTTACTGGTACTGGGCTGGAGAGAGGAGGGCAGTGGTCTCTGACCATGGTGCTGAAAACACAGTGGGCTTGATTTCATATCTGCTGCTGCTGCTGCTACTGCTAAGTCGCCTCAGTTGTGTCCGACTCTGTGTGACCCCATAGACGGCAGCCCATCAGGCTCCCCATCCCTGGGATTCTCCAGGCCAAGAATACTGGAGTGGGTAGCCATTTCCTTCTCCAATGCATGAAAGTGAAAAGTGAAAGTGAAGTCGCTCAGTTGTGCCTGACTCTTAGCGACCCCAAGGACTGCAGCCTACCAGGCTCCTCTGTCCATGGGATTTTCCAGGCAAGAGTACTGGAGTGGGGTGCCATTGCCTTCTCTGATTTCATATCTAGTGAGTCACAAACCTGGGATTCTAACCCAGGTCTGCTCGCCTTTAATGCCACACTTGGGCTCAGAGGACAGAATTAGTTCCCTTGGTGGGCATCCACATTTTAGTGGCAAGGTCAGTTGAATGGTTTGACTCAGCAGTATCAGATCTTAAGCCCTTGAAGTGTTGCTCACTTGCTGCCCTGGATCAGGGACTGAATAGACCAATCCTTGCCACATGACTGGATCTGTTGTGAAGCCTTGGGATTTCCAGGTGCAGTCAGTACACTCTTGAGTCATGCCAAACTCATTGCTTTCAGTGATGTGGCAAACAGATATGGGTTTCTCTGGTTGAGAGGTGGGTTTTCCACATTCTTGACATGTCACAGTCCCTCAGTCAATGGTTAACATTTCTCTCTCATAAGCTATTATTTCTTGTTTGATTCTGAGTGTCTGAAATCAAAATGTATTTCCTTTGGGCCCAACAGAGGTAAAATATACCACCATAGTATATTATGGAGAATCCAACTGTTAACATCATCTTGTAATTAATTACCTTTATTCAAACCTTAATCTGCACCATTTTTATTCCTGCAAACAAGAAAAGTGGGAGTTGTGTGCAGAGTGGCAGATGTGTCATGGCCTGATATCTCCTCTGGAGATCTTTTCTAGTACCTCCTGCTTCTGTACCCAACAGTCCTTTTATTCCTTTCCCCAGACACAGAAGCTTCTGAGGAGAAAAAAGGATGCCTCAGGCAGGCCTATGACATGTTCTGCGGCCTGGACCAGCAGAAAGGCCCCAAAATGACGAAGGAAGAGGAGGCAGCCATGAAGCTGAAGATGACAGACACCTCGGAGAAGCGTTTGTGGCGGATGGTAGTGAACATCAACGGCATCATTCTGCTGGCCGTGGCTGTCTTCTGCCATGCCTACTTTGCCTGAGTCCTGCTTTCTGCTGCAGGCTGTGCTTGTGGAGGCTGGAGTCTTCACTCTGTCTCTCTTTGGTCCCATTCAGTGGCGTTGAAGGGACACCAGCCAGTTGTAAACTCTGCCCTGTTGATAAATGTGTACATTTGTAATTACAGGCTAGCTAGAGAAAAATCACTGATTTGCTGTTAACTTATATATTCGAGTCCAGTGTGGTACAGTCATCTGTACATATCAGAGCTGCAGAAGGAAATCCCACTCATCCCAGTGTCTAGGAAAATGCAGACTAAGATACAGAAGCCCCGTGATGTCTGATGCACATTTTTCTCAGGTAGATTCAGCATGTTAACATTGTTTGTGATCCTTAAATACTGCTTAAAGAGTTGTGGTCCCCTGGTTACTACCACTTTCTCTATCTAACATCCCCTGTCATTTTTTTAAAACTTTATTTTACTTTAAGAAAGCATCACCCTACCTCATGAAATCCTTGTCAAGTTTTCCTGGCATGAGAAAAATCAACCTGATAAATTGATGAACATATTGAAGCTGAGGATGGGAGCTTGATGGGGTCTGTGTCCTGGGTGTTTGCTCTTTGAAGGAGAGGCCTGGACATGGCAGTACCAGTCCAATGAGAGGGATCCAAGCACCAGCCTCGGGCCAGGGGGGAAAGCAGATAATCTCGAGAAAAGAGGATTTTCTGGCTTTCTTGAAAGTGTTCATTGTCAGTTCCTTGTGTTTGAGATTTCATTTATTTTGGCATTTCCTGTGCCTGGACTATCTTAGCCACTCAGTAATGTTTGTGGACATAATGGATGACATGTGTATTTGTTAATAAATGCTTGTTTTCTTTTTGGGCTTCCCTGGTGGCTTAGATGATAAAGAGTCTGCCTGCAGTGCAAGAGACCTAGGTTTGATCCCTGGGTTGGGAAGATCCTCTGGAGAAGGAAATGGCAACACACCCCAGTATTCTTGCCCGGAGAATCCTATGGACAGAGGAGCCTGGCAGGCTACAGTCCATGGGGTCACAAAGAGTTGGACACGACTGAGTGACTTCACTTTTCTTTTTGGTTAACCTTATGGCTGCACAGAGTACACTCTCTGGTGACTGTAATGAATCGGGGTGCATTTTCCAGAGGCTCCACTTCCTCATGGTGCTGATGTAACTGATTCTGTGTCACATAATGAGCAAACATGCCTCTGGGGGCACTTGTCATCTCAGAGCAGCCGGACTCTCCTGAAACACTGACACTTGTAGCCCAAGATCCTCCTCCCTATGAGCTCAGGTGGCCACAGCTCTTTTTCCTTATGTGTCTTGACTGGTGATCATCCATTGAACAAGGTTAGAGTGGGCAGTCTCTGTTCCAGGTGGTAGCGTTCAACATTTTTATTTTCTGTTGTAACTCTTTCCTAAGGAGAAATTTTAAAAATTAAATTTAAATTTGATTAATCCTTTTGGTTCCACCTGTGAAATCTTAATCATTTTTTTAATACAGTCCTGTGGAAGTCGTGATGTTTGTATTGACAGATTTGAGGCTAGCTTAGCAAATAGGTGGAATCTGAGGTTTTGTGGAGCAGCTGAGAGTAGTTCCTGGGGTGTAAAAATGGTTCAACAGGTAAAGAATGGCTTGTTCTTATGAAAGGAAAAGAAAATATTTGGTGTGCTGCCCTCCAACGCACTCCAGTATTCTTGCCTGGAGAACCCCAGGGACAGAGGAGCCTAGTGGGCTGCTGTCTATGGGGTCGCACAGAGTCGGACACGGCTGAAGTGACTTAGCAGCAGCAGCAGCAGCCTATTCCCCTTAAGCCAGGCAGAGAGGAGGGAAAAGTGGAGAATTTCGCATGGCCAGTATTACTCAGAGTACTCAGCTTTGTGGGGAGTTTGTGATATTTTTGAGCTCAGAGAGTCTAAAGAATGATGACTGAAAGCTGGTGGACGGAGCAGGCGTTAAGTATCTAGATTGCCCTAGATTCTGTTTCTGGCCTTGCCAATGATCCTCTGTGTATATTGTGATAAATTAATTTTTTTTCTCAACTGTGTATTTTTCTCTTTGAAAAAATGAGGACGTTGGTGCTTATAGCATATACCTACCTCCTCTAGGTGTGACGAGGTCACTTTGAAAAGTGGATGAGTGAAAAGAGGGTGGCATCTTTCTTACATACATGAAGAATGCCGACAGATGTTATACTAAACTGCATTTAGTCCTTTTCATTAAAATTTATTACTTTGGTAAAAAAAAATAAAAACATTGAAAAGCCATAACATCTTGATTTCCTGTTTTCTAGCCATTCTAGACAAATGCTGACCATGTCTGTAGTGAGAATTAGTTGGCACAAGATATGGATTAGGAAGCAGAAGCCAGGAAAGTTGAGAATAGAATCTAGCAACTTGAGCAAGTTAGCTACATGTAGCAAAGTTTGGAGAGGATTTCAACTTCAAAACCTCTAGTAAAGACAAGATGAGTCACTCTACCTTCAGCGTTCCATGAGAACCACTTGGGTAACCAGGGCCCAGTAAGTGATAAATTGTATTAGAATGATGTCACGGATGCAGGAAAGAGATGTTTCTGTCCTCAGATGGAAGGCATGTGCTGTGGGGCAAAGTGATTGCTCATTAATGTTAGTTTATAGAACTGAAAAACCATGCCCTGTCAGGAAAAAAGCTTCTTTATGTGTGGAGCTTCTTTACATATGGACTGATGCTGAAGCTGAAACTCTGTTACTTTGGCCACCTAATGCAAAGAACTGACTCATTGGAAAAGACCCTGATGCTGGGAAAGATTGAAGGTGCAAGGAGAAGGGGACAACAGAGAATGAGATGGTTGGATGGCATCACCAACTCAATGGACATCAGTTTGAGTAAACTCCAGGAGTTGGTGATGGACAGGGAGGCCTGGCGTGCTGCAGTCCATGGAGGTGCAAAGAGTCAGACACGACTGAGCGGCTGAACTGAACTGAACGTATGGAGGACCATTTTAAAAGGAATCTCTCAAAATGAGAAGACAAAGCTGCTTCTGTGCAGAATGATGTTGGTCCTGGGGGCTTTGACAGACCTGGTAGCATTTCTTACTTCTGTACAACTGAGTCAGGCATTGGTGTTTGCATGGAAAAATTTCTACCTTAAAAAAATTATTTTAAAAATTGGAGTATAATTGCTTTACAATGTTGTGTTAGTTCTGCTGTACAACACTGTGACTCAGCCATGAGTATACGTATATCCCCTCCCTCTTGAGCTTCCCTCCCACCCTACCCATCCCACCCTCTAGGTCATCACAGGGCGCTGAACCGAGCTCCCTGAGCTATACAGCAGCTCCCCGCTAGCTAGCTATGTTACACGTGGTTGTGTGTGTATGTCAGTGCTACTGTTGATCAAATTTCTACCTTTGAAACTCATTAGCGCTCTCACTTTTCACTAGTACTGAAAGCACCATTTCCTGAAAGATCTGCTACAGCGTGTTCCGCTTCACAAAAGCAAGCCTTGGAAGAAAAACACATGTGTGCTTAGCTGGAGGAGAGAGATTGTTTTTTAACATTACCCCCAACCCAGTCCCAAGAATACTCCTTCTAACCTTCAAATTGGATTTCGGGGAACCAAGGTTTTGAATGAGGTGCTATTGCCTTGACGGTTTGGTGGGGATGGAATTAAGGTGATGTGTGTGAGGTTAACAGGGTGGGATTGTTTGGCTCTGGAGGGTTCAGGGGAGTGTTATTCAGTCCCTGAGCTTCGCATTGCATCCGTAACTCAGCCAGCTTTTTTCTGTCACATTAGCTTCTGCTGTTCTATGACGGCTCTCCCAAGACTCCCAGGACACAGGTAATGATGCTGTCTGCTTCTAGGGCACACCCAGCTTGAGAGAAGCTGGTCCTTGTGTGGCCCTGTGTTCCTAAATCACACTCAAAGGCCAAACTAAACATTAGATGTTTCAGATTGGAAAAATTCAAATTAGAATTCTGACGCTTGGCTTGTATCTTCTGATAGTCCCAGAGTCAAGGTGCTGGAGTCCTGGGAGCCCCCGCTGCTTTCTCTTTCACTGTTTGCTGAAAACCTCTGTGATGCTGCCATCCAAAGGCCCTGCCCCACCTGCCTGCTCTCACCCTCAGGCCCCGTGGGCTCAGTGTGCAGTTCTATTTCCTTTTGCTGTATGACATCCACGTCAGATGATTGTTTCCACAGGAAACTGTGACTTGGGAATCCATAAGGTGCAGAACTGACTTTACTTGCGCTGTAGGCTCAATTGTGTTCTCTTCTCCCACTCACTCATTTGGTTAAGTCTAATTCCCTAGTGCCTCAGACTGTGACTGCAGGGTCATGGGAACTAAGATCCCGCATGCCATTTGGTATGGCACCCCGCCCCCAGGTAATAAAGTTTAGAAAATAAATGCTTTAAAAATGGTGATGTCTAGGGCTTCCCTGGTGGCTCAGTGGTAAAGAATCTGCCTGCCAATGCAGGAAAAATGGGTTCGATCCCTGATCTGGGAAGATCCCACAAGCACAAGCCGCAGATCAACTAAGCCACAACTACTGAGCCTGTGCTCCAGGGCCGGGGAGCTGAAACTATTGAGCCCACAGGCCGCAACTACTGAAGCGCAGGCGCCCCAGAACTTGTGCGCCACAACAAGAGGAGCCACCGCAGTGAGAAGCCCACTAGAGGGTAGCACCCGCGTGGCCCAACTAGAGAAAAGCCCCCTCAGCCATGAAGACTCAGCACAGCCAAGAATAAACAAATAAACAAACATTAAAAAATGGTGACGTCTGCAGTATGGTGGAGGAGGCCACGCCATACTCTCATCCTCCAATAAAAACATGGAAAGTTGGACAGCAACTGTCAGAACCAGTTTTGTGAGAATTCTAGAAAATGGTTTATGAAAGTTGATGGCAAACAAACAAGCATGGAAGCAAGAAAAAGTCATACTAAATGGCTGGAAGGTTTGTGGCACTCTCACTCCTTTCCCGCACCCTCTCTGTGGTGGCAGTCGTGGGACAGCACCTGTCGTTAAGCGGCACCCCTTAGAGGAGGGGTAGCCCAGGCTCCCAGCGTGGAACCACTTCCCTAGGTCCAGAGAGGGCAGAGCCGACCGTGTTCACAAATTACTGTGGAAGCCTGTTCTCTTTCCTCCCTGGGTGGCTACCTGAAGGACTGACACTAGGTGGCGCTCTGTTTCACCTAACCGGACTCCAGAGCGAGGAAGCTTGAAAACACTGCAAGCCAACTAACCAGCCGCAGAGGCCTGTTATTTCAAAACATACAACAGGGAGTACCCTGGTGGTCCAGTGGTTAAGCCTCCGTGCTTTCAAGGCAGGGGGCACGGGTTCCATCCCTGGTCTGGGAACTAAGATCACACACGCCATGCAGCATGGCCTAAAAACAAAAAGTATAGCATAGACTGCTTAAGGCAAAATCTTAGGGGAGATGTCATTGGGAAATTAAGACATCCAAAAGCAACTATATATACTGGGGAATTTAGAAAGCCATATTTAGAAAGACCAGGGTAAGAAGACACATGCTTAGAAGAAGCCTGAGAAGACCCTAAGCTTTCATCTTGGTCAGATCCAGTGCAAGCCTGGTTAGGAGCTGAAGAAGGGCCTCAGACAGTAAGTCTGGAAAACTGGGAGAACTCCTGGAATTCAAGGAAATCTCTATCAAAACAACTGAACAGAAGCGAAGGAACAAAGACTTCCACGGCCACATCAATAAAGAATATGGGCATTGCCACAGTAGTCTGGGAAAGTCACTAAACAAATGGATTTGTACACTATTTAACAACGAATGAACTATACAAACAGCTCATGCAGCTCAATACCAAACAAGCTGATAAAAAAATGGGTGGGAGATCTAAACAGATATTTCTCCAAAGGAGACATTCAGGTGGCCAAAAGCGCAGGACAAGTTGCTCAACATCTCTAATTATTAGGGAAATGCAAATCAAAACTACAAGGAAGGTATCACCTCCCACCAGTCAGAATGGCCATCATCAAACAATCTACAAACGATAAATACTGGAAAGGGTGTGGAGAAAAAGGACCCTATCTACACTGTTGATGGAATTGTCAACTGGTACAGCAAGTATGGAGAACAGTATGAAGGGTCCTCAAAAATCCAAAAATAGAGCTACCATATGATCCAGCAGTCCCACTCCTGGGCATCTCACTCCAGAGGAAACCATAATTTGAAAAGACACACACAACCCACTGCTCATGGCAGCGCTATTTACAATAGCCAGGACAAGAGACAACCTAAATATCCCTCAGCGGCTGAAAGGATAAAGGAGACGTGTGCGTGTATGCAGTGGAATATCACTCACCAACAAAAACAAAATAATGCCATTTGCACTGACCTGGATGGACCTAGAGACGGTCATATTGAGTGAAGTAAGCCAGAAAGAAAGAAACAGCATGTGATATTGCTTATACGTGGAATCTTAAAAAATGGTACAAATGAACTTATTTATAAAACAAACAGATGTAGAATACAATCTTATGGTTACCAAGGGGGAAAGACCCCCTGGAGGAGGAAATGCCAACCCACTCCAATATTCTCGCCTGAAAAATTCCATGGACAAAGGAGCCTGGGAGGCTACAGTCCATGGGGTCACAAAGAGTTGAACACAACTGAAGTAACTTAGCATGCACACATTAGTCAAATACTGTAGATAATACCAAGTAATTGAAACAACTGTGAATGTTTCTCAGTAGAAAGATGGTCAAATTATGGTAAATGATTTTATGGAATAATGTGCTACTGAAAAGAATGAGGGATACCTATACGTACTAATAGGTGAAGAGCTCCAACATAAATATTATACTGAAAAGTCAGTCACGGAACTACACACAATGTCAAAACAAATACAGAGAAAGACATATTCCAGTAACAAAGCAAATAAAGAATTAATGGTAATGTAGAAAATTAGATTTGGTAATTATTGCACAACTCTGATTATTCTAAAACAAACTTAATTGTACACTTTAAATAGATGAATTATGTGAACTATTTTTAAAAAGTAGCCTAAAAATCGATAAAAATAGAATCAAACTATTTAAAAAAGTAGTCTAAAAATCATGCAAGTTCTCTGGTGGTTCAGTGGCTGGGACTCAGCGCTTTCACAGCCAGGGCCCAAGTTTAATCCCTGGTTGAGGAACTAAGATCCTATAGCCACAAGGCATGACCAAATTAAAATAAAAAAGAAGTCTAAAAATCAATGGCTTGATATGCTAACATTTAGGAGGGGGGTGGCTTTATTTGAGATATGTTAATAATAAATTCACGAATATATTTACAGCTGGTATTTTCAACTCATCTCCTCTTAACTATTAGGAAATATTTCTATTTTCGAAATCTTTGAGAGCAATGAAGGGAAGACAGAAGTTCACTTTGATAGATGAAGAGGTTATTATGTGAGGCAGAGTTGGGAGAGGCATTCCTTCTAAGTGGAAACCTCTAGAAACTGCAGAAAGTAACTGTAAGTTAGGGCAATCTGCCTGTTGAGCTATAAAAAAATTTAGACCGAGTGCTTCCAGTTTATGTACACCTTGAATCAACTCACTGACTTTCTAAATTATCAACTCTCTCTTTCTCTTTATTGACACAAAGGAACAACAAAAGCTAAAATCCAGGTGTATGGTCGTCTCATTCAATAAACTGCTTATCTGCCTTTGCAACACAAAAAAGTGATACAAGTGAAAAATCAATAAAATTATCTTTGCTTAATAAATGCTCCAGTAGCTCAGACAGAGTTCAGGCAAAATAGCCATGGACAAAGACTGCCACTGCCAGGAGGATGATGGCGTTGATGTTCACTACTGTCCTCCATAAGGGGTTCTCAGACGTGTCTGCCAGCTTCTTCTTCTGGGCTGCTTCCTCCGCTTTGCTCAGTTTGGGGCCCTTCCTCTGCAAACCACAGAACAAGTGGTAAGCCTTCCTGAGACAGCCACGAGTTTCCTCAGGATTATCTGAAATGAAGAAATAAATGATTACAGAACACGGGAAATACAAATCCTGTCGATGTAGTACAGGTGACTGTAAAGGATGATTATAGCTGCTAAATGTTACAGGAATCCCTGGCACACATGGATAGATGGTGGATGGATGGACAGACAGACTGACGGACAAGTGGATGTAGGGATGGACTTCACATGTAGCAAATTGTCTTGGCTGTTGGGAAGGTAAGGTTTTAAAGTCTAAGTTTGCCATAAACCTAAGAGGTTTTTCCAAAGCTGTATTTCATGGCATTAAAAAAAAAAAGAGGAAAACAAAGACAGTTACATAGAGTTTCTATGTGGAAACCAAATGTAAACCAGGTATTACCACCGTCAACGCCATCATCGGCTTCTTCATGCCTTTCCTCTTCTATATCTAAATCAGTTCGTTCCTCTGTACTGTTCCGAAGAGCCCAGCACAGGCGATACAGCTAACCAGAGACCAGAGACAAACATATTAGTGATAGCAAGTGTTTACAATAATGAGATGATACTTTTGTTTCTTGTACAGTGCAAAAAAATCAAACAGCTCAGGAAAGTACAGACAACAAAGAAGAGATCTTCCACCGCTCTTACCCACAAAAACATCTATCATTTAAAATTATCTCTGCATTTTTAAAAATAAAGTTCTTTATGGTTTTAATAATATTTCTGTTTTCTGGTAGTTATTAAAAAATCATCAGTAATATGTTTACAACTCCTATTTCCAGGTCCCATTGTATGGGACTCACACACGAGTTGAAGCTTTTAAAGGCAAAGAATCCTTTGAAAATGAGCATATCTATTACTCACATGCACATCAGGAATGGGTTTTGTTAACAGGGAAATTCCCAGGATGATCAGTATGGAAACAAAAAAGAGAATGAGGGCAAAGTACAGATAGTGTACTCCACAGATGACTCGGGGGCAGTTGCTGGCGGCCAAACAACTCCCCGTTCCGTAGACAAACTCCGCGATCATACGGATGAGGCCAATCACAAAGCCAACAATTAGACCCCAGAAGGCTCCCTGAGAAAGAAACAAGGGTAAAAGTTGCGTGTTTAGAAAAGACAGCACACTCATTCAAGAAAGTCATAATTACCATCCTGCCTGTTTCCTCCACTAAGGACCAGCAAATGGCTACCCTCGACCACACGGTCGTCAAAGCAGGGGAAAAATGAAAATGCCTGTATTCCCAGGGGCTGTTGCTCTCTGTGGCTCTGAAAGATCTTTGTGTTTGACTTTATAAATATATATATATGTTAAAACTTGTGACATTTTGGCGAAGAAACATAACTATGCCTTACGTTACACAGTTTAAAGAATTGATATTATAGATAGTTTGACAACTTTATTAAACTTGTGACAATTAAAATCATTTATTTTATCTGTGAAGTTGGTGGGAGTAGAAACAAGCATCCCTGTTCCCCGGGCCAAGAATTTGTTGTTGTTGTTTAGTTGCCAAGTTGTGTCTGACCCTTTTGCAACCCCACGGACTATAGCTCGCCAGGCTCCTCCGCCCATGGGATTCCTCAAGAATCCCAGTATTCTCAAGAATAGTGGAGTGGATTGCCATTTTCTTCTCCAGGGGATCTTTCCAACCCAGAGATCGAACCCACATCTCCTGCATTGCAGGTGGATTCTTTTCCACTGAGCCACCAGGGAAGCCCAGTCAAGATGTGATGTTTAGGAAAAACAGTATTACGTAGGGATTAAGACTGTGAGCTTTGGATGGAGGAAGACCTTAGTCTGTATCTCAAGATCCCACTTACTAATGTTAAGTAACATATGGAAAGAACATACATATTAATCTCTCTGCATCTGTTCCTCATCTGAAAATTATTATACTAAGGCTAATACCTGGGAACAAAGAAGCAATTAAATGTTCAAGGCCCATAATAATCAATTATATACATCATAATATAAACATTTTTAAAATCTTTATGAATGTAGTAGATTTTTTTCTAAGTACTTCATGTTTTAAACATCTTTTAAAATTTCTTACATCAATCTTTTAAGGTAGGCACTGTGATTGTCTTAATTTTACAGAGTCAAATGGTCTGATTAAGTTCACAGTGATATTCAGTGGTAGAGCCAGGATTGGACCCTGGTGGTCTTACTCCAGACCTTGTGTTCCTCAGCTCTGTGACGAGGATGTAGATACTATTTTGTAAGAAATATAAAGACCGTACTCGAGTGTGCACTATGTTTCTATATATTCTAGTTAGAATTAGGAATTGTAGCTGACCACAGTTGAAATCGAGAGGGGCCTTGAATTGTATAAATAGGGTGGGAAGAATGCATGTTTCTACCAGTGAATGAAATACCTTTTTCTCACTCCAGCAGGGGAGAAGTGTTCCGATCTTCACTTACCTGTTCGTTGACTCTTTTACAGAAGATGGCAAGCAGGAAGACAGCTGCAATTGGAGGCCCAAGGTAGCTAGAAATAGATTCTATGTAATGGAACAGTTGTCCATTTTGAGCAACCTATACTAAAGGGACCCACACAATGCTGATGGCAATTAAGAGAATGATAAATAACCTGGGAAGAAAATAGGATGATTTCAATATTAAACAAAAGCCTTATTGATACTTGCATTATGTTTTGAATTCATTCTGAGGCCATTCAGCTCCTTGACCTCACATGGAGCCACACTGTACCTAGTGATTATCTGTTAGTAAAATTCTAATAAAGCAATTGCTTATCTATAATGAGTCATAATGTCTTCAACAATGAGATTAAATACTCAAATGTCAGCAATTGACTAATCTGCAAGGTGGTTTATGCGATATATCAATTGAAACTACAACACACTATTTCTATTAAGAAGCAATTATTTGCATGATAAAGAAAGCAGACTCCCATGGTGGCCTTTTATCCTAGCTTGAGAGAAACTAAGTCAGTTTGTATAGGTGGGAATTAAAACAGATATGCTGACCGAAGTGGCCAGAAATGCTAATTTGTGCGTTTTACTACTTGAGTACTTTGACAGTTAGAAAAAGTCGGTTAAAATATTGAGAAACAGTAAAAACCTACTGGAGGCTCCTGGGGTCCAGGGATCACGACTGATTCACTCTTCTAAACTCCAGTTATGCTTGTTGTATAAGTAAACAAACAAGCAGTTTACTGGACTTTCTGTAAAAGGTTATCACTACTCTGTGCTCCCCTGGAATAGAGACCTGAAGATTGAGAGACGAGAGGGGCAGGAGATTGAGGCACAAGTGTCTCATTTAATCTTTACAAAACCTCTGCAACTTTGCAATAACTAAATGTGATAAACCATGGCAAGTCTGAGCATGGTGCCTAGAACACAGTATAAATTCAACAGATAACACCCACTATCCCAGTTGTTATCTTCATTGGAAAGCAAATCATACACCTCTCTTGCTCTTATCTTCGACTGATTTCTAACATACGTGGAATGAAATCCAAAGTCTTGTTACGGCTTGAATGGCCCTGTGTGCCCTTACCTCCCTTTCCCTCTCTGACTGTGTTTCCTGTCTCCCTCCCAGCTGCCCCTCATGTGCCAGCCTCACCCCTGTGGTCCTCACACGCGTGACACGTGACTCTTGAAAGCATGCAGCACTTGCTGTTCTGTCCACACTGAGCCATGGGACTCACTCCTCTATCTCCTTCAGGGTTGTGCTCAAACGTGACACCCTCAAGGGAAGACTCCCTGAGCAACTGTCTTCAGTAGCCACCATCTTTAATCCTGTTTTGCTTTTCTACCTAACATTTTTTTGTTATCAGGTATAGAATGTGTGTGAGTGTGTGCACACACACACACACGCGCATACTCAGTCATGTCTGACTCTTTGCATCCTCAAGAACTGTAGCCCATCAGGCTCCTCTGTCCATGAGGCTTCCCAGGCAGGAATACTGGAGTGGTTTCCCCTTCCTCCTCCAGGGGATCTTCCTGACCCAGGGGTCGAAATCATGTCCCTTGTGTCTCCTTCATTGGCAGGTGGATTCTTTACCACTGAGCCACCTGGGAAGCCAGGTATAAAATACATTTATTGTTTATCTTTCTCACAAGGGCATAAATCCCACAAGGCAGGAAACTGCTTGTTATATATATATCCTTTTTTCATATTTGTATTCTGAGATGTAGTAGACATTTAATAAGAGAGATAAAAAGAAAAGCTCATGAGTTGATCATTGAGACTTACTGTAGAATGATGCCTAAGACTACATACCTCTTAGTGTGACCACCGCCTCTTAGGACCTGCTGAATTCTAGTCCAACACTGTCCCCACCACAAAAGCACAGGTGTCTTATTTTTCTTTCTGTCCTTTGTTCAGAGTCGAGATCTGAACCAAGTGAGGCCTTGGAATTTTCCCCTCAGGTGCTTAATTTACTAAAGCAATTGTAACTGTATTCAGTAATGCATAATTGTTTAGATAGGTGGTCAGTTTCTCTTAACACCTCATTTGTTAATGAATGTAGCTGATGAACTTCTGTGTAGTAGTGTGTGGATGGTTTAGATACACATGGAAGCTTCTAGAGACAATGCATTTAGTCTGTCTGAGTAAGTGGGAAGTTTACACCCCCAGGAAGTAAAGATACACATGGAAGGCGTATCAGGATGATGTGGTTGGGAGATGGTGTGAGGAGAGGAAGAAATAAGAAACAGAGGCGTTTGAAAGTCTGGACAAAGCAACTATTTCACTTAAAATAGGCCCCCAATTTTGCAGCCAGAAAGATGAAGTTGAATTAAATGTCCTCTCATGTCTCTTCCAAATCTGTCTGCCAATGCAGGAGACACAGCAGACAAGGGTTAGATCCCTGGGTCAGAAAGATCATCTGGAGTAGGAAGTGGCAGCCCACTCCAGTATTCTTGTCAGGGAAATCCCACGGATGGAGGAGCCTGGAGGGCTACAGTCCATGGGGTCTCAAAGGAGTTGGACACAGCTTAGCGACTGAGCGTGAAGGTCTTCCTCCTACTCTAGAATGCTTTGGTTAGTTTCCTGAACCCAAAGTTGTGGAGGTTCTAGTTCATTTATCTGCCTTTTTTTCTTTCTTTTTAAAAATACTTATTTATTTGGTTGTACCCAGTCTTAGTTCCCCAACCAGGGATCGAACCCAGGCCCCCTGCATTGGGAGTGCAAAGTCTTAGCCACTAAACCACCAGGGAAGTCCCTATGTCTGCTTTTTTGCAGAGAAATTTTAGACAGAAACCAGGAGTGTCTCACCGTCCAGCTATGAGGAGCTCTTTCTCTGATGCTCTCTTCCGGATCTTGGTGTACAGATCAATGGTGAAGAGGGCGCTGGCACTGTTGAAGATGGAGGTCAGGGAGCTCATGAGAGAGGCCAGCATGACTGACAGCATCAGGCCTCGCAGTCCTGGGGCCGGGAGAGGGTGCAGTCACTGGTTAGGAACTGAACACCATGGTCTACGAGGGCCTTGCCAAACCAGAGAGTTGTTCAAAGATGGAGTGTCACCTGGAACGTCCACTGACTGGTGTGCCTGTCGACACGGAGCATCATATGGCACTTCCTGCACATTTCCTGGTGACTTGAGAATAGTCCAGCATAGAATTTTGGTTGTGAATATAAACTTAGAGGCCATTTGAAAGAGAGGAAACCAGGTTCTGCCACCTTTCTTTGGGGAGGAATTCTTGGCTTCCTGAAGGTTAGGGAACTGGAGAGGGAAAAGCCTAGTGGGAGGTTCTCTTGAAGACATCTTTGGTGGGCAAAACAGGGTTTTGAAAAATTGTGGCAACTTCACCCTTCAGTTCCCTCTGCTTATTAGTGATGCCATGTAGGCTTCCCAAAGTGTGAAAGAGGGTGGATGGGGTCACCTGTGGGTCGTGCTCCCTTCCTCTTGACAATGCTCATGTGGATCCGGGAGGAGAAAGGTCACAAAAGTGGCAGCCAACCTTCGATGAGCCTAAGGCACAGGACCACCTGGCCACGGCTAAGCCCCTTTCCCTGCTCACCGTCCAGTGTCCTAATAGCTTCCTTATTTCACATAATGTGTGGTTTGTTTTTTATCTCACCAAACTGGAATGTGAATTTTAATAGGGGATTTTGTGCTTACTTCACTGATATTTTCTGAGCACAAGGCAATGTCTGGCACATAGTAGGCACTCAATAAACAGTTGCAAATTAAATAGATTGAGGTATATTATTTGGGTACCACTGCTGTAAATAAAGCAGAATGAATATTTAACCTCTAGTCCTCTGAACTTATAAGTTTATTGCTATGAAACTCTTTTATTGATAAATCAATCTTTTAAATGCCCCTGATTGCCTTGATAGTTTTGAATTCAGAGGAGCAAGGATTCTTCTAATAAGAAATTATATCTGGCTCATTTCTGTATTCCCCAGGCCACGAACAGGGCTGGTAGCCTATGGAAGGTGTTCAAGAGAGGTTCAATGAAAACAACAGAATTAATGGAAGTAAGAATGATTAAGGATTATGCCATAACCCTTTCTCATGGCCCATCTGCAGACCTGGCCTCTGAGGCAGTCCCAGCACAAAGACTTATCAAGCTATGATTGATAGATATCAATTGTAGTATTAAGGTGTACAACGTGATGTGAAATGGTTACTACAGTCAGGCTAATTAACATACCCATCACTCACATGGTTACCATATCTGGTTTTGTGATGATTATACTTGAGATCTATTCTCTTAGTTTTAAGTAAGTATTAGTAATATATTATTATTAACTATAGTTAATATATATACATATATATGCATACATATATAGTTAATATATATACATTAGGTCTCCAGAACTTATTCATCTTATAACAGAAAGTTTATACCCTTTGATCAACATCGTCCGATGACTGGCCCTCTGCACCCTAGCTGCTGACGCTCACCCTCTACTCTCTGCTTGTTGGAGTTTGATTTCTTTAGATTCCACATAGGAGTGATGTCATGCAGTATTTGTCTTCAGGTGCTTGACTTGCTTCACTCAGCATAATGTCCTCCAGCTTCCTCTATGTTGGTGTAAGTGGCAGGATTTCCTTCTTTCTTTTAAGGCTGAATGCATGTATGCATGCTTAATTGCTCAGAGGTGTCTGACTCTTTTTGACCCTATGGACTGTAGTCTGCCAGGCTCCTCTGTCTACGGGATTCTCCAGGGAAGAACTGGAGTGGGTTGCCATTTCCTCCTTCATGGGATCTTCCCGACCCAGGGCAAACTCATGTCTTCCGCATTGCAGGCAGATTCTTTACCACTGATCTGTTGGGGAAGCCCTACAGCTGAATACTCTTCACTTATCAACACCTCTCTCTCTCTCTCTAGTTCATCCATCCATCCGTCTCTACCGAGCTTCACATTTTCTCCATCCAGTCATCTGAGCATGGATGTTTTCTTACCGTTGGGCATCAGTTCCATCACCAGCATTGGGTAAGCGTAGTTGGAGCAGCCGACTTTAACTCCACAGTGCTTCACACATTCCGAAGGTACAACACAGGCCACCTTCTCTGAGTGGGGGCAGATTCAGAAAAGTGGGTTCAGCGAGTGGGGCCAAACAGGTAAGATCTACAACCATTGGACATAGAGACAACTTGTAACATCATGGGTGAGAGGAACTTCCATGCATGGAAATTAGAGATTCAACTTTGAACTCCACACTCTGAACCTGCTCCCTTTTTGCCCAGAATACGACCTCCAAAGTGTCTCATGCCTATAGCTCCCTATGCACTGACCTAGGGGCAGGGCTCTTCTCTGGGACGTGGCTGGGTGAGAGCAATACAGCAAACAGAGGGAGCTGCTCCATCCTCCAACAAAGCTGCAAGGGTGCAACTCCTCTGAGGAGCACAGAACTCGAGACAAAACCAACCGCACCCCTACTCCCACCCCCGGCACCCCACCCCCACCACAACACCCAGGAAGTTAGCCTTGTCTGGCCACTTAGCCCGGTGTTTTACCACCTATGTCTAAGAAGAAGCATCACCTGTGCTGGTTGTTGGAGTGCCTGCCCCACATGGGATGATATCTTACTTCACTGTGGCGTTTGCACGGTATCTATTTTTTTCCCTTAAACAATGATGACAGACAGCAAAACTTGATTAAAAAAAACCCCACCCAGAATGCTAATACCTTAGCACTTTAACTTCTTTTGTTTTCTTCAATAGTCTTCTCTAATCCTTTTCCACCAAATATATATATATATATATATATATATATATATATATATATATATAGCATTGCTGTGGTAATTGTTGAGGTAATAGTTTGTAATCTGCTTTTTACATTTAACATAATAGCTTCAGCATTTTCCTGACTTTTGAGATAGTCTTCAGTCCCTTGTGCACAATTTTCTATGAAGAGGGATATAGTAATTTCTCTGACCGTTCTTTACTTGTTGGATATTTTCAACAACACTGCAATGTTGCAGCAAGAAGAACAAAGAAACATTCTGACTTGCTGTGTAGGGGAATCATTTTAATGTGACACCACATCCCCAAGGAAATACTTGAAATAAACATCATTTAAAAAATGTAAGACAAAAAAATAAGGGAGAGTGGGAACTGAAGCACAGGAATACCTACAAGGAGCTATTTACAGTAAAATGGATCATTTTTGGGGAAAAAAGGTGATTTTCTTTGTAACAAGATTTTAGCTAAATAAATTGATGCCCAGTTGAGAAAATATGTTGTGGATTCAGTGTTATCTGTTGGATTGCCCCACTAGAACCAGAGGCCTTGCTTAGCTGAGTATATTTCCTGTACTCTTCGTAATAAAGGAAGAGTTGATATTTTAAGGAAGATTTTCAACATTAGTAGCTACTTGCAGCTGGCTCAGAAGTTAAAGTACCCATACAACCCAATTCCAAAGCCCAGTCCAGTCTCCCTGGTGTGCTGCCGTCTCTGGGGTCACACAGAGTCGGACACGACTGAAGTGACTTAGCAGCAGCAGCAGCAGCAGCAGCAGCAGCAGCAGTCCAGTCTCCAACCATCTTGGAAGAACCAAGAAGTGACAGTGAATCTTGAAGACTTTCTCGTCAAAGATGTCTTAGCCTCAACCATCACAGCTCACTCAGCTCACATTTTTCCAGTTTATCTCATCCCCCTGCATTATCCTCTAGACTAGCTTAAATCCAAGCCACTCATGAAAACAGGCTCGCAAGCTCAAATGTCTCCGAGGAGACAGGCGTACAGTGCAAAAGAAATACGAGAACAGAATGTCAAGTGTGCCAACATTTCCTGCTTCTAAGCCTCTGCACAGGCTGTTCTCTCCACTTGGGATTCTGCTTTTACTGTTGTACGTAATGGGTTTTCTAGTTTATCAAAGTTTTTATCTATCTTGAAACCACGACTCAGAATTCACATGTAAAAAAAAAAAAAAAAGGATCTATGGGTTCAAGACTCACCTGTGAACAGGATGCGGCTGATCATCCCTGGCATCACCATGAGGAACATGGGCAGCAGCTTCAAGTACCCACACATGATGCAGGCGGCCTTCACGTGGGACATGTTCCTGCCTGACAGGCAGCGCTGCACGATGACCTGCCAGGGAAACGTGATGTAGTTTGAGAAAACCGGAGGGTGACTTCAGTGAAGGGGAGCGCCTCTCTTCAGAATTAATGTTACAGTGAAAAAGAGAGTCCTGGTAGTGGAAAATAATGGGCTTCAGAGTAAAGTTGGAACTGGAGTCCTTGCTCCTCTTACATGAGTATTTGACTTCTGTGAGTCTCAGTTTTTTCATCTCTAAGTAGGGATATCTCTTGTAGGGCATTCTGAATATTTGGTATGTTTGTAAGACTCTTGTTACCTGCTGCTATCAATACCTGCTGCTGCTGCCTATCACTACTATTAGAACACGTTTACAGCTCCCAGGCTGCATTGCCACAAAGGCCATGTGCTCTTCCAGGTACGAAGCTGTCACTATTGATTTTTGCCACCAGTTGTGCCTTTGATATGTGTGTGTGCACATGTGTTCAGCCCCTCAGCCATGTCTGACTCTTCGTGACCTCCTGGACTGTAGCCCACCAGGTGGAATTTTCCAGGCAAGACTGCTGGAGCCGTTTGCCATTTCCTACTCCAGGGGGTCTTCCTGACCTAGGGATGGAAACTATCTGCTGCAATGGCAGGCAGACGGTTTACCGCTGTGTCACCTGGCAAGTCTTTGATATTTTACTAAGTGTGCGGCTAAATAAGTCACATACTCTTTAGTTTCTCTCTACTATTGTTAGGCAATTATCCCGAAGCGAAAGCAAGCTCATGGACACAGAAACACCAGAGTCAGGCAGCCATCAGAATAGAATTCTGAGATATTCATCTCTAGATTTCTTCAGACCACATTGAGTTATGAATCAAACATGATGGTCCTGGGAAAATGAATGTATATAATTTCATAATTCCTACTTAAGTAATACAATTTCTTGGCTAATAAATTTCCTAGCAAAGCAGAACTTCTAACCATGATAACATTTTGATGTCACTCTTTCTTCTCAAGGAATGTTGTAAAACAAAGATGTCTTTTTCTGATTAACTGTCTTTGGGGAGACAGATCTGTTAGGGACAGTGGCGGTGTTATTTAGTGCTGAAGGAGCAAGAGATATTTTTGGACAAAGGCCTAGAAGCTGATGGTTGGAGGGGCAACACAAATTACAGGTGAGGAGAGAACCCCTGTCAGCAGACAAGCAGGTTCAGCCCCTACATGTAAGAAGGATGTGAGGTCACTTATAGGAAGTAAGTCAGTTAGTCAGAGGCAAAATATACAGAGAAAAAGAGAACTGACACTAACATCATGTATGGCCGTTGATTTAAAGTGAGTTAAAATAGTGAAATTGTAAGTTTAAGTTGACAGAGACTATTTAGAAAGAAGAAAACCTCAAAAAAAAAAAAAAACCCCACCAAAATAAAAACAAACTCATTTGCTATAAAAAGGAGCACGCAGAAAACAAAAAAATAAGATCTTAGAAGCTTTAAATACAAAGGCAGAAAAACTGGAGGATAAAATTAAGAAAGTCTCCTATGAAGTAGAGCAAAAGACCAAGGGACGGATGATGGAGAGAAGAAGTAAAAACACTAGAGAACCAGCTGAGGAAGACCAGCATCCAAAAGCCGAGTTCCAGACACAAGAAAACAAAATGGAAGGCAGCAAAGAAAGAATCTCCCCAAATTATTCAAGACATCAGTTACCTGATCAAAGACGTTCACAGCGGCCTGTCGTAACGGATAAAAATAAATCCACACACAATAGTACCTTGTGGTGAAATTTCAAAATATTGAAGCCAAAGGAAAGGCAAGTTTCCAGAGAGAAAAACCAGTTGCTCAGTCACTCAGTCACGTCTGACTCTTTGTGACTCCATGGCCTGCAGCACACCAGGCCTCCCTGTCCCTCACTAACTCCTGGAGTTTGCCCAAGTTCATGTCCATCGAATCGGTGATGCCATCCAACCATCTCATACTCTATCACCCTCTTGTACTTCTGCCTTCAATTGTTTCCCCAGCAGAGTCATACCCAAAAGATCAAGAATAACTTTGGGCTTCTCACCTGTGATGGTGGAAGTCAAAATACAATGGGCCTATGACTCTGGGAAGATTATTCAGCCTACGAACGTGCACACAGCCAGCGATCAATTTCCTAAGAGTTGGAGTGAAGACATTTTGAAACACGCAGAGTCGCAGCGAATGTATCTCAGCAACTAACTGGATAATTCATTGCCTCAAAAAGTAGGATGAAACAAAGAAAGATGATGATGCAGAATATTGGAAATAGGAAATACAAGCCAAGAATGTAGCCAAGGGTATGTCAAATATGGTGGTGAAGGGAGTTCTGAGTCAGGAGGAGCACCAGCTTCAGTGGACAACCCAAGAGTTGGTGAGAGATGAAAGGCTCCAAGAGAAAATGAGGAGCTCATAGAAGACTCGATGTGCTTGCAAGAATTGAGAGGAGATTTAGGCAATTTGCAGAGGGTTTGTTGTTGGATGAGTAATAATCACCGAGAAAATGTAAAACAAAAGTATTTAGAGTTATTCATTCTAGGGAAAAGAAAAAGCTAAAGAAAAATCAATCAGAGAATATTATGTAGCTCAGTTGTGAGTTACACTTATGTAGTCGCAAAAATTGCTGCATTGAAGGCGCAGCTCGCCAAAATTGTGAACTGGATCTGTCAGGAAGATGAATGAACAGGAGGTGTGCCTGTAGGGAAATGAGAGTGGAAAACTGAAAAAGCTTAACTCTCAACTCTCTTTATGGGAAGCCAATAGAAAACTCTAAAACTGGAAAACTAAGAGGGAGCAACACAAGGATTTATTTGAATCTCCCGGGAATCAGGTTTATGAGAAAATTCTGATTCAGTGGGTCTGGGTAGCATCTAAGAGCATTCATTTCTAATGAACTCTAAGGTAATATCCATGCCAGTTGTTCACAAACTATACAGTGAGTATAGGATTTAGAGACTAAAAATACATACCAAAATACTTAACTGGCGGAGCTGAAATTGTTTGCCTTTGGGAGACAAGAAATAGGTAGAAAGTTGGACACCAGACAGCTATTTTTCATAACAGTATTAGTCACTCAGTGGGGTCCATGGCCTGCCAGACTCCTCTATCCATGGAATTCTCCAAGCGAGGATACTGGAGTGGATTGTCATGCCCTTCTCCAGGAGTTCTTTCTGACCTAGGGATCGAACCCCGGTCTCCTGCTTTGCAGGCAGACTCTTTACCATCTGAGGTACCAGGAAAGAGTCCATTTTTTTTTTCATTTTTCATAACAAGTGTCGTATTAATAGAAGTGTTTGGCTCTTTAAATGATGTATGTGTGTGTATGAAATAGAAACTAGATGTTTTTCTACGAGTAGAAAAAGAATAACATAAACATATTCATGTATCACACACACACACACACACACACACACACCCTGAGTTTACCTGATCTGTACACCAATACCACACAGCTACAACAGTCATTCCAAATATTGTTCCTGGCCATGGAATATCCCCAGTGACAGCATCTCGAAAAATATGGAAGGAGTCTCCCCGAGGTGTGTAACACTTGGATTTGATTGTCAAGTTGTCCCCCTCCACTATGGCTGGGATGGCATTCATATACTTCTCTGTAAAATTCTCATAGCCTCCGACTTCAGCAAAAGCTGAAAAGGAATTGGATAAAACGAAATGTCTGTCAAATCTTAGATATCTAAAGTGTTCATAACCACTCCTTTGTCGTGGAGGTACTCAAACACTTCCAATCAGACTATGTGTGGTGAGGGGAAATAGGGAAACTTACCCCACTGGGAGGGTCTGGAAAAGCTAGTCAGGTATAGGAAAGAACCACAATGGATGGAAACCTTCGAAAGATAAGCCCAGACATTTGGGACAACTTATAAAGGTTCAGATGACACAAAATTCATCAGAGTAGATTTTAGAGTGGTAGATATTACAATCCTACATTTGTAGAGTTGAGTGTGACAGTTTACTTCTTGATTTATTGTTTAACTTAGCACTAACACGTTTGTGTGCACCAAATACGGTGGTGGGATTATGTGCAAAATGAACATGGAAGGGAGAAACTCAACCTAATGGAAGATGCAGACAATACAAGGAAATTGTTCTGATAAGGGAAATATGGTTTGTAGCAAAAATATGTGAAGGACCTAGGAGGTGAGCGTCTACCCATAAGGATAGGATAAGTGAGTCTTAGAGAAGCTGATGCCAGGGTGTACACCACTGAGGCCAGAAACCAAAGGGGCATGAGCAAGAATAACAGAAATTCTGGCTAAGTAGCAAGTTCACAAGGAATTGGTAGCAGCAGTTGCTTCAGGAGTAGCGTCATACAATAGAGCTTGCTACAGTGATGGAACTGTTACATATCTGTGCTGTCCAATGTGGTAACTACTGGCCACATATTGGGGCTTCCCTAATGGCTCAGTGGGTAAAGAATCTGCAATGCAGGAGACACAGGGGATGTGGGTGCAATCCCTGGGTCAGGAAGATCCCCTGGAGGAGGAAAATGGCAATCCCCTCCAGTATTTTTGCCTGAAAAATCCCACAGACAGAGGAGCTTGGTGGGCTACAGTCCATGGGGTCACAAAGAGCTGGACATGACTGAGCAACCAAGTGCAGGACATTGCTGTATATAGAGTGCTTGAAATATGGCTAAGCAAGTGAGGAGCTGAATTTGTAATTAGCTTAAATTTAATAGCCACATGTGTTTAATGGCAACCGTGTTCTGACAAAATCATCAGTCATCATTATGAATTTGTTGTCTCTGTGGTTCTATCAGTTTTTGCCTCATATCTTTGAGCTCTGATTAGGTGCCTGCGTGTTCAGGAATGTTGCATTTGGTGAAACTTGAGTGGGTGTTGGAGCAGGGTGAGTGCTGGACAAGGCGGGGATGAAAAGGCATTTGTTTTCACCCTATATCCTTTTTACTTTATGCATGGATTTTCTATGCAAACAAAAACAAAAACTATAATAAAAGATGCCAAATATTAGCAAGCTGTAAATCAGATTCATCAATAGTGATCTGGCATGACTTAAAAGAATGAATAACAGATGGTACTAATAAATGAGAGTCATAAAGGAAAATAGAAACTATATTTGTTACTTATATAAAAATAGAGTAAGGCATATACTTTAATAATTCCCATCAGTCATAATTAAGTTAATATTCAGTTACCTAAAATTTTCCTAATATTTAATCCTTCATTTAATGAGGATTTTATGTAAATGAAAGGTTTCTGTGCATTGGATCCAATGCACCAATATTTTCATAAAATGTCAATTCAATGGTACCAATTTTGTCCATTCTGAACACAAGGATATTAAGATTAAACAAAATAATTTATCTAAGCAATAGTTTTTCAAAGGAGGTAAAAGTGAAAAGTGAAAGTGAAGTCACTCAGTCATGTCCGACTCTTTGTGACCCCATGGACTGTAACCTGCTAGGCTCCTCCATCCATGGAATTTTCCAGGCAAGAATATTGGAGTGGGTTGTCATTTCCTTCTCCAGAGGATCTTCCCCACCCAGGGATCGAACCCAGGTCTCCCGCACTGCGGGCAAACTCTTTACTGTCTGAGCTACCAGGGGGCCCCAAAGGAGGCAAAGCTCTCCTTTACTTCTTCATGCTGAGATAGCACAGTAAGGAAGAAGTTCGCAGACACTCCTTTCTGTGTAAGGAGTACGCGAAAGAAAGAAGTTGGCAGAATTATACGAATGATTGGAAAATGTGACCAAACAGAGGGGAGGCAGCGGTCAAGAGCAGTCAGACTGAACAGATGCAAGTCCCAGGATTTCTGACCCCAGGGCAGTGCTCATACTGCTATCACTTACCGAACCCCATGAGAATAAAAGAACCTATCAGCATGATGGCCGTTTGGAGGGTGTCTGTGTAAATAACTGAGGCCAAGCCCCCTGTGAAGAGAAAGTAAGGAATCAGGACGTTTTACTCATGCGTCCTCATCTATCCGCTGTCACCTCTGCGTTCTCGTCTACCCAAGCTCTAGAAATAACTCAGCAAAAAACATATCAAATGCTCCTGGATGGACCACAAGCCCCTCTCGGCGTCTTTGTCCCCTTAGTAGTTATGCCTCTCATTGGTCCTCTTGCCTCCCTTGCCTTGACTCAGTTTCTCTGAGTTAGAGTGGAGTTCCACTTCTGTGTGAATTTTTGAATATTAAATAGAGATAAAGGCAAAGTTTTAATACCACAGATTTTCCCTCACTGATCCCTCAGTTTGCTCCATTTAGCACAATCACACTCGCTCTCAAAAAACTGGGCAAGGCCATTTTTGCTCTCCTGTTGGAACGCATTATTGCTTCATTAGTCGAGAACCAGACACATTTGATGAGCTGTGTTTTGCTGCAGTGTTGTTCGAACAACAAAAACTTCCCTTTCAGCTCTGGGCTCACAGAATCTCAGTTAATGAGATACTCCCTATGGGAGGGAAACAAGATGCATATTGAAAATAGGAGATTTATGCCCTTATCTGTTACTTATTCTGAGACGGGTACTTGTATAAAAATGGCTTCAGGACTGTCTTTATTGTCCCAGCTATACTTTTTCTTTGTTTTACCAATTGAGCTGGTGTAGTTTGATTTTCATATTAGTATGAGTGAGGGACAACCCCGGTGTATCTGGCTCATGAAAGCCTGCTTGACCTATTTACCACACCTCCCCTCCCACAGCCAACCCACTGCTCCAGTTTTCCTTTCCTGATTCTGCGGCTCACGGTCCCATCGCTGTGCCCTGGCATGTATTCACTCGGGCCCTGCCTTGGTGTTGCCAGTCTCGGGTCTGAGCCACTGTTTCATCCAGACCTCCCATGTGTGTGTTACGCTGGATTCCAAATGCCGATCTGCGTACCAGACACATAGCTGAGCCAAGTTACCATTTTCCCGTCCCACTTACCACGTCATCAGGCGCTCACACCTCATACTGAAGATTCTGTTTTCTTTGCTCTAGTTACGTTTCTCCACCCGTGCGTGACTCTCACAATGGAAATAAAAGGGTATCCTCACATGGGAGTGACGATGCTAACGGCAGCGTGGGGCGAGGTCAGCAGAAAATAGCATGGGCTCACCAGTGATTGTGTAAATAGCAGTGAGAGCCAAGAGGATGAAGATCGCCAGGTATAGGTCCAATCCCAAGGCCAGGGTGATGAATATGGCTCCAGAAAATATGTCTGACTAGAGAGAGAACAGACAGGGTGGAAAGGAAACACGCCGTGCATCACTCAGCTCTTCACCAATGCCTTCCCACGAATATCTGATGCTCCCTGGTGGCCTAGTGGTTAGGATTCAGCGCTCTCCCAGCCTCGGCCCAGGTTCAATTCCCAGTCAGGAAAAGCCTTTCTTTTCTCTCTGCTTGCCACCTACCAACAACCCCAGTGAGACCATACCATCCTTTGGGGCTTACCAGGTAGTGCTAGAAGAAAAGAACCTGCCTGCCAATGCAGGAGACATAAGAGATGGCAGTTCTATGCCCAGGCTGGGAAGGTCCCCTGGAAAAGGGCGTGGTCACCCACTGCAATATTCTTGCCTGGAGAATCCCAGGGACAGAGGAGCCTGGTGGGCTACAGTCCGTGGAGGCACGAAAGAGTCAGACATAACTGAACACTCTTGGACCCTACACATTACTGGAGGTTGAGAACCAGTGAACAATATGATCTTTTTAAAACTTGGGGCAGGGGAAGGCTGTGAAAGTTGTTGATCTGTTTAATAAGTAACCAGGACAGAAGCTGTTATCATTGTATGATAGTACACAAAATGTCGTGTCTAGGATTACTGATACCACTTAAGACATAACCTGTAGGTAAGGATGGACTCCTGCTACAGGCTCTTCCCAGCTGACCATGCCAGACCGTGCACAGTCACACACATGCTCTGGGCCTCTGTGCTGCCCCATTCAGCTCCCCAGCCTTCCGCCCACTCCCTACCAGCAGGAACCAACCACCTCAGGAGGCTGCCTCCCTTGGGGGCTGCCTTTGGTGCCTGTCATTCTGCTCCAGCACTTGCTCATACTCTAGCATCATTAAGCTCTAGATGTCAGAGCCAGAAGAGAACGGAGATCACCAGCTCCCACAGAGGAGCGTGTAAGCATGAAGCCCCGGACACCTGCAGGCTCCTCTGCCTCCCCTGGGCTCTCCTCACCTTCCTGTCCTGGGACTTAAGCGCTCCCAGCCCTCACCAGTGAGGATGACCTCCAATTCCACCCAGCATTGACTGCCATCCTCTCTCCTGGCCTGCGGCATATTTCCTGTACTTATCCACACACTCTAGTCCAGCTCTTAGTTTACTATATTTGCATATAATGTCATAAAGTGCTATTTCACGTGTAAAATTCTAATGCCCTTAACGACGTGGTGAACTGCTAGTGAACAGGAATCTTGTTCCCCTAACATGGAGCCCAGCAATTTACAATAAGTACTGGGAAATGCTCACGTTGCACTAGGAAGGCTAGGGCCACCTAATCTAAGCAGCTGGTTTACTTCCAATCATTATTTGGCTCAACATAGGATCAATAAGCAAAGTGAACTTCTGCTCTAGTGAACTGCCTGGACTATAAACTTGCACGAGATTATGTCCTTAGTCACTGATACATGAGGAGATTTTTCTTTGATTTCTACATGTACTGCTGAATCTTCAAATTTCTTCTTTCCTCAATAATTATCTCCAAGAGACTTAACTTAAAAAAAAAAAAACTTTAGAATTCTTTAACACTTGTTTGGGACATTCATTTCGTACAGGTATCTCAGATAAAATAGGGTTAAGCATAGTCAGTTTAATAATACAAAACACTCCCTTCTGGTCTTCACGTTAGATAGTCAAGCTGAAAAGGAAAATGTAAACCTAGAGTGACCTTGACAATGCGAATGAAAAGGTTATTGTGCAGGGGGAAGGGGGAGCTAGGGAGTCCTTACTTCTGCAACTGAATTGCTGCGCTACTTGAATGAGACTTTCTGCTCCTTCTGTACATACACTATGTTTTTCATAGTCTCAATGAAAGGATGGGTTTATACTCTGGAGGCTCCTGTGACTCAGAATTCTTTTACTCTGTGAATGCAGGGTTTCTGAAGCTCCTTTTTTTTTTTTTTTTTTTTGGCAGAAACTCTTGGTAGAGAAACCCCCTGGTGGCTCAGATTGTAAAGAACCTGCCTGCAGTACAGGAAACCTGGGTTTGATCCTTGGGTTGGGAAGATCCCCTGGAGAAGGGAATTGCTACCCACTGCAGAATTCTTGCCTGGAGAATTCCATGGACAAAGGAGCCTGCTGGGCTATGGTCCATGGAGTCACAAAGAGTCAGACACAACTGAGTGATTAACATGTTCAGAGAGACCCCAAGTAGTTTTAGAACATCCATATGCGGCCTGACCCGTAAAGTTCTCTGATCTTAGCACTCTTGTCCCTCATGAAGCTGCAACGCCAGGAGGGCACTGAACTCACTGAGATCCTCAGAGCCACACAGATGAACAGGGAGAGGATGGAGAGGTAGACCTGGAGCCGCTTCCCACCAAACCGCTTCCTCAGGTATTCCGGCATAGTCGTCACCTGCGAGACAGACACCGGCAGGGATTCATCTTCAGGGCGCCGCACGTTCAGATAATCCAACATGGATCAAGCCTCTGTGGACAGGTAACTGCGTGTGGCAGTCACCCTCGAGGGGGTAACACCCCAAAGTGGGGAGGCGTGAGTGAGAAGGCACAGCCCCTGGGGGAACTGTAAGTCTGGGATGAACATGGGCCTTGGACTCAGCATTCTTGGGATCTGTTCCCAGATTGTGACCTTTGGCAAATGACAATCTCTCTGAACCTCTGTTTTCTCACCTGTAATGTGGGGCTTTAATATGGAAGTAGGTGTAAAATACCTACCACAACACCAAATGAAATGGTGACGCTCAACAGATAATATTTATTATTTTCACTGACAATGTTGCAGTCTAGCAAAAACAACATAAATGATCGACTGCAATTACGGTTACATGATAAATAGATAATTGAATAAGCTGCTAATATACTTCTGTATGTACATTCACATGATTATCTTTATTGAAAAGAAGAGTTACATTAAATCCTATATAGACAAAAAGCTGATGTTATCATTATTGAAATATTAGATCCGCTGTGTGATCAGCTTAAAGGGTACATTTTTCTGGTTTCTTCAGAGCAGAACAAGCTCATGGTTTCATCTCCAATATAAAATAATCTTAAATAAACATTTATATAATATTAGCAAAAACAAGAAGGGGAACTCTTGGGGCTCAGAAACTGTGCAGAACCACCTCAAGGATGGTAAGCCATGTCTAAGAACACATGCATGAGTTATGTGCTGTGGATCCTTGCACCAAAGAGAGCAGAGCTTGCTCAAGCCTGGAATCAGAAGGGACTCAGGATGAGCAAAGGACTACACAGTGACATGCAGAGGCAATAGACAGTAAAGCTTGGTTCCCTGGAGCCCCATCCCAGGAATTATCCCAGGACACAGCACCCCTCAGCTGCAGGAGTAAGTATGGCAGTTAGGCTCCAAGAGGCACAGCAGTGCCCCAGTTGGTTGGCAACACCCAAGTTGAAGGGGAGCCACCAGAGCATGGTACTTCCTGCTGCTGCTGCTGCTAAGTCGCGTCAGTCATGTCCGACTCTGTGTGACCCATAGACGGAAGCCCACCAGGCTCTTCCGTCCCTGGGATTCTCCAGGCAAGAACACTGGAGTGGGTTGCCATTTCCTTCTCCAATGCATGGAAGTGAAAAGTGAAAGGGAAGTTGCTCAGTCGTGTCCAACTCTTAGCGACCCCATGGACTGCATCCTACCATGCTCCTCCGTCCATGGGATTTTCCAGTCAAGAGTACTGGAGTGGAGTGCCATTGCCTTCTCTGATGGTACTTCCTACCCCTCATTTTTAAAAAAAGCTGCCTTCCAAACATCAGAATAACAAAAATTAGAATAAAGGAAAATATTATGTACTGGTAAGAATGTCGGAAAAATGGAATCTCCACAACAGTGATCAGCAAGAGGATAGGTGACTGCAGCCATTTTTGAGAGCAATCCTGCAGCGCTTCGTGGTCTTTTTTAAATTTTTCAAAATTCTTTTATGATTTGCATTTTTTTTTGGCTGTGCTAGGTATGTGTTGCTGCTTGCGGGCTTTCTCTAGTTGCAGCAAATGGGGCCTGCTCCTTGTTGGCGGTGCGTGGACTTCTCATTGCAGTGGCTTTTTCTTGTCTCAGAGCACAGGCTCTAGGGGCTGGTTTCAGTAGTTTTGTGGGCGGCACGTGGGCTCAGCAGTGCGCACACGGGCTGAGTTGCCCAGCGACGTGTGGGATCTCCCTGGGCCAGGGATCAAACCCACGTCTCTTGTACTGGCAGGCAGATTCTTTACCACTGGGCCACCAGGGAAGCCCAGTAGTTAGTGGTCTTAGGTAAACATAAGCTCAGAGATTCTGGGACGCATAATGTTGCTCAGGCTTCACAGCTGAGCAGAAAAAGTGAGGGAATAAACGAACGCCTGACATGTGCAGCAGAGAACACCTGAGGATACTCACCCCTGCCTTGATGTAAACGGGGACAAAGAACCACCCTAGAACCAGCAACAGCAGCAAGGCCTACAAGAAACCAAGGACAGGGTGGAAGTTAGAGAGGTTTGGCTCGTGGGCCTTTTCCCTTCACAACCTCCAAATCTGAAAAGAAAATGTTTGCTTTGATCCTGCCCCGCTCAAACAGTTATGATCCCAAGACAGCTGTGGGTCCATTGCTTCTGCTTCCGTGATACAGAGATCACCATTTCCTGGGGCTTAGAATGTGGCAAAGATGTGTGGTGAAAAATGGACAGTCAGAGATCTGAGCCCAGCTGGACCGCTAGAAGGTCATAAATCTTTACCATAAGGAATTATTCTTAAAAAAAAATTTATTTAGCTCTGTTGAATCTTCCTTGCAGCACATGGAATCTTTCTGTGTGGTGAGTGGGCTTAGTTGCCCTGCAGCCTGTGGGATCTTAGTTCCCCCACCATGGATTGAACCCTTATCCCCTATATTGGAATGTGGATTCTTAACCGCTAAGCCACCAGGGAAGTCCCCAGGAATTATTCTTGAATGTCAGGAATCATATAGAGTGACAAACCAATGAGAAATTTAGAGGCAGAAGAATATTCCCAGTGCCCCCCAAGCCTTGCCAAATATAATAATGTTAATAGTATAATCTTACATGAATATTAATATTTATGAAAAAGTCTTCACTTCTATCACTCATGCTGTCCTCACAGCACCAGGTTAGGGAGATGCGATAAGCACAGTTATTCCTGTTTTATGGAGGGGTAACCTGAACCTTACAGAGAAAAAGCAAATCCAAGGCCACAGGCTAAAAGAGCCAGGCTCTCAGCAAGCTGATAATCACACTCCCTGGGGCCATAGGGCATTTTGTCCATGCTTCTGGAGGCTGGCTCCTTTCTCGACTCCATGGCACCATCAAAGCAAAACCCAGACGATAAGGCACACGTGGTGGCTGGGTCCATTCTGAGTCTCTGACACTACTAAAGTAATTACAAGGGCAAAATCTTCACTAGGGGCGGGGCACGGTTACTAGTGACGACGCCTGGTCCCTTGCTGAGTCTATCCAGGATAGTCGGTTTATGTATATATATTTTACAATGATCCAGCTTTCTTCCACATAAGCATTTCCCTGACTGATAGGCATATACACGCCCAAGCAAACTCTAGAAAGGATAAGAGAATAGAACCGAAAACGGTCAACTCAAGAAATGTGTACAGCGTGTGCCCAGTCAAATGCTGGATGATGGGGTGGTGTCAGTGACAGGAGAGCAGATGGCCCCTGTGTTAAGGATCTTAGAGTCTAATTAAGAAGCCACAGCTTGCACGGTGAGATGGCAGTCGAGCAATTAGGGACTCAGTCACCAAGACTTAGAGATTCGATCTACTGCCTCTGCTGCGACGACGCGCAGCACGCGGCCGAGAGGAGCTACCCCACGTCTGAGGTCAGGGGCAGAAGTCGGGAGGACCCCGCGCCTGAGGGGCGGCAGCCAGGTGGAGCGAACCCACGTCCAAGGAGCGGTGGCTGCGTGAGCGCCGGAGGGCCTAGAGGAGCTATTCCACGTTCAAGGTCGAGAGGGGCGGCGGCGAGGAGATACCCCTCGTCCAAGGTAAGGAGCAGCGGCTGCTCTTTGCTGGAGTAGCCGTGAAGAGATATCCCATGTCCAAAGTAAGAGAAACTGAAGTAAGATGGTAAGTGTTGCAAGAGGGCAGACACACTGAAACCATAATCACAGAAAACTAGTCAATCTAATCACACTAGGACCATAGCCTTGTCTAACTCAGTGAAACTAAACCATGCCCTGTGGGGCCACCCAAGACGGGCAGGCATGGTGGAGAGGTCTGACACAATGTGGTCTACTGGAGAAGGGAATGGCAAACCACTTCAGTATTCTTGCCTTGAGAATCTCATGCACAGCATGAAAAGGCAAAATGATAGGATACTGAAAGAGGAACTCCCCAGGTCAGTAGGTGCCCAATATGCTACTGGAGATCAGTGGAGAAATAACTCCAGAAAGAATGAAGGGATGGAGCCAAAGCAAAAACAATCCCCAGTTGTGGATGTGACTGGTGATAGAAGCAAGATCCGATGCTGTAAAGAGCAATATTGCATAGCAACCTGGAATGTCAGGTCCATGAATCAAGACAAATTGGAAGTGGTCAAACAGGAGATGGCAAGAGTGAACGTCGACATTCTAGGAATCAGCGAACTAAAATGGACTGGAATGGGTGAATTTACTCAGATGACCATTATATCTACTACTGCGGGCAGGAATCCCTTAGAAGAAATGGAGTAGCCATCATGGTCAACAGAAGAGTCTGAAATGCAGTACTTGGATGCAGTCTGAAAAACGACAGAATGATCTCTGTTCGTTTCCAAGGCAAACCATTCAATATCACTGTAATCCAAGTCTATGCCCCAATCAGTAATGCTGAAGAAGCTGAACGGTTCTATGAAGACCTACAAGATCTTTTAGAACTACCACCCAAAAAAGATGTCCTTTTCATTCTAGGGGACTGGAATGCAAAAGTAGGAAGTCAAGAAACACCTGGAGTAACAGGCAAATTTGGCCTTGGAATACAGAATGAAGCAAGGCAAAGAGTAATAGAGTTTTGCCAAGAAAATGCACTGGTCATAGCAAACACTCTCTTCCAACAACACAAGAGAAGACTCTACACATGGACATCGCCAGATGGTCAACACCGAAATCAGATGGATTATATTCTTTGCAGCCAAAGATGGAGAAGCTCTATACAGTCAACAAAAACAAGACCAGGAGCTGACTGTGGCTCAGATCATGAACTCCTTATTGCCAAATTCAGACTTAAATTGAAGAAAGTAGGGGAAACCATTAGACCATTCAGGTGTGACCTAAATCAAATCCCTTATGATTATACAGTGGAAGTGAGAAATAGATTTAAGGGCCTAGATCTGATAGATAGAGTGCCTGATGAACTATGGACGGAGGTTCATGACATTGTACAGGAGACAGGGATCAATACCATTCCTATGGAAAAAAAATGCAAAAAAGCAAAATGGCTGTCTGAGGAGGCCTTACAAATAGCTGTGAAAAGAAGAGAAGTGAAAAACAAAGGAGAAAAGGAAAGATACAAGCATCTGAATGCAGAGTTCCAAAGAATAGCAAGAAGAGAGCCTTCTTCACCAAAGCAAAGAAATAGAGGAAAACAACAGAATGGGAACGACTAGAGATCTCTTCAAGAAAATTAGAGGCACCAAGGGAACATTTCTTGCAAAGATTGGCTTGATAAAGGACAGAAATGATATGGACCTAACAGAAGCAGAAGATATTAAGAAGAGGTGGCAAGAATACACAGAAGAACTGTACAAAAAAGAGCTTCACGACCCAGATAATCATGATGATGTGATCACTCACCTAGAGCTAGACATCCTTGAATGTGAAGTCAAGTGGGCCTTAGAAAGCATCACTATGAACAAAGCTAGTGGAGGTGATAGAATTCCAGTTGAGCTATTTTGAATCCTAAGAGATGATGCTGTGAAAGTGCTGCACTCAATACGCCAGCAAATTTGGAAAACTCAGCAGTGGCCACAAGACTGGAAAAGGTCAGTTTTCATTCCAATCCCAAAGAAAGGCAATGCCAAAGAATGCTCAAACTACCACACAGTTTCACTCATCTCACACGCTAGTAAGTAATGCTCAAAATTCTCCAAGCCAGGCTTCAACAATATGTGAACCATGAACTTCCAGATGTTCAAGCTGGTTTTACAAAAGGCAGAGCAACCGGAGTTCAAATTGCCAACATCCGCTGGATCATGGAAAAAGCAAGAGTGCCAGAAAAACATCCATTTCTGCTTTATTGACTATGCCAAAGCCTTTGTGAGGATCAAAATAAACTGTGGAAAATTCTGAGAGAGATGGGAATACCAGACCACCTGACCTGCCTCCTGAGAAACCTGTATGCAGATTAGGAAGCAACAGTTAGAACTGGACATGGAACAACAGACTGGTTCCAAATAGGAAAAGGAGTATGTCAAGGCTGTATATTGTCACCCTGCTTATTTAACTTATACGCAGAGTACATCATGAGAAAGGCTGGGCTGGAAGAAGCACAAGCTGGAATCAAGGTTGCCGGGAGAAATATCAATAACCTGAGATATGCACATGACACCACCCTTATGACAGAAAGTGAAGAGGAGCTAACAAGCCTTTTGATGAAAGTGAAAGTGGAGAGTGAAAAAGTTGGCATAAAGCTCAACATTCAGAAAACAAAGATCATGGCATCCGGTTCCATTACTTCATGGCAAATAGATGGGGAAACAGTGGAAACAGTGTCAGACTTTATTTTTTGGGCTCCAAAATCACTGCAGATGGTGACTGCAGCCATGAAATGAAAAGAAGCTTAGTCCTTGGAAGGAAAGTTATGACCAACCTATATAGCATATTGAAAAGCAGAGACATTACTTTGCCAACAAAGGTCCATCTAGTCAAGGCTATGGTTTTTCCAGTGGTCATGTATGGATGTGAGAGTTGGACTGTGAAGAAGGCTGAGTGCTGAAGAATTGATGCTTTTGAAGTGTGGTGTTGGAGAAGACTCTTGAGAGTCCCTTGGACTGCAAGGAGATCCGACCAGTCCATTCTGAAGGAGATCAGCCCTGGGATTTCTTTGGAGGGAATGATGCTAAAGCTGGAACTCCAGTACTTTGGCCACCTGATGCAAAGTGTTGACTCATTGGAAAAGACTCTGATGCTGGGAGGGGTTGGGGGCAGGAGGAGAAGGGGACAACGGAGGATGAGATGGCTGGATGACACCACTGACTCGATGGACGTGAGTCTGAGTGAACTCCAGGAGTTGGTGATGGACAGGGAGGCCTGGCGTGCTGTGATTCCTGGGGTCGCAAAGAGTCGGACACGACTGAGCGACTGAACTGAACTGATGTTGTCACTTGCTTGGCCAGTTTCTACACCTCTGTCTGGCATCAGCCTCAGGAAGTTCCCTGGACACAGGCCTGGTCCTACCCACCGTCTAGGATGGATGCCCCTTCTGCATCCATCCATGCCCCTTCTGTTTCCTTCTGTTGAGATCTCTCAACACTCCATGCATGCCTGTCTCCTTGTACTTGCTACAGTGTAGCGAATGTTAATCGTCTCTCCCACTGCGCTGTAAGCTTTTCAAAGAAGGGGTCATTACTTGTACATTTTTTTAATTTCTTGCCTCTAATTCAGACTGAATGTATAATATAGCTTGAGGCAGGGGAAGAGATAGAAATGAGAGCTAACATGATCAAGGAGGTTAAATAAAAGTGGGATTAAATGATATAGAGCTGACTTCCCTGGTGGGAAT
Source organism: Capra hircus (assembly GCF_001704415.2). Lineage (NCBI taxonomy): Eukaryota > Metazoa > Chordata > Mammalia > Artiodactyla > Bovidae > Capra > Capra hircus. The sequence continues at coordinate 670,455 of NC_030824.1, read as the reverse complement.
AATGGCTTTAGTGAAATCTCAGAGGTAGGGTACAGCCCAGGCAAAATGGGCTACAAGGGGAAGGCCCTGAGGTTCAAGAAGGAGAAATAGAAGTCAAACCAAAGAAGAGTTTGTCCTATGCAGAAAAGAAAAGTGCAAGTGAAAGTCGCTCAGTCGTGTCCACCTCTTTGCGACACCATGGACTGTATAGTCCATGGAATTCTCCAGCCAAAATACTGGAGTGGGTAGCCTTTCCCTTCTCCAGGGGATCTTCCCAACCCAGGGATCGAACCCAGATCTCCTGCATTGCAGGTGGATCCTTTGCCAGCTGAGCCACAAGGGAAGCCCAAGAATACTAGAGCGGGAAACTCAGACAAACACAGCTAGAGTTTTGATTTAAAGGAAAAAGCCTGTGATGTCACTTACGTTCCATTCAAATGCTGCAATGGCAATCCCGAAGCGCTCCCGTCCCTGCCAGCCCCACAAAGTGGCCACTGCCGATGTTACTGGCGAAGAGAGAGGCGCCCATCTGGAATCCAAGGGAAGAGACTAGGGTCAGAGTTAAAAGCCCCAAATTAGACTTCTTGAAAGCAGATAATGTTGCGGTTTTCCATTACTTCTCCATACGGCAGGAGTCAGCAAGCTTATAGCTTGTGGCCTAAATTTAGCCGGTCACCAGTTTTTGCACGGTTGGTATATAAGACTGTTTTTGTATTTTTGAATAATTTTTTGGCTGTGATGAGTCTTTTCATTTTGGTGCACAGGCTTCCCTGGTTTCGGGGCCTGGGCTCCAGAGTGGGCTCAGTAGCTGTGGCACTCAGGCTTAGTTATCCCTTGGCATGTGGGATCTTAGCTCCCCAACCAGGGATCAAACCTGCATCCCCTTCATTGGAAGGTAGGTTCTCAACCACTGGGCCACCAGGAAAGTCCCTGAATGGTTTTTTAAAAATTGAGAGAGTAGCATTGACATATATACACTCCCATGTGTAAGACAGATCGCTAGTGGGAACCTGCTGTATCGTGCAGGGAGCTCAGCCTGGTGCTCTGGGAGGGGGGTTGCAGAGGGAGGGGGCGTATGTATACTTATGGATGACTCACATTGCCAGATGGCAGAAACTAATACAATACTGCAAACAGTTATCCTCTGCCGGGAGCCAGCGTGAGGAATCCCGCCCGTGGCAAAGGTCATGAGGAAGGAAGCCCGACAAAAAGCAAAGGCGTGATCTGCCTTCAGGGGTTCCCCCTGAGTTTTCCTGAACATCTACCCTCAAAAACCAGAGTCGGCCTGATTTTATTGTACTGTGCTTTCCACTCTTCTGCCTCTAAAAGGAATTAACTTAGGGCTCCAGTTAACAGTCTCCTGCATATAAGAAGAATGTCTCGGTTTGAACCCCCTTTGATGGCTCTCTAACTTGCCTGACAGGTTCCCCCGGGACTTTTTGCAGCTTGTGAATTGCTTACAGCCCCCCAACCGTGAGAGGCACAAAGCTTAAAGCATCTTAGAGATACAGAGCCTTTTCTAAAAAGCTAAAAATCATATTGGTAATGGGTTTTCACTGTTGACTCAATGACTTCTGCCAGGCCTCCGTATTCTTTATCTTTTAGGCACCTGGAAGGATATTAATCAATGTAAAGGGATGCAGAAATAGGAGTATAGTAGTTTTGATGTTAGCAACACTAGACTTTTGAGTTAATTACTTTTCTGTGTTATATATCACTGCACTCCTCTTGTGTCTTTGCTATGTAAGAATGTAACTTTTTTTTAGTGCTTTCTGAGAGTGGCACCAGACTTTGGGAAGAACAACACAAATAAGTCTTCTGGTTGACAAACCCTTATCAGAAAAGGGCCGTAAAATGTTAATTGGCCTTCTGGCCAGAAGATGATGTAAATCACCTAAGACTTATGTATACAACTAGGTATGCAGAGAGAAAGCCTGGTCTCGATAAGAGTCAGGGCGGCTGACGCTGCATAATTTTGTATTACCCATTGATCTCTATGTACAATCAAAAGTATAAAAAGCCTTCTGAACCATAAAGGATGGACCAGTTTCTCAGACTAGTCTCTCGAACTAGTTTCTTGGAAATCTGGCTTCCCCTGTGTCTCTCTCTCTCTTTCTCCCTCTCCCTCCCTCTCCTTTTCTGGCTGAATTCCCGTCTGGAGCAAGGAGGCTCACCAAGTATGCTTACTTGCCCAGGCTTTTAAGTTCCATGAGAGACAGAGCCCAAGGCGGGGCACTCTCTGATATTGAAACGGACTCCGGTGGCCCAACGTAGATGGTGCAAATCTCTTGTCCTGAGATTTTATTGGCTTTCCCCGTAAACCAAGTTATTCAGACTCTTTTCTCCACTAAATTTTCCTACTACTCTATTTCTTCCTAATTTAATCTTATATTTCCAAATAAATAAGCTTTCCTCCCTACGCCGTTCACCCTTCGAATTTCCCTGGATCCACCGGGGCTGGACCCCGGCAATCCTCCAATTAAAAATAAATTTAAAAATATGAATCAGAGCCAAACCAGCTCTTTCCAAATGCCACACTACATCTGCTCTCGTAATTGGTGATGCGTTCTCATTTATTAGAATGACAGGGCTGAGCTCTGATGCCAAGGGTTTAGGAAAAGAGACCCCAGAAAGCAGGCAGTCATTGCACCTCAGACATGATCAGCACTCTACATGTTTTCCTGGCTTGTCCTTAAACATACACACCAGAAATTTATAGCCAGGAAGCTTTGACTCACCGGCCACCAGGTCACATCTCGACCAGCCAGAAAGAAGCCTCCAACAGTGCCCCGGTTAGTCCTCAGCATTGCCTGAGCAGAAGGGAAGACATTTATGAGCCAGGCCACAGAAAAAGCCCCTGAGATGCCCCAGAATCTCTGGCCAGGGTTCTGACAGACATGACCTTGTTTTCCAGCACTCCCTAAAAAGAAACAGTATCCTCAAAACTGTGATACAGCACCAATTTTTCAAGGACTTCAAAATCACACTTTCATAGAAACCAAGGCACTTTAAGAAGTCATATTTCTCAACTTCTGTCCTAATTACTCTGTTTATTTTCATTGATGAATACAGTGTGAGGCACCTATCATTAAAGCTGTGCTTGGAAGGAAATTTGCAGCCTCCAGCTCGTTACTTAAAAGACAGAATGAATGTAAATGACTTAAGCGTCCAAATCAACTAAGTTATTGATAGAAAGGGAGCAAAGGAAAATAAAATCAATGTGATAATAACACAGCATCTTTATTCATGATGTCAGGTGCTGGAAATGCCAAACAGGAGAAGTCTGCAGTCCCACTCTTGGCCCTGTTCACACGATGGGCTTGTCAGAAGAATAAAGTAAATCAGTGGAAGCATTACTGACTCACACATGAGAAAATGACCGCTTAGGGAGGGACAATAAAATCTGTGGCAGCTGATTTTATTGACAGCTGATTTAACGTACACTTGTCCCTCCCTCAGTCATTTCCCCCAGCCTCAAGCCTTGAGCCCACTCTGAACATCCCACTAAGCTCCTACATACCCACAGTCCGACGGCCATCACCAACACAAAATAGATGACAATGACGGAGATGTCAGCAGCATTTTGTATACGCGCTGATGTCTCAGGAGGGCTGGGGGTCTCAGTCACAGCGCTGGGGCTTAGCGTGCTGGCCATGGTTGCAGGCACTGCTTTCCCCATCCCAGGGACAGCCCTTTTCTTATACATGCCCTAGGTTAATGATCAGCCTCGGGCAAGTGGGGAGCACTATCAGAGCCATCTCCTGGGCAAGAGGACCTTTAAACCTTTCCTCTGAAGCTCTGAGACCCTGGCCCTCCAGCAGTCCTGTTGGACCAGGTGGAGGGTGGGAAGGAGGGGTGACATGAGATGGGAAATGGGGTGAAAATTGGAGGTGGAGAGAGGCGTGTTCACTGTGTGGAAAGATGGCATCTTTAAGAAGATGTGAATAGTCTGGGTGAGGACTAGGGAGAGATGAAGGGGACAAACAGAGGGGTAAGATGGAGGTGAAGGGTCTAGAAAAGAGTCAGGAGGACAAGGGGTGAGGGATCCTTGCAGAACAGATAAGATTCCCAACCGAGAAATGTTATCCCTTGAAAGTGACGTTATTTTGCATTTCCTAGTTCCTCCGTGTTTCTCTGGAACAGGTAGTTTGAGGCGGCCCATGCAAGAAGGGGAAGTGGCTCTGCGAGCGCTGCATTCAGAGGGGTCGGGGCAGGGGTGTGGAGTGGGTTGGGACAGAGGTTTTGACAATGGGCGTATCAACCTAAAAGCACGTGGTGATGATTCTCAGGACGCATATAAAGATGTGGGATTGCGTGATCATAGGATAGCTCTATTTTTAACTTTCTGAGGAACCTCCATACTGTTTGCCCTAAGGACTGTGTCAGGTTATACCCCACCAATGGTGTACAAGGGCTTCCCTAGAATCTGCCTGTCAAAGCAGGAAACATGGGTTCGATCCCTGGGTTAGGAAGATCCCCTGGAGGAGGAAATGGCAACCCACTCCAATATTCTTGCCTAGGAAATCCATGGAGGGAGGAACCTGGCAGGCTACAGTCTATGGGGTCGCAAGAGGGTTAGACACGACTTAGCGACTAAACAATAGCAGCAATGGTGCATAGGGGCTCCCTTTTCTCCAGATATTTGCCAGAACTTGAAAGTTCTCGTCTTTTTTATTTTTTTATTGAAGGATAATTGCTTTACAGAATTTTGTTGTTTTCTGTCAAACCTCACCATGAATCAGCCATAGATATACATGCATCCCCTCCCTCCTGAACCTCCCTCCTATCCCCTCCCCATCCCACCCCTCTAGGTTGACACAGAGCCCCTGTCTGAGTTTCCTGAGCCATACAGCAAATCCCCGTTGGCTATCTATTTTCCATATGGTAATGTAAGTTTCCATGTTACTCTCGCCATACATCTCACCCTCTCCTCCCCTCTCCCCATGTCCATAAGTCTGTTCTCTATGTCTGTTTCTCCACTGCTGCCCTGTAAATAAATTCTTCAGTACCATTTTTCTAGATTCCATATATAGGCGTTAGAATATGATATTTATCTTTCTCTTTCTGACTGACATCACTCTGTATAATAGGTTCTAGGTTCATCCACCTGTTTAGAACTGACTCAAATGTCTTCCTTTTGCTGGCTGAGTAATATTCCACTGTGTATAGGTACCGCCACTGCTTCATCCATTCATCTGTCAATGGACAGTCTTTTTGATTTAATTGTCATACTAACAAGTATAAGGTGATACCTTATTTTGGTGCTGATTTGCATTTACCAAATAATTAGCGATGTTGAACACCTTTTCATATACTTTTTTGGTAATTGGTATGTCTTCTCTGGAAAAAATTATATGCAAGTCCTTTGCCTATTTGAAAATCAGGTTATTTGGTTTTGCTTTTTTTTTTTTTAAAGCATTTAAAAATATTTATTTGGCTGCACTGGATCTTAGTTGCAACACTCAGGATCTTCGCTACGCTAGATGTTTCAGTGTGGTGCATGGACTCTCTAGTTGTGGCGCACAGGCCCAAGAGTGCAAGGGCACAGTAGCTCCGCTGCATGTGGGATCTTAATTCCCTGACCAGGGGTCAAGCCTGCGTCTCCTCCATTGCAAGGCAGATTCTTAACCAGTGGACCACCAGGGAAGTCCCTAGTTCAGCTTTTGAGTTGATGAGTGTTTGCACACTTAAGATATTAACTCCTTACCAGATATATGGTTTGCAAACATTTTCTCTATTCTGTAGGTTACCTTTTCATTTTGTTGATTGATCTCTTTGCTGTGCAGAAAACTTTTAGTTTAATGTAGTCCCATTTACATTTATTTATTTTTTTCTTTTCTTGCCTGGGTTTTTGATGTCATATCCAGAAAAGTTATTACTAACACCAAGGTCAAGGAGATTTCCCTCTATATTTTCTTCTAGAAATTTATAGTTTCAGGTCTTATATTTAAATCTTTAATCTATTTCAAGTTAATTATTTTCAGTGTTGAAAGATAGGGATCCAGTTTAATTCTTTGGCATGTGGTATGCAGTTTGCCCAGGACCACTTATTGAATAGACTATCCTTTTTCATTGTGTTCTTGGCATCCTTGTCAAAGATTAATTGACCATTTTCTGGGGTTTATTTATGGGCTGTTGTGTGGTCATGTATGGATGCGAGAGTTGAACTGTGAAGAAAGCTGAGCACCGAAGAATTGATGCTTTTGAACTGTGGTGTTGGAGAAGACTCTTGAGAGTCCCTTGGACTGCAAGGAGATTCAACCAGTCCATTTTAAAGGAGATCAGTCTTGGGTATTCTTTGGAAGGAATGATGCTAAAGCTGAAACTCCAGTACTTTGGCTACCTCATGTGAAGAGTTGACTCATTGGAAAAGACCCTGATGCTGGGAGGGATTGGGGGCAGGAGGAAAAGGGGACAACAGAGGATGAGATGGCTGGATGGCATCACTGACTCGATGGATGTGAGTTTGGGTGAACTCTGGGAGATGGTGATGGACAGGGAGGCCTGGCATGCTGCGATTCATGGGGTCGCAAAGAGTCGGACACAAATGAGTGACTGAACTGAACTGAACTGAACTGATTCTGTTCCATTGGCCAGTGTATCTCTTTTTTATCCCAATGTTATACTATTTTGATTACTATAGATTTGTAATTTAGTTTGAAATCCCAGAGTGTCATGCCTCCAGTTTTGTTCTTCTTTCTCAAGATTTCTTTATCTATTTGAAAACTTTTGTGGCAGGATATTTTTTCTTATTTCTGTGAACAAATATCACTGGTATTTTAATGGGGATTTTGAGAAGGCAATGGCACCCCACTCCAGTACTCTTGCCTGGGAAATCCCATGGATGGAGGAGCCTGGAAGTCTGCAGTCCATGGGGTCACTGAGGGTCGCACACGACTGAGCTACTTCACTTTCACTTTTCACTTTCATGCACTGGAGAAGGAAATGGCAACCCACTACAGTGTTCTTGCCTGGAGAATCCCAGGGACACAGGAGCCTGGTGGGCTGCCATCTATGGGGTGGCACAGAGTTGGACACAACTGAAGCAACTTAGCAGCAGCAGCATTGAATCTCTAGACTGCTTTGGGTAGTATGAGATTTTGACAATATTAATTCTTCCAGTCCATGAATGTGGGATATTTTCCCATTTATTTATATCTTCTTCAGTTATTTTCATCAAGTTTTTTTAGTTTTCAGTATACAGATCTTTCACTTCCTTGGTTAAATTTATTACTACTTTATTCTTTTTGCTGCTATTGTAAATGAGATTATTTCATTTATTTCTTTTTCAGGTAGTTCATTGTTGGTGTTTAAAAATGCAATTGATTTTGTGTGTTGATTTTATATTCCACAACTTTACTGAATTTATTAGTTTGAATAACGTGTGTGTGTGTGTGTGTGTGTGTGTGTGTGTGTGTGTGTGTGTGTGGAGTTCTTAGGATTTCTTGCCTAATTGCTCTGGCTAGTACTTCAGGTACTATGTTGAATAGGAGTGGTGAGAGTGGGTACCCTTGTCTGATTCCTGATCGTAGAAGGAAAGCTTTCAGCTTTTCACCACTGAGTATGTTAGCTATGGGCTTGTCAGATATGGCCTTTACTGAGTTGAGGTAAGTTCCTTCAGCATCTGTTTTGTTGGGAGTTTTTAATCATTAAAAGGTGTCAAATGCTTTTCCTGCATCAGTTTTCAGGTCTGTGCCTGGGACCCCAGTCAGTGAGTCGATGACCTCGGCGTGGGCTCACCTTCTAAAAGTGCCCCTCCCTGGTCTTGGACTCCATCAGGGATTCACATGACTCCCGAAAGTACTTTTGCCCATGGAGCCATACCGAATTTTTGTTGCTGAGGGGGGGCGGGTACTAGCTGGAGACCTTCTATTCCATCGTCTTGCTGATGGCACCTCATGAACCCCCGTACCATTTTAAAGATGTCTTTTTCTTGATGGAACATTTGCTGGATCGCTGTCAACTTTTCACTGTTTTCCAGAGCTCAAACAACATTCTGCTTTGTTTGTTTTGATGTTTTTGTTGGGGAATGAAATCTTGAAATATCTTAGGCCACCACTTTGCTGGCCATTTCATGATTATAATGGAGTTCTGTAAACTGAGGCATCTCATCAAGTCATTACTATTACCCCCCACACTCTCCCAGAGACCCTATCCTGGGTAAAGTATCCGTCCTTTCCTTTGCAACATCTGTCAGCATTTCTGACCATTTAAATGCAGGTCAAGAAGTAACATGGATGAAATAAAAGCCTCAGTAGGCACCAAGAGGGAAATCAAATGGGCCCCATACAGGGAAATAGGAGTACAGCTAAGTTAACTAAACCTTTAAAAAAAAAAAAAAAGCTCACCAAACTGCACACTTTAATTAATCAATTTATTTATTTACTTAAAAAGTCTTTTTTTTTTTTTTTTTTTTGTCTTGAAGCATGTGGAATCTTAGTTCCCAGACCAGGGATCAAACCCATGCCCCCTGCTAGTGGGATGGACCCCTAACCACTGGACAACCCTAGAAGTCCCATGCTAACTTAACTTTGAGCAGAAAGATGGATCTCACTAGGAAAAAAAGAAACTTTGACCTTAGAGTAAGGTAAGAAAATGTCACTTTTTAGAGAGACCTGTGAAGCTGAGTCTAAAACCTTCATACAGCATGCGGGATAGGATTTGGAAAGCTGCATGTTTATAACTTTCCTTTACCAGATTAATAAACCCACCAAGCAGCAGGTCTCCTTTGGATCATTTTTCTCTCTGAGTAAGGGATTTCTCTTGGGCATCACATTGTCTTCCACCCATAGGCCTGGAGTTTTTGCCTTCTGGGCTCCTACCTCATCCTGTGTGCAGGATGGAGGCTCAAGGTGCCGCATCCGGGCCTTCTGAAGCCCTTGCTTCTCGAAGCTATTTGGCTTCAGCCTCTCTAGTTCTGCAGCCGTGCACTCGCATTCTCTCGTCTCAGGCCCAGGGGGAAGGAGGAGGAGGAGGAGGAGGAGTCTGGAAACCAGGATACCTCAGAGACCTGTGAGTCTACAGTTCCTGAACATTGACCAGTCTGAAAAACTAATAAAGGAACTTTATTACCCTAGAAGAGAGGCGCATTCTCCTGCTCCTCTGGGAGATCTATATAGAAAGGTTGGCTTGACAATTGTCTGTTTGGGCCTTCCCTGGCGGGTCGGTGGTAAAGAATCCTCCTGCCAGTGCAGGAAACATGGGTTTGATCCCTGGTCCGGGAAGATCCCACGTGCTGAGGAGCACCTGAGGCCATGTGCTACGACGACGAAGCCTGTGCTCTGAAGCCTGGGAGCTGCAACTGCTGAGCCCACTCAGTGCAGCTCTGAAGCCTGGACACCCTGGAGCCCGTGCTCCACAACAAGAGCAGCCGCCTCAGTGAGAAGCCCGCGCACTGCAGCTGGAGAGTCGCCCCCTCTCTCTGCGGCTAGAGGAAAGCCCGTGCAACGATGACGACCAGCACAGCCGAAAGTAAACAGACAAATAAAGCGATTGACAGCCCTGCATTTGCACGCAGGGGTCTAGGCTGGCCCTTGGGAAGGGTTCCATCCACCCGCTGCGTCCTCACCTCACTGCTGCAGTCGCAATGCCTCTGTCTGCTCCCTGTCGCACAAAGCACCCCTCCCTCCCCCATACAGGCCTCTCTTGTTCCTTTCTTTATCTGCCTAGGCGTTCACCACTGTGCCACCGTCAGCAAATGGCACACAATGCAGGCTTCTGGCGCCTCCTGGGTGTCCCTTGACCTTAAATGCAGCAGAGGCTTTATGCTTCTATTTCCTCCCCTTAAAACATTCTTTCTGCTAACTTGTTAGAACTAGAACAAGATCTTCTTCCTTTGGGAGACCAGAGTCATGTAAAGTCATATAAAGAGTCATGTATTTATTGTTGCAACATTAAGGCCAGGACATTGCTTGATCTGTTGGAGTCATGAAAATGATGTGAGCTGCAAAGTCTCATTATTGCTGTTCAGTTGCTAAGTTGTATCTGACTGTTTGCTACCCCCTGGAGCACGCCAGGCTCCCCTGTCCTTCACTATCTCCTGGAGTTTGCTCAGATTCATGTCCTTTACGTTTGTGATGCTATATAACCATCTCATCCTCTGCTGTCCTCTTCTCCTTTGGCCTTCAATCTTTCTCAGCGTCAGGGTCTTTTCAAATGAGTTGGCTCTTGGCATTAGGTGCCCAAAGTTTTGGAGCTTCAGCATCAGTAACATCCTTAACAAGAGAGGTCCTAGGATTACCAGCTCTGTGGGTAAAGGGAGTTCAACTTGAACCAACAAGGGGTGCTGCGGAACTAATCGTGGATGCTCTGCTTTTAACTGCTCCCAGCTGGACCAACACCAAGCCTGAGGGCAGGAGACTTTCGCTCCCCACTGGGGACTTTGCAGCTGTGTCCCCATGAGGAGGGACATCTGCGGAGTCATAGGTGATGATCCATGAATCATTCAGCAGAACACTGGCAGCCATACTCAATTTTACTTGCGATTTATTGTTCTAAAATAGCTTGGTTCTGTGGTCTTCTGTGGTGCAGAATTTTATTTCTTTGGATCCCCAAGGGCATCATTATTGTATAATATTACATATATATAATACAATATATAATTTACATTATACCATATCATATTATATATGATATACAATTTATACTATGTAGTCTGTGGTGACCCCGTGGACAGTACTGTCCATGGAATTCTCCAGGCAAAAATACTGGAGTGGGTAGCGTTCCTTTCTCCAGGGTATCTTCCCAGCCCAGGGACTGAATCCAGGTCTCCACATTGCAGGTGGATTCTTTACTGTCTAAGCCACTAGGAAAGTGTCTATGAAAGTGAAAGTGATAATTTTTATGCATATATATTTTAAAATGTAACTTATTTAGTTATTTGTTTCTGGCTGTGCTGGATCTTCTCTGTCCTCAGCTGCGTGGCTTCCTGGTAGGCCTGTGCCGTTTTGGATCACAGGAAGACTCTGTATGTCCTCTAAGATTTTAGCTGAGAACCTCCATCTTTCTGTTAGTTTTTCAATCAGAACTTCCCAGTTTCTTTCCGATATTACCTCAAACCTCCTCGTTTCTGTCAGATTTTACTTCAGAACTGCCTACTTTCTGTTAGATTTTACCTAGAAACTCCTTGTTTCTGTAAATTTTTACCTCAGAATCTCTTCATTCTGTCAGATTTATATCAGACCATCTCCTTATTTTGGTCAGACTTTAACTAAAAACCACCAAGTCTTTCAGGTTTTATCTCACAACCTGCCAGTTTCTGTCACATTTTATCTGAGAAACATCTGGTTTCTGTTAGACTTTACCTAACACCCCCATAGATTGTCAGATTTCACCTCAGAATCTCATAGTTTCTGTCAGATTTTACCTCAGAAGCCCCTAGTTTCTGTAAGATTTCATGTCAGAACCACCTAGTTTCTGTCAGATTTCACCTCAGAACCCTCTAGCTTCTGTCACATTTTACCTCAGTACCCCCTGGTTTCAGTCAGATTTTACCGCAGAAGCCTGTAGTTTCTATCAGACTTCACCTCAGAAGCCCCTAGATCTGTCCGATTTTACCTCAGAACTCCATAGCTTCTGTCATATATCATCTAGAACCCCTTAGTTTCTGTCAGATTTTACCTCAGATCTGCCTATTTTCTGTCAGATTTTACCACAGAACCTCTTAGATTCTGTCAGATTTTACCTCAGAACCCTAGTTTCTGTCCGATTTTTCGCAAACACCCTAGTTTCTGTCAGACTTTACAACAGAATCCCACTTTCTGTCTGCTTTTACCTCAGAAGACCATAGTTTCTGTCAATCTCACCTCAGAATCCCCTAGTTTCTGTCAGATTTTATTCAGAACCCCTAGGTTCTGTCAGATTTTATGTCAGAACCTCCTAGTTTTTGTTAGATTTTTATGTCAGAAGGCCCTAGTTTATGTCAGATTTTACATCAGAAGCCTCTAGTTTACATCAGATTTTATGTCAGAAGTGCCTAGTTTATGCCAGATTTTATGCTTCTGCCAGATTTTAACCTCAGACGACTATTCAGTTCAGTTCAGTCGCTCAGTCGTGTCCGACTCTTTGCGACCCCATGAATTGCTGTTAAATTTTACCTCAGAATCCCCTAGTTTCTGTCAAATTTCCCCTCAGAACTGCCTAGTTTCTGTCAGATTTTACCACAGAACCCCCTAGTTTCTGTCAGATTTTACTTTAGAACCCCCTGGCTTCTGTCAGATTTCACCTCAGAAGCTCATAGCTTCTGTCAGTTATCACCTCAGGAAATCCTAGTTTCTCTCAGGTTCTACCTCAGAAACCCCTAGTTTTTGTCAGATTTGATCTCAGTAATCCCTAATTTCTATCAGATTTCACCTCCAATCCCCTAGTTTCTGTCAGATCTTACCTCAGATCTCCCTAGTTTCTGTTAGGTTTCACCTAGAACCCTTTAGTTTCTGTCAGATTTTACCTCAGAACCCTCTTGTTACTCAGATTTTTACCTCAGAATCCCCTAGTTTCTGTCCAATTTTTCTTCAGACCCCCCGAGGTTCTGTAAGATTTTACCTCAGATCTCCTGATTTTCTGTCAGATTTTAATTCAGAATCCTCTAGTATCTGTCAGATTTTACCTCAGAATCTTCTTGTTTCTCAGATTTCACCTCAGAACCCCCTAGATTCTGTCAGTTTCCTCAGAATCCCCTAGTTTCTGTCAGATCTTACCTCTGAACATCCTAGTTTTTGTCAGATTTCACCTCAGAAGCCCCTAGTTTCTGTTACATTTCACCTCAGTAATCCCTAGTTTCAGTCAGATATTACCTCAGAATCCCATCGTTTCTGTCAAATTTTACCTCAGAATCCCTTAGTTTCTATGAGTTTTTACCTCAGAACCCCCTTGTTTCTGTCAGATTTTACCTTGGAATGCCCTAATTTCTGTCAATTTTATATAGTTTCTCAGATTATACCCCTGAACCCCCTAGTTTCTCAAATTTTACCTCTGAAGTCCCTAGTTTTGGTTAGATTTTTTCTCTTAACCCCCTACTTTCTGTCAGATTTTACCTCTGAACACCCTAATTTCTTTCAGATTTAACCTCAGTACCCTCTAGTTTCTGTCAGATTTTTCCTCAGACCCTGTTTCTTACTGACAGATTTTAACTCATATCCTCTTACTTTAAGAGTTTTTCCTAAAAACCCTGTAGTTTCTTTGAGATTTTACATCTGAACCTCTTTCTGATTTTATCACATAAACTAATTTTTTTTTCTGTACAGTTTTACTTCAGAAACTCTTTTTTATTTTCTCTTAGATTTTGCCTCAGTATGTTCTAGTTTCTGTTATTTTCTGCATCTTGGCTGCAGCCATACCCTGGCCAGGTCCCAAGACTCCTGACCCACAGGAGTCACAAGCAGTCCTTATCATCTCAGAGAAGTTCTCCGGTTCCAGGTCCGTCAAGACCCCTGACCATGCCTGGGCTCCAGCCTGAGGACATGGCTGACTGTTTGTGCTCAGCTGGGATGGCAGCCGTGCTGCTCATAGGGGAATTCAGACCAATGGCAGGTGACCCTGAATACTGAGCTCCTGTCCTCACCCTGAACGCATGGCTCACAGAGTACCCCATGTCACCACTCGAGTGTTCTGCTGCCCTCTTTCACTGTCCTTTCACATACACGTAGGATTGCACTGGACTGTGGGGCCACAGCTAACGGAGATGCACATTTTGGGATAAGGTCAGTTTCCAAGGAGACAAGAATCTCAATTTAAGCATATCCCTGTGCCCAGGGTGGACTCTGAATGGGGGCTAGGATATTCCAGAGGTTAGAGGAGGTGCCCGTGGCCAGCACGGGCCAAAATGCCGAGTCTCAGAATGGGTGGTGGGCCAACCAGTGGGGAAACCACTCAGGGCTCTCTGAAACCTTCCTCCATGATGGGGACCCTCATCCCCGTGAGGCCCATCCCCCAGAACTCCTGGTCTGTACCCAATAGTTCAGATTTGGTTCCCACCTCCTGGTCCATGTGAGGTCTTAGCCGAGTCTGTGTCGGGGAGAGGCTGCTGGAAGCTGAGAATCAGAAGGTGTCTCTAAGGAGAGGGTGGATCCTGGGAGTGTCTGTGCAGAGGAGGAGACAAAGCTGTGGGCAGAGGCTCTGTAGGGTGACCCGTGTGGAGTTAGGTGTGTGTGTTCAGTGCGTACTAGGATGTTACTAAGATGTCCAGGTGTTTCAATGTGATGTAGTGTTTGCTATTATTGGTGTTAAATTTATTTATCAAACAGGTCTTTTAATGACTAAGTTTTTTTAAACATTGCGATAGTTATTCTAGGGAATAGTTTTTTCCTTTTAACATTTAATTAAATGTTCAATGTGTTAAATAATTCACAGAGAGAAACACATTTTGTGTTTGTACAAATTAAAGGACCCTTGAGTATAACACGCCTACCACCAAAGGTCAAATTTGCAGTGGTCTCAAAGGAAAATGAACAGTTCAAAATTTAAACAGAATTTATATCACTACAAACATTTACAGGATTCCTCTCATCATTTTTTCAAACAACGAAGGTTACAGTGACAGAATTGAATGATCAGAATGTAAAAATATTTATGCAAACTGCATTAATTATTCTTACTTTTCAATAGAGATAAAATCTATGAACACACAACAATAATGAAGAAAAACTTCATTTTTGAAAGTAATTCTATTTTAGATTTCAAACAATATTCATTATATTATTATTAAAATTAAAAGAAAATATGGCACCATGAGCAGGAGAAGCAACAAATATTTTGCCAATTATGCCAGCTAAGGAAATTGCCAAATTGCCGAAGTGTATCTCCACACCAGTCATCCATCTTGAAAGACTGGAAGCGACTGTAGGGCCTAAACCTCATTTCAGTGTCTTTATTCTTAGAATTCATAGATCATCAATGAAATATTTAAGAAAGTCCTTTCCCCACCTCTCCAGGAATGTTTCTTGTATCACTGGAAATCCTTAATAGGGTTGAATCATAGACTCTGGATTTATCTAACCAAATCTATTTAACTGGAAATTGAACTTCATCTTCAATAAATCAAACAATTCTGGGCATTAATAGGTAGTTCCTTAAATGTCCTTGCATTCCATATCTGTGTGTTCCATTCTGGAGGGTCTTACATTTAAATCCATTTATTTAAGAGTTCTTGGTTTACTGGGAAATGAGTTATAACCTCACCATCTAACTTGTATGCAACTTCAACTCTGATTTCCATAAATATATCCAAAATATCAAAAGTTTTAAGTACCGATGCAGTAAATCCATTAATAATATGAGCATATTTAATCAAAACAAGGTCCAACCAGACACACGTTCTTTCCCTTCCTGTAGTTACACCAAACTCTCTACCCCTTGTTTGTAATAATTCTGCAATTTCATTGTCTTGCTCTGTAGGAAAGGGACCAATCCCAACTCTAGTTGTATAAGCTTTCACAACTCCATACACTTCTCCACATTTTAAGGGGGCATACCCAAGCCAGTACAAACACCTCCAACCGTACAGCTCAAAGAGGTTATGAAAGGATGGCTTTCAAAGTCAGTATCTAGCAGTGCTGCAACTGCACCTTCACCAAGATTTTCTTCGATGGTGTTTCCTTGAAAGCCCGACATAGGAAATAAACTCCATATATCTCACAGTTGGTCTCACCCTTTCCATATAACCCTTGAGTTTTTGGAATTCATCTTCAATGTCTATTTCCGAAGTGGGGTATATAGATTTGTAGTGGTTAGTCAGAACTTGGAACCTCTCAGAACAGCCATCAAAGTCAGAAACAAGATCACATATCCTAAATCCACTCTGGTCCTTTTGGAAAGAATAAACAGAGAGAATGCCCTTTCTGTGGTACCCCAACTTTTTCCTGCTTGTTCTCCTCTCTGTTGTTCCAGGATGAGCTCTGTCAGGTATGAGAAGCCTTTGTCCAGCCTTCCAGACCTTTCCCTCTTGGAACATTTTTTTTCTGCTTTCTCACACAATCCAGGTAGGTGAATTACCACATCATTTCCAATGAATGCAGTAACATTCGGGCTCCACTGGGAGCCTGAGTTGTTCACTGGGTGAAAGACAAAAGTCACCCTCCACAGAATGCGCAACTGTTGAGGCCAGCGTTACTTCCTCCCTGGCAGTGGCACAGCGTGCTGGCGTCCTGCGCCAGCAGATCAGCACCTTCCCCTTGCCTTCGTGGTCCCACTGCCCGCCAAGTGCCAGGGTGGCCAGGTTCCCCCCAGGCTGCCCCCTGGGGCGGCCTCGGTCGCCTTGGACAAGGAGGATGCCCCCAGGTTGGTCTCGGCAAACGCCCAGGCTCCAGAGACACGAGAAGAGCCTGAAGGGGTCGGGGGCGACTGGGAGTGTGTGAACTGGATTGCTCTGTAAATTTATGTTTGAGAGTCTTCATATAAAATATAACATATATTCAAAACAATAACAGCTGGTAACACTGTCAATGTCTTAACCTGAGATTGGGATTTCTCTACTTTTCTAACGTTTCATTTTGTCGAGAGGACTTGGATCACTGTTTACAACGGTGGTCTGTGATGTCCCCTTCTGCTGGTTTGGTGGTCAGGTTGTTTCTTACACTTGATTGGTTGACTGACGGCTGTGCGGGGTCCTCACTGCTCCTGGGCTCTCGGTTGTGGGGCGCGCGGCCGCTCTTCATCACAGTGCGCTGGCTTCTCACTGGCGTGGATTCTCTTGTTGCAGAGCACCAGTTCTGGGGGATGGAGCTTCAGCAGTTCGGCTTTCCTGCTGAGTTGCTCTGCAGAATGTGGGAGCTTCCTGGCTTCGGCACTGCGACCATGTCCCCTCCATCGACAGGCAGATCCTTAAACACAGGAAAACAAGGGAAGTGGGATAAATTTCCCTCTTAGGTGCTTTATCTATGGGTTTTATGTAAAACACTTTAACTGCTTCCTCAGAGAAACACAACTTTCACATCTTTTTCATGCTTAAAAAAATACAAATCCAGTGTATGGGAAGCATCTGACTCCTGACGTTTGTTAGATATTTACGCTAAATAAGGATAGATTACGTCTTTTTGTGGAGTAATTTCATGACAAAATATTGTTTCTTCTAAGCATCTTCATCTGTTTACTTATTTTCTCTACTAGAACAAGTGTTGTACCTTCTTAGAAAACTGAACTTCATTCCCTTTTCATGCATGTTTTCCCCACATGTTGCCAGCAGCGGGCACTGTGGGACTGCCCTGGGTTCCTGCACAGCTGCTCAGGGAGACTTAGTCGCTCCAGGAGCTGGGCTGGAGGCAGGGCCTGTGCTCCTGGGGGGACTCAGCAGCGTGTCCTGTCTGACTGCAGAGACCTGTGAGCAGGGACCTGTGTGGTCTCAGCAGGTGCTTCCTCCAGGGGCTCCCAAGGGGGAACTCCCCTCCACCCCCTGAGTCTGGGCTGTGAGCTGAGCTCCAGCATCAGGGCTGAGAGATGGGCTGGGCGGGCCCTGGGTGGACCCCTATTTGCATGGCAGCCCCTCCTCTGGCAGAGGCTGGGGGAGAAAAGGAAGCCTGAGGCAGCCCAGCCCACTGTGGGGACCAGGGTCCTGTGAGCACCATGGCCTGGACTCCTTCCTGCTGGTGCTCCTCTCTCTCTGCACAGGTAGGGGCGGGCCCCGGGCACCAGGGCTCAGCCCCCAGCCTCATCAGCCCCTGAGGCGCAGACTCTGGGAACCTTTCCTGCAGCTCCTGCCCCGTCTCCCCTGTGTCTGTGTCTGCAGGTTCCCTCTCCCAGCCCGTGCTGACTCAGCCGGCCTCCCTCTCTGCGTCTCCGGGAGCATCAGCCAGACTCTCCTGCACCCTGAGCAGTGGTTACAGTGCTGGTAGCTACCAAATGTCCTGTTTCCAGCAGAAGCCAGGGGGCCCTCCCCAGTACCTCCTGATGTTCAAGTCACACTCCGATAAGCCCCAGGGCTCCAGGGTCCCCAGTCACTTCTCTGGATCCAAGGCTGCCTCGGCCAACACAGAGCTCCTGCTCATCTCTGGGCTGCAGACTCCGGATGAGGCTGATTGTAACTGCTACTGTCACCAAAACACTGGTATTTACCAGGTGCTTCAGACTGTGCAAGGCTGAACAGGCACTGCGCCCCTGTGTCCTCCCTGCTGCGGCCATCATTGCTGTTTTGCTCTCACTCTGGTTAACCTCCCGTGGTCACTTCTGAGTTTCCTGAGAACAACAGGTCTGACCTGTCATGTACTGCCCTCATCTCATATCTCAGACCTACCCACGGCTCTGATCGCTCAGACTGCCATGTTTTGACACACATCTTCCTCAGTTCAGTTCAGTTCAGTTCAGTTGCTCAGTTGTGTCAGACTCATTGTGACCCCATGGACCGCAGCACACCAGGCCTCCCTGTCCATCACCAACTTCCGGAGTTTACTCAAACTCGTGTTCATTGAGTTGGTGATGCCATCCAACCATCTCACCCTCTGTCCTCCTCTTCTCCTCCCACCTTCAATCTTTCCCAGCATCAGGGTCTTTTCCAAATGAGTTAGTTCTTTGCATCAGGTGGCCAAAGGATTGGAATTTCAGCTTTAGCATTGGTCCTTCCAATGAACACTCAGGACTGATTTCCTTTAGGATGGACTGGTTGGATCTCCTTGCAGTCCAAGGGACTCTCAAGAGTCTTCTCCAACACCACACTTCAAAAGCATCAATTCTTCAGCACTCAGCTTTCTTTATAGCCCAACTCTCACATCCATACATGACCACTGAAAAAACCATAGCCTTGACTAGACGGACCTGTGTTGACAAAGTAATGTCTCTGCTTTTTCATATGCTGTCTAGGTTGGTCATAACTTTCCTTCCAAGGAGTAAGTGTCTTTTAATTTCATGGATGCAGTTACCATCTGCAGTGATTTTGGAGCCCCAAAAAATAAAGTCTGTCATTGTTTCCTCATCTATTTTCCAAGAAGTGATGGGACCAGATGCCATGATCTTAGTTTTCTGAATGTTGAGCTTTCAGCCAGCTTTTTCACTCTCCACTTTCACTTTCATCAAGAGGCTCTTTAGTTCTTCTTTGCTTTCTGCCATAAGGGTGGTGTCATCTACATATCTCAGGTTATTGATATTTCTCCTGGCAATCTTGATTCCAGCTTGTGCTTCCTCCAGTCCAGCGTTTCTCATGATGTACTCTGCATAGAACTTAAATAAGCAAGGTGACAATATACAGCCTTGACGTACTCCTTTTCCTATTTGGAATCACTGTGTTGTCCCATGTCCAGTTCTAACTGTTGCTTCCTGACCTGCATACAGGTTTCTCAAGAGGCAGGTTAGGTGGTCTGGTATTCCCATCTCTTTCAGAATTTTCCACAGTTTATTGTGATCCACATAGTCAAAGGCTTTGGCATAGTCAATAAAGCAGAAATAGATATTTTTTTGGAACTCTCTTGCTTTTTCCATGATCCAGCAGATGTTGGCGATTTGATCTCTGGTTCCTCTGCCTGTTCTAATAGTAGCTTGAACATCTGGAAGTTTACAGTTCACATATTGCTGAAGCCTGGCTTTACTTTACTGAGCATTACTTTACTAGCGTGTGAGATGCGTGTAGTTGTGAGGTAGTTTGAGCATTCTTTGGCATTGCCTTTCTTTGGGATTGGAATGAAAATTGACCTTTTCCAGTCTTGCGGCCACTGCTGAGATTTCCAAATTTGCTGGTATATTGAGTGCAGCACTTTCACAGCATCATCTCTTAGGATTCAAAATAGCTCAACTGGAATTCTATCACCTCCACTAGCTTTGTTCGTAGTGATGCTTCCTAAGGCCCACTTGACTTCACATTCAAGGATGTCTGGCTCTGGGTAAGTGATCACACCATCGTGATTATCTGGGTCGTGAAGCTCTTTTTTGTACAGTTCTTCTGTGTATTCTTGCCACCTCTTCTTAATATCTTCTGCTTCTGTTAGGTCCATATCATTTCTGTCCTTTATCGAGCCCATCTTTGCATGAAATGTTCCCTTGGTGTCTCTAATTTTCTTGAAGAGATCTCCAGTCTTTCCCATTCGGTTGTTTCTCTGCATTGTATTCTCTGTTTCTTTGCATTGATCACTGAGGAAGATTTTCTTATCTCTCCTTGCTATTCTTTGGAACTCTGCATTCAGATGCTTATATCTTTCCTTTTCTCCTTTGCTTTTCGCCTCTCTTCTTTTCACAGCTATTTGTAAGGCCTCCCCAGACAGCCATTTTGCTCTTTTGCATTTGTTTTTCTTGGGGACGGTTTTGATCCCTGTCTCCTGTATAATATCATGAACCTCTGTCCATGGTTCATCAGGCACTCTGTCTATCAGATCTAGTCTCTTAAATCTATTTCTCACTTCCACTCTATAATCATAAGGGATTTGATTTAGGTCATACCTGAATGGTCTAGTGGTTTTCCCTACTTTCCTCAATTTAGGTCTGAATTTGCAATAAGGAGTTCGTGATCTGAGCCACAGTCAGCTCCTGGTCTTGTTTTTGCTGACTGTATAGAGCTTCTCCATCTTTGGCTGCAAAGAATATAATCAATCTGATTTCGGTGTTGACCATCTGGTGATGTCCATGTGTAGAGTCTTCTCTTGTGTTTTTGGAAGAGGGTGTTTGCTATGACCAGTGTGTTCTCTTGGAAAAACCCTATGAGCCTTTGCCCTGCTTCATTCTGTACTCCAAGGCTAAATTTGCCTGTTACTCCAGGTGTTTCTTGACTTCCTACTTTTGCATTCCAGTCCCCTAGAATGAAAAGGACATCTTTTTTGGGTGGTAGTTCTAAAAGGTCTTAGAGGTCTTCACATCTTCCTAATCAGAAATAAAAATCCCGCAGTGGAGATGCTATAAGTGGCAGAAAGAGGATGGTTCCTGCTCTGCTTCACTCAGACTCCAAAAAATTAATAATGCAAATATCTGTGTAAAAATCAAGTTTTACTTCTTAATAAAAAATTTCAAAAGATCTGTCCTGTGTCATTTAATCTTTTCTTAATTAAAACCTTACAAAGAATTATATTTCTGATATGTGACTCATCAATGAAAAATTGAAATAAACATAGATTGACCTTCAGTTAAATTCATGCATGTATTTCAAGTAATGACCTTAACATTTTCACAAATCCATTAACATATTTTCATACATTTACTGTCTCAGGGAATTCCCAGGTGGTCCAGTGGCTAAAACTCCATGTTCCCAGTGCAGTCAGCCTGGTTCCATCCTTGTTCGGGGAACTAGATCCCACAAGCTACAACTAAGCCAGCACCCAGATAATGAATAAATAAATGCTTTTTAAGAATCTCAAAGTCACACACCTACAGTGTAACACACAGATTCAGTGCGGGGCAAACTGTAGTAGGGCCTCTTGTCCAACCAAACTTTCCCTGAACTGTATCTTCTTTACCCACTGCTTGGAACAATTCATGCTAACAGCCACCACATGTCAGGCTCCCTGGGGACACACGCTGCTCAGGCCCTTCAGAGTCTCAGTGAAAAGTGCTATGAGGATCACAGCCCTGCTCCCTGCAGCCTGTGCCCTGTGCCTGCAGGAGAGACGCCCAGTAGGGGTCACTTCGTAAGAGAGGACACAGCGACGGGAGTGCACCGTGTGGAAAGCCTCACACAGTGAAGATCCAGACACTCAGGAATCCAGAGTCCCACCCCCGGCCTCTCCCCCTACACCTTCCCACCTCGACAGAGAAGAGCCCCCTCCTCACGGCTGAGGGGACGCACAGAGGAAGCAGGGCTCCGGCCACCAGGGAGGGGACCCACAGAGGAGGGACCCGCTCTCCTGCCCAGAAGGGGACGGGCCTCCCCGGGGCCAGCACTGCCCTGACCTGATCCTGATGGAGAGGAACCCGTGCCCCGGAAGCCCTCTCAGTCCTGACCCCGAGCAGCCCAGGGAGACATGGACAGACTCGGCCTGAGGGGCCTCAGGGGAGCACACAGGGGCCCTGAGGTCACAGCGGACACAGAGGAGGCCCCTGAACTGGCTCTGAGGCAGGGACAGTGCCCAGGGCAGGGGCAGGAGCTGTCCCTGAGGGCTCCGCTCACCAGGGCACAGGGAGCGTGTCCGGGCCTGGACACCAGGGGGCGCGCGAGGGCCATTCCTGAGCTGGTTAGTGGGGTGAGAGCTGGGCCCAGGCCCTGGCACTGCCAGGCAACCAGTGCTCAGGGCTCCTGGATGGGACCTCCCGGCCCTGGGCCCCTACAGCCCCGCCCCAGTCCACACCCTGCCCCCCCTCAGGCACAGGGACAGGAGCCAGGGCCCAGGGAGGGGTCAGAGAGCTGGGGGGGGTCAGAGAGCTGGGGGAATTCAGAGAGCTGGGGGGTCAGCTGTCAGAGAGCTGGCGGGGGTCAGAGAGTTGGAGGTGGGGGGAGGACGGTCATTTGCATGAAAGGCCCCGCCCCCTCTCAGGCTATGAAGAGGGGCAGGAGCGGGGTGGGGACGCTCTGCTCAGCTGTGGGGCCGCAGACGGCAGGACGCCCTGACCGTTTTCACCATGGCCTGGTCCCCTCTGCTCCTCACCCTGGGCGCTCTCTGCACAGGTGACTGGATGCAGGGACAGGGGATGGGCCCTGGGAAGACTCACAGGCCCTGCTCCCTGATCTTGTGTCTGGACCGCAGAGTCACCATCTCTGTCTCTCCCCCTTCCAGGATCCTGGGCCCACGCTGTGCTGACTCAGCCGCCCTCCGTGTCCGGGTCCCTGGGCCAGTCGGTGACCATCTCCTGCTCTGGAAGCAGCAACATTGGAATATTGGGTGTGAGCTGGTACCAACAGCTCCAAGGATCGGCCCCCAAAACCCTGATCTATGGCAGTAACAAACGACCCTCGGGGGTCCCCGACCGATTCTCTGGCACCAAGTCTGGCAACACAGGCACCCTGACCATCACTTCGCTCCAGGCTGAGGACGAGGCCGATTATTACTGTGCGTCTGCTGACCTCATTCTTAATAGTCTCACAGTGCTCCAGGTCAAGGGGGAAGTGAGACAAAAACCTGCTGTCCTCTCAGAGTCGGGGCTCTGGGGGCAGAAACATCCTCTAAAAAGGCCGCCACTTCATTTGTCTGTTTGGCCTAAGACTGTGCTCAGTCACACCACGGAACTAGGTCCAGAAAAAGCTGTTCACATCTTTCTTCATTCACCCCTTCTCCAGCTTTCCTTGGCAGCAACACATTGTCTGATTTTCTCAACTTGAGCAGAAATCCCCAGTGCCAGGGGCAGGTGCCCTGGGGTCAGAGTCCATGATGGGTCGGGTCAGAACCAGAGGAACACGGTACAGTTCTGTCTGACTCTGGACTCGTCAGAGTGTCCAGTATGTGCCCTGGGCCCAGCAGCTCTCCTTCTCTCTGAGGCCAGTAGTGGATGCGGGGGGTCCCTGTTCAGGTCCCTGGCCTCAAGTCTGGTGTTCAGGCTCCTCGGCCATCACTGGGCTGAGCTGAGGCCCAGGATGCTGCTCCTGCCTTTCCTGTGACAGCCTCTCAGGCTCAGCCAGGGCTCCAGGCTCCTGGCCAGGCAGCCTGGGAACCTCCTCCACTGGCCTTTGCCCACGTGGGGAGCAGGGTGCTCACTGGAGAGTGACTTTCCTGCACCTGGGCCCCAGGGGACATGAGAGCTCTCAGCTGTGAGCAACAGTCTTGCCTCTCACTTCCTGCTCCTCTGTCCAGGGGTCAGTGCCTAGACCTGAGGTCCAGGCTCAGATGGACGGGAAATTACACAACAAAAATGTCAGTAAACTTGACCTCCAGTGATACCTGGACAGAGGGTGAGAGACCCAGGGGAGGAACTTCCTCCATGTCAGCAACTTCGTCTCAAGAGCAGGGTCCTGGGGGCCCTCCTCCACGACCTGGACCCCTCCCTTCGTGTCCTCACTCCTGAACCAAGACTGTCCTTTAGGGAAAGTGATGGGATGTGGGTTTGGAGGCCTTTGTCCTGCCTTGCGCTCCTGGCACCTGGGCACAGGGCGTGGGGCATCCATGCTTCCTGTCACCTTCTCACCCTCCTTCAAGGGGGTCCTGATGGCTCTGTCCTTTACCAGTTCCTCTCTTCACCTGTTTTCCTCTTTTTCCTACACAAGCATCCATGCACTGGAACAATAGGAAAAGGATTTAGTATGAACATTTTGTTTGATGTGAGATGAATCTCACAAACACGGGTTGAGAAAAGAAAATAATCATATGAATTTTATTAAATGGCTAAGTTACAAGAACATCTCATCTGAACACAGAACCGTACTTTTACTTTCCATTGATTAGCATTATTTTTGTCCCTTAATTTTCCTAAGTAATGGAGACATTAAGTCCTCCTGCACGAAATTACATGTATGTAAATGAGTGTGTACTAGCAATACTACAATTGTGTCTAGGTGTTTCTATTTTTACATGGATTTTATTCTTGGTTCTAAATTTATTTTTTAATTTGTCTTAATATAAAATACAACTTGTAGATGGAAAAAATAACATTTGGTATTAGTATCAAGTTCTTATATTTTGAATTTTTTGTTAACTTTCTGATTAGAACATTTTGATCAATAGTTAATGTTAGTGGCTTGTAATATTTCCTCTTATAAATTTTTCGGGTATATGTACAAATGTTTAACGAATTCTCAAAAAACTAGGAAATATTGCATCTTTTTTCAATGTTTTTTAAAAAGACATGCCTACAATGCAAATCAGTTAGAACAATGCAGTGGCTCGAGTTTGTTACATATTTCAGGTGAGGAAATACATGTTATCTTTTTGTGGACTAATTCCATAGTAAAATTTCCATATTTTTCTAAGGAAATTAATCTTCTTGCTTGTTTTCTCTACTAGCTCACAGATGCATCTTCCTAGAGAAGTTTGCATTTTACCTCCTTAATTCTGGAGGTTCTTTTTTGCTTTTATTTCCCACGTGTGACCAGCGGGGGCGCTATGGGACTGCCCTGGGGACCCTGCATGGCTGCTCAGAGAGCATCGCTCACTCCAGGAGCTGGGCTGCGGGCAGGGTGTGCACCCCTGGGGGGACTCAGCAGTGTGTCCTCTCCGGCTGCAGAGTCCCCTGTCATGTGGTCTCAACAGGTGCTTCCTCCAGGGGCTCCCAAGAGGGAACTCCCCTCCACCCCCTGAGTCTGGGCTGTGAGCTGAGCTCCAGCATCAGGGCTGAGAGATGGGCTGGGCGGGCCCTGGGTGGACCCCTATTTGCATGGCAGCCCCTCCTCTGGCAGAGGCTGGGGCAGAACAGGAGGCCTGGGGCAGCCCAGCCCCACCGTGGGGACCAGGAAGCTGTGAGCACCATGGCCTGGACTCCTCTCCTGCTGGTGCTCCTCTCTCTCTGCACAGGTAGGCACGGGCCCCGGGCACCAGGGCTCAGCCCCCAGCCCCATCAGCCCCTGGGGCGCAGACTCTGGGAACCTTTCCTGCAGCTCCTGCCCCATCTCCCCTGTGTCTGTGTCTGCAGGTTCCCTCTCCCAGCCTCTGCTGACTCAGCCGGCCTCCCTCTCTGCGTCTCCGGGAGCATCAGCCAGACTCACCTGCACCCTGAGCAGTGGCTACAATGTTGGCAACTATAGCATATACTGGTATCAGCAGAAGGCAGGGAGCCCTCCCCGGTACCTCCTGAGGTTCAAGTCAGACTCTGATAAGCACCAGGGCTCTGGGGTTCCCAACCGCTTCTCTGGATCCAAAGATGCCTCGACCAACGCAGGGCTCCTGCTCATCTCCGAGGTGCAGCCCGAGGACGAGGCTGACTATTACTGTGCTGTGTGGCATGGCGACACTAATGCTCACACGGTGCTCCAGACCAGTGAGGAAGAGCAACAGAAACATCGTCCACTCACCCCTGCTCGTGGCTCGGATGAAGTCTAGCTCAGGGGGTGACTTCTAATTGTCAGATGTTAGACAAGCAACTGATTTTCCTTAAACCAGCAGATTTGATAATATTGTATTTTGCTTCAATTTAGCTTTTAGATTGCTAAGATGCTTTTATCCAATGCAGGTTTTCCTGGGCAAACATTTCTTGTTCAGAGACAAAAATTTTTCGATAAAGACATTGGCTGAGCCCAGAAGAGGTGGTTTCAGGCCAGGCCCAGCTCAGGGTCACGGGTTCAATAAGACAGGCTTCTGTGAGTGTTTCACTTGGGATTTTGTGATATAAAAGTCAACATGCAGAAATGAATTGTATTTTGTAGTTCAGTAATGAACCTCCAGTTTCTGAAAATAAAACCACTAGCATGTATGATACAATCAATATAAAACACTTAAATCTGAGGACTATCAGAAGTCTGTGCATTGAAAATTACAAACATGCAAGAGAAATTAAAGGCATAGTGAGTAGTGACTCCTCATCTGTAGTTCGAAACACTGAATGTCACTAAGATAACAGTCATTTAAAGTAGTGCAACATAACATTGTAAAGCCACACACCAGGCTTCCCTGTCCCTCACTGCTGGGAGCCAGTGTGAGGAATCCCGCCCATGGCAAAGGTCATGAGGAAGGAAGCCCGACAAAACGCAAAGGCGTGATCCGGCTTTGGGGGGTTCCCCCTGAGTTTTCCCGATCATCTACCCCCCAAACCAGAGTCTGCCTGCTTTGTTACTGTGGTTTTCACTCTTCTGACATTCTCAGGAAAAACGTCAATTCAGGGCTTTAGTCTCCTGCATCAGCTCAAACCCCTTTGATGGCTCTCTAACTTGCCTGACAGGTTCCCCCGGCCTTTTTACAATTTGTGAATTGCTTACAGCCCCCCAAGCATGAGAGGCACAAAGCTTAAAGCATCTTAAAGATACAGAGCCTTTTCTAAAGGGCTAAAAATCATATTCGTGATGGGTTTTCACTGTTGATTCAATGACTGCTGCCAGGCCTCCATATTCTTTATCTTTTAGGCACCTGAAGGATATTAATCAATGTAATTGGGATTTAAAAATAGGAATATACTAGTTTTGATGTTAGCAACACTAGACTTTTGAGTTAGTTCCTTTTCTCTTTGTTATAAATCACTGTAGTTCTTTCATTGTTATAAATTGTTGTGTCTTTGCTATGTAAGAATGTAACTTTTTTTAGTGCTTTCTGAGAGTGGCACCAGACTTTGGGAAGAACAACACAAGTAACTCTTCTGGTTGACAAACCCTTATCAGAAAAGGGCCGTAAAATGTTAATTGGCCTTCTGGCCAGAAGATGATGTGAATCACCTAAGACTTATGTATACAACTAGGTATGCAGAGAGAAAGCCTGGTCCCGATAAGAGTCAGGGCTGCTGACGCTGCAGAATTTTATATTATCCATTGATCTCTATGTACAAAAAAAGGTATAAAAGGCCTTTCTGAACAATAGAGGAGGGGCCAGTCACTGGACTGGTTCCCCCCGTGTCTTTACTTTACTTTCTGGCTGAATTCCCATCTGGGGCATGGAGGCTCACCATGTATACTTACTTGCCCCGGCTTTTAAGATCCACGTGAGAGGGAGCCCAAGGTGGGGCATGCCCCGCTATTCAAGAGGATGCCGGTGGCCTAACGTAGACGGTGCAAGCTCCTTGTCTGGAACTTGATTGGCTTTCCACGTAAACCAAGTTATTCAGCACTTTTCTCCACTAAATTTTCCTACTATACTATTTCTTCTTAATTTCTTTTATATTTCTAAATAAATAAGTTTTTCCTCGCCTACTCCATCTCCCCTTCAAATTCCCTGGATCCACTGGGGCAGGACCCCGGCACCTCACCATCCTGGAGTTTGCCCAAATTCAAGTCCGTTGGATCCGTGATGCCAGCCAACCGTGTCAACCTCTGTCATCGCTTTCTCCTCCTGCCCTCAATCTTTCCTAACGAAAGGTGTTTTCCAATGAGTCATAAATATGAAATTATGCTGAAAATTAATGAGAATGAATAGGAAAATGTACAAGTCTACAATTATTAAAAATAGTATATAATTTTAACATTATATAAATTTAAAGGTAGTTTAAAAATGTGTGTTACTCTGGTCCCAGTAATAAAAAAAGACAACATAAAATTTGACTGCATTTGTATGATGAGAATAAACATTCAGCAAGAAAGATAAAAGAAAATTTGAGCAAGAGTGAAATATTTTCTTCCAGGAAAATTGAGTAGCCGGGCTGTGCAGTCCCTGCATTATTTACAGTGTTGCTTCCTTACACCTGCTTCCCTAGAGAAGCTGGAGGGGGTGTGAGCAGCGGGGACGGGGCGGAGCCCTTAGATGTCAGCAGGAAAGATGCTGGATCCTGACACCACTCGAGGGCCGCTCTGCCTGCTCGGAGTCAGGCTCTGCAGCAGTGATATGCCACCTGCCCCCTCCCCGCTGAGCACAGAGTCCGGAGCACGGTCTCGACTGTCTCAGCCGGGCCCACTGTCCAGCCCAGTGCTCAGGTCCTCTAGTCCTGGAAAGAGCGGCAGAGCTGGCGGTGTGAGGTGTCCGGGAACCAACAGGTGCCAGCCAGAGACCCCAAACCACGATGCCTGCGGGCCCCCAGCCCTCAGGAGCCGCGATCGGTGCTTTGGCTCCAGCCGTGGTCACTCAGGTTCCTTGACCACTGGGGCCTCCTATCCTCGGATGAAAGAGGAGGAGGACGGGGGTGACCGTGATCCGGGCACCTGGACACAGGTGATGCCACCACAGTCACCTTGCCTTCTGTGTCCCGGGAGCTGGGAGCAGAGTTAGCCTCACTCAGAAAGGCGGCTTCTGCTTCCCAAGCCAACAGGGAGTGAACACGTGGCAAGTGCTTTATTTAACTTAGGTAGGAAAGACGAGACCAGGAACCAGTACAGTGGGGTCACGGAGCATATTTCAGAACAAAATGCTTATTCTCCCTGGGAAAGGACCTGGGAGCAAGCTGTGTGTGCTTGTGTGCGTGTGTAAGGCACTGCTTCATTTCTAATGAAGGAGAAAGCACCCGCGTCCTGCACAGCTGGGAGGCTGCATCCTCGGGGTCGCCACTGTCCTGACCTGAGCCTGATTTAAAGGAATACGTGTCCCCGACGCCCCCTCAGTCCTGACCCCTGAGCTGCCAAGCGTGCCGTGTACAGACTGACCCTGAGGGTCGGAGGGGAGCCCACAGACGGCCCTGAGGTCACAGGGGACACAGAACGGGCTCCCGGCCTGAAGGCAAGAAGGAGACAGAGGACAGAGCGGGTCAGGGGCTTCCCTGAGGGGGCTGGTCCCCAGGTCACAGGATGTGTGTCTGGGCCTGGACCTCAGGGGGCGCTCGGGGGCCAATCGTGAGGTGGTGAGGGGGATGGGAGCTGGGATCCTGGTGCTGCCTGGTGGCCTCTGCTCGTGGTTCCCTGCTGTGGCCTCCCACGCCAGGGCCACATACAGCCCCGCCCCAGCCCACCCACTGGCCACCCTCAGGCACAGGGGCCTGAGCCAGTGCCCAGGGACGGATGGGTGGGACTCGTTTGAATGAATGGACCCTCCCTCTCAGGGCATGAAGAGGGGAAGGAGCCGTGTGGGGACGCTCTGCTCAGCTGTGGGGCCAGAGATGGCAGGATGCCCTGACCGTGTCCACCATGGCCTGGTCCCCTCTGCTCCTCACCCTGGGCGCTCTCTGCACAGGTGACTGGATGTGGAGAACAGGGGAAGGGTCTTACGAAGACTCACAGGCCCTGCTCCCTGCTCTCATGTCTGGACCCCCGAGTCACCATCTCTGTCTCTCCCCCTCCCAGGATCCTGGGCCCAGGCTGTGCTGACTCAGCTGCCCTCCTTTTCCGGGATATTGGGCAGAGGATGACCATCTCCTGCACTGGAAGCAGCAACACAACCGGGGGTTATCATGTGAGCTGGTTCCAACAGCTCCCAGCATCGGGCCCCAGACTCCTGACCTATGAAAATAGCGAACGACCCTCAGGGGTCCCGGATCGATTCTCTGGCTCCAAGTCTGGCAGCTCGGCCTCTCTGACCACCTCAGTTCATGCTGAGGACGACGCTGATTATTGCTGCTTCTCATGGGCTGACGGCTTGAAAGTTTGCCCAGTGCTTCAGGCCAGAGCAGGAGACAAAGACCTGCTTCCCCCACAGCCACGGGGCTCCCAGGGCAAGGCGTCTGCCCCTCCCTTCCTGGAGTCCCTGAGGCCACGGAACCCAGCAGACTGGGTGTCCCCTGAGTGCAGCCCAGCGCCCCCTCAGCCCGACTCCCCTCCCGAGGGCAGCGGCACACAGGGGGTGGGCACACGCCCCTGGATGACGGAGCTGCTCACACAGGTGCCCCCGGTTCCCAGGTCGGAGTCGGCAGCACAGAGCAGGGGGTCAGTGCCGCCCTTGCTGGGTCCCTGGGCAGCGAACGCACATCCCTGAGCTTCCGCCAGAGAAGCATCTCCTGTTAAAGGAAGAGGAAATGGAACCCAGAGTTTCTTCAAGCAATTTCCACACAGTCCAGGATCCAGTAAAACTGTCACTTATATGAAGAACCAGGAAACTAAATACTGAAGGGAAGTGAGACGGCACAGACATCAGCGGTGAGAGGCCTGAGATGATGAAATCAGGGGACAGATGTTTTTAGGGACAGACATCAGATCTATTTGATTAACAAATACAAACAGTTTTGGGTCCAAAGGAGAAGGGGACAAATGGAAGGGGGAAAAAAAAATAAAAGAATCATGAGAACAAGTTAGTCAGAATAACCTGAAAATACAATAGGTGAAAATAAAGTTCTGTGTATACTATCAAAGATATGTAATATTTTTTATTTAATTTATTTATTTGTTCATTGATAAGGTATTTGGCGACAGGAAAAAAAGGCAGCCTCCCCCTCCTCAAAGGCTTCCCAGGAGTCACGAGGGGTAAAGAACCGCCTACCAGTGCAAAAAGCATAGGAGATGTGGGCTCTGTCCCTGGGTGGGAAGATCCTCTGGAGCAAGAAACGGCAGCCCACTTCAGTGTTCTTGTCTAGACAATCCCATGGACAGACGGGCCTGGTGCGCTAGAGTCCACGTGGTCGCTAAGGAGCCAGACAGGACTGAGAACCAAGCAGCTGAACAGCACCTTGCTCACAATCTCCCCGCCGTGAACGTTCCCCGAGCGCGTCACCAGGGGGCGATGTTTACCGCTCAGAGTTGGCAAAACCTCAACACACCCGCATGGTCCGCTGAGCTGGCCCTGCCCCCGGGCTCAGCGGCCTGAGTGGACGTGACAGCAGGTGCTTCCTCTCAGGGGACAGACTCAGAGCCGCGGCCCCCAGGCCTCCTCCTGGGACTGAAGCTGCACCCGGGGCCGAGCACCCAGAATTGGAGGGTGAAGGGATCAGGGGGTCATCAGTCCCCACCCGCTTCCCAGAAAGAGAGGAGGGGAGGAGCCCCCAGAGCCCACCCCGTGCACCCCTCCAGCTCTCCTCATCTCTGCTCAGAGCCTGCCCTCCCGACCCCTCATTCATGACTTTCCTCCCAGTCCTGGACCTCTCTCTTTCTACAGACCTCCAGTGTTGATCTCCACGGTCATCAGCCAGCTCCCTCTGTCGGAAGATCATGGACGTGTCTCCAGATCTTCCTGAAACACTCACTTCCTCGGCCCCTCCTTGAGCCTGTCTAACTCTTCCTTCCCGAGAAGCCTCAGATCCCTGGCACTCAGGTGTGACTCCAGGTCGTCCCCTTCCTCTTCCTCCCCAGGGTCCCCTCATTTCCTGGGGGATCCATGAACCCCTCTAGTAGCTGATTTATCCCCTGAAACCTACACTCTGTCCTGTGTGCCCATCCAGTGAGGAATCAGGAGGGGAGAGAGCCCTGTCCTGAGACCTGGAGATGATTCCTGGCTGAGGAGCGTCTGTGCTCAGCTGCTGTGGGACTGACTTTATGCACAGTGAGCCCGGGGAAGCTGCGGGGCCTGGGCTGGGAAAGCAGCCCTGTCCTGGGGCTCTGCCCCCGGGGCCGGCACTGCAGCTCTGTCTGACCATGTCTATGGCCACGTGTGAGATTCCTGAGAACAGCTGATCTGCCTTGTCCTGTCCTGTCGCTCATCTCAGATCTGAGACCGACCCATGGCTCTGATAACTCAGCCTGCCCTGTTTCACAGAGAGAACGTCCTGCTACGACATAAAAATCCCCCAGTGGAGATGCCGTACCTGTCAGAAAGTCTTTAAAATTATTTTATTTAGAGAACAGAGGCTACAAGGAAAAGTATGTTTTAGAAATAGTACCATGGCAATGCAGAATTAAAACAGAGCCAGAGTTGAACACAGCCTAGTGACTTAACAACATTTTCTTCAGTTAAATTTAGGCATCTATTTTAAGTGATGACCTTAGATTTTTACTAATCCATGAATACATTTTGGTTCATTTAAAATCTCAAAGTCACACATCCACAGTGTAACACTCACATGCACGGCAGGGTAAGCTACAGTTGGCTGTTGTTATCCATCCAAACATATCCTGATGGGTATAATTTCAAAACCAGTTTGGGGAAAGTTGACTCTAAGAGCTCTGATCACCAGGTCAAAGGATGTGTGTCTTGGTCCGGACACCAGGGGGCACTCCGAGGCCTTTCCTGAGTGTCTGGCGCGGTGAGAGCAGAGCCCAGCCCCCTGGTGCCCCCTGGTGCTCCCTGCTGCTTCCTGCTCAGGGCTCCCAGCTGTGACCTCCCACCCCCAAGCCCCATGCAACCCCGCCCCTGATCACACACTGGCCTCCCTCAGGCACAGGAAGCTGACCCAGGTCCCAGAGGGGATCAGAGCATTGTTGCATTGTTGCCGGGGGCGGGGCGGGGAGGATGGTCATTTGCATGAAAGGCCCCGCCCCCTCTCAGGCTATGAAGAGGGGATGGAGCGGGTGTGGGGACGCTCTGCTCAGCTGTGGGGCCACTGAAGGCAGGACGCCCTGACCGTGTCCACCATGGCCTGGTCCCCTCTGCTCCTCACCCTGGGCGCTCTCTACACAGGTGACTGGATGGGGGGACAGGGGAAGGGCCCTGGGAAGACTCACGGGCCTTGCTCCCCGCTATCATGTCTGGACCCCTGAGTCACCATCTCTGTCTCTCCCCCTTCCAGGATCCTGGGCCCAGGCTGTGCTGACTCAGCCGCCCTCCGTGTCTGCGTCCCTGGGCCAGAGGGTCTCCATCTTCTGCAATGGAAGCAGCAGCAACATCGGGGGTGGTAATTATGTGGGCTGGTACCAACTGATCCCAGGATCAGGCCTCAGAACCATCATCTATGGTACAACCGGTCGACCCTCGGGGGTCCTGGACCGATTCTCCGGCTCCAGGTCTGGCAACACGGCCACCCTGACCATCACGTCGCTCCAGGCTGAGGACGAGGTGGATTATTACTGTGCAACTTATGACAGCAGTAGCTATAATGGCACAGTGCTCCAGGCCAGAGGGGAAGCGAGACAAAACCTGCTCTCCCCCAGACACGGGCCTCCCGGGGCTGAAGCATCTCTGTCCAAGCAGACACTGGAGCAGCAGCTTGAAATGGACATAAAATCGTATTTCATTTCACACGGTGAGAACAAGCATGTGTGGCTGTAATTCAAAACTTACTGCACGTTTTCACCCAAAACGCCCTCAGCTGCTCTTCCTAGTCCTGCTCCATGTAAGACCATTTAGGGGAAAGGGAATGTGGATACTCCACCATGTTCAGTAGGTTCTCTGGTGGCTCAGAGGATAAAGCGTCTTCCTGCAATGCAGGAGACCTGGGTTCAATCCCTGGGTTGGGAAGATCCCCTGGAGAAGGAAATGATAACCCACTCCAGTATTCTTGCCTAGAGAATCCCATGGAGAGGAGCCTAGCGGGCTAGAGTCCACGGGGTCTCAAAGAGTGGGACACGACTGAGCGAAGAAACGTACTTGTTCAAACATTATCATTTTAATTTCTAATCTTGAGTAGTGTGTTTTCTTATTATTGTCAACTGATATTTTAGAAGCATCTCAATTTAATGGCTGTATTGTTAACTGTCTTCGATAAGGTTGCAGGTATATTAATTCTACACCTGTTTTCTATTGGTTTCTCTCAGCACAGGGTTGCTAAGCCCCTAGAGCTGGTGCTGCTGTGAGTGACCACACCACAGCCCTGAGGCTCTGGACTGCTGAGACTGGTAATGGTTTCAGGGCCTGTGTGTGGGGAGACCCCTGTCCCCTCAGAGACCACAGGTTGCCGGAAGCCAGTGTGAGGAATCCCGCCCATGACAAGGTCATGAGGAAGGAAGCTGACATACGCAAGGCGTGCTCAGACTTCAGGGGCCCCTCTGGAAATTCCTAAGCATGTACCGCAACAAAAAATCTGCTGGCTTTTGTGCTCTGCTTTTCCACTTTTCTGATATTCTCTGGAAAAAAGTCAATTCAATTCAGGGCTTTAGTCTTCTGCATTTGAAAGGGATGTTTCAGTTAAAACCCCTCTGATAGCTCTCTAGCTTGCCTAACAGGTTCCTCAGACCTCTTACAACCCCCCAACCTTGAGAGGCACAAAGCTTAAAAGCATCTTAAAGATACAGAGCCTTTTCTAAGAGTTAAAAATCATACTGGTGATGGGTTTTCACTGTTGACTCAATGATTGTCGCCAGGCCTCCATATTCTTTATCTTTTTGGCACCTGAGAGGATGTTAATCAATGTAAACGGGATATGGAAAAAGATATATAGTAGTTTTGATGTTAGCAACACTAGACTTTTGAGTTAATTACTTTTCTCTTTGTTATATATCACTGCACTCCTCTTGTGTCCTTGCTATGTAAGAATGTAACTTTATTTAGTGCTTTCTGAGAGGGGCACCAGATTTTGGGAAGATCAACACAAATAAGTCTTCTGGTTGACAAACCCTTATCAGAAAAAAGGCTGTAAAATGTTAATTGGCCCTTTTGGCTGGAAGATGATGTAAATCACCTAAGACTTGTGTATACAATTAGCTATGCAGAGAGAAATGCCTGGTTTTGGTAAGAGTCTGGACTGTTAACGCTGCATAACTTTGTGTTACCCATTGATCTCCATGTTTCATCTAAAGTATAAAAGGCCTTCTGAACAATAAAGGAGGGGACCAGTTTCTCGCACCAGTCTCTCGGCCTGGTTTCTTGGGAATCTGGCTCCCCCCGTGTCTCTTTCTCTCTTCTTCTCTCCCTTTCCCTCCCTCTGCTCTTTACTTTAATTTCAGGCTGAATTTCCATCTGGGGCGCAGAGGCTCGCCAGGTCTACTTACTTGCCCTGGCTGTTAAGACCCGTGCGAAAGGGAGCCCAAGGCGAGGCACCCTTAGATATTCAAGTGAGCGCCGGTGGCCCAACGTAGATGGTGCAAATTCCTTGTCTGGAATTTGATTGGTCTTCCGCGTAAACCAAGCTATTCAGCCCTCTTCCTCCACTTAATTCTCATACTACACTATTTCTTCCTAATCTAATGTTATATTTCTTGTATCAATCAGTAAATAAGTTTTTCTCATGCCAACACCATCCACCCTTTGAATTCCCTGGATCCACCGGGGCTGGACCCTGGCAACAGGTGACTCTGTGGCTCCCTGCACCCTGAGCAGTGACATCAGTGTCGGCCACTCTGCTGTTACTGGAACCAGCAGAAGCCAGCGAGCGCTCCTTGGTCCTCTGGTCCTACCACTCAGACTCCAGGAAGAACCAGGCTCCGGGGTCCCCGCGAGTTTTCTGGATCCAAAGATGTCTCGGCCAGCGCAGGGCTCCTGCTCGTCTCTGGGCTGCAGCGTGAGGACGACGCTGACTCTGACCGTGCAGGCTGGTGCAACAGGGCTCCGCACAGCGACACAGGTAGACGGGAAACTGGGACGAGAGCCTCAGCCTGTCAGGGGCTTGTTCTTAGAGAACCGTCAAATCTTAAATATTACCCTGGAACCAACTTATTCCTGAGGTATGTTCTGGTTCATAGTATGTCTACTCCCAATGGTACAGTCAGTTTTGCTGAAATCTCAGAAAATGTAAACAATTTCTGATGCCACTGAAGTGCCCCCTGGACAGCCGGGTGATGACGGGAGCCGTGGAGCTGAGCTCCCTCACTTGAGATCAGGAGCAGGAGGCTTTCCCAGGTGCGCCTCCAGCAGAGTCCATGGACCATCCCAGCAGGCAGATCGTCCCCCAGGTTGAGAACTCTGCTCCTGAAGGGGCAGAGCAGAGAGCGTGAGGAGTGAGGGGCACCGGGGATACATCGCAGGAGGCAGGGAGCCCCGGGAGTGGCTCTCCTGACCCACAGGTGCTGGCTCTGTGCTGCCCTCTGCTCCTCTCATCTCCACCCCATCGGAGCATTTTTTCCTTCAGGGCTGGTGTGGTCTGTGGCCTGTGAGGAGCAGGGGCTCCCCAAGATGTGCCCGGGTCCCTCTGCTTGTGACACTCCTGATGAGTTCAGATTCAAGGGCCCCACGTCCTATAGAAGGAACAGTGGGGAAGCAGGGATCACCATGGCAATGATGACGACGGATTCCAGGCCAAGCCCTGCATTTGAGACCGGTGACAGAGGTGAGGGGCACTCAGGGGTTTCGGCCCTGTTCTCTGCCTCCTGCTTTGTCCTCTCGCCCTCCTGGATCACTCTGGACCCCATCCTGAGGAGGAGGCTGGTCATCAGTGTCACACAGCTCATCACTAACCACAGCCACAGGAATTCCCGTGTGATGGGGATGTGTGATGAAAGCTTGCCCTGTACTCCCGTGTCGGACCCATCACTGCCCTGACCCTGACTGTGACGTCCCCAGTGCTGGTTGAGGCCTCTGCGGTCACTTGGGCTGTCAGCACCAGGCAGGCTCACACCCTCGTCCTGGTCCCTTTTATGGGATCCATGAAATTGACTCCTTTTCTCTCTGGTCTTCAAATAGAAACAGAATCTCCATGCGCCCAGATACACAGTGTCTCACAGGTTCTGGGCAGGATGTTGAGGAAGCAGAAGCTCAGCATCTGTGCCCTGGACCCCAGGGGCCTCTCCCACCCCCGCACGCCCCTTTCCTGCTCCAGGCTTTGTGCTCTGCCCTGAACCCGGACACTTAGGGAAGCTGGGTCCTCCCTTTCCCCGGGGATTGCTGCCTGAAGAGCCCTCCACTCCAGGTTCTGGGAGACCCTCCCCATTAGGATGCGACTCCCAGACTCCTCACTTGCTCAATTCTTCCTCTTTTGCCTCATGGTCTCTCCCCCTTTTCCCTCCCTGGTTCCTTGTTTGAGATGATATTGGATAAATGTCACTATTTTGGACACAGACCTTATAAACCCACCTCCATCAAATCTATGGATTCTAACAATTGAAGGTTAGAACTTTAGACTTCACCATGTCTAGTGAAGATCAGGTAATGATCATAATGGTTTCTCAACCAGAGATGAAACAGGAGCCCAGACAAGGATGAGACACCCATTTATAGGCATAATATTTTATATCAAACATTTA
Source organism: Capra hircus (assembly GCF_001704415.2). Lineage (NCBI taxonomy): Eukaryota > Metazoa > Chordata > Mammalia > Artiodactyla > Bovidae > Capra > Capra hircus. The sequence continues at coordinate 633,239 of NC_030824.1, read as the reverse complement.
ATAAAGAAAGATTATAAAATTAGACTAAAAACATCTTTAAATATCTGAGTCAAAAAGACGTACTGTGAGGCCCTTGATCAAGGGTAAGTGAGAACCCCGGAAGTGACCAAGAAGAGAACTGTTGCTCCTGAGAGCCGCCTATTCTCTTTGCAAAGAGAGAAATGAGAGCAGAGGCATGCAGTCTGGGCCGGGAAGGTCCCGGGAGGCCCTGCACATTCAGCCCTGACCACCTGTCAACCTGGGAAGGAAGCTCACACAGAACCATGAGCAGGCACGACCCACGGGCATGCTGGGAGTCTGAACCTGGAAACTCAGGTTCCGGTGGCTGTGCTCTGGCGGTGAACCCACGAGCTAGGCGGAGCGAGCTGAGACATCAGGGAATCCTGAACTTCATTAGTTTATCAGCATGCCATTCAGGGTCTGAGGTCATTAGGCACCTGGAAAACTCAATGACCAGGCCCAGACTAGACGAAGGGGGCTCATTCTACCGCCCTGGGCGGTGACATCAGGGAGACCCAGCTGCAAGTGTGAGAAAGCCTTCCCAGGAGGCTGTGGTGGGAAGCTGGGGAGAAGGAGGCCTGAGTCCAGCAGGGGGCGCTGTGGGTCTGGTCCTGAGAGCGCAGGGTGCTGGCCAGGCAGGCTGGCACCTCCTCCCTTGGCTCTTGCCCACGTGGGCAGCAGGGTCCTCACTGGAGGGTGACGTCCTGCACCTGGGCCCCCGGGGGACACGGCAGCTCTCAGCTCAGAGCCACAGGCTCGCCTCTCAGTTCCTGCTGCTCTGTCGTGGAGTCAGTGCCCAGACCTGACATCCAACCAAGGACAGAGGGACGGTCATACAACGAAAATGGACTTCCTTCAGGAACCTCGCCCTCCAGGGACACCTGGACAGGGGGTGAGACTCTGCAGAGGCTGCCCCATTGCCCGCAGAGCGCCCGGGTGTTCCCAGTGGAGGAGGGATTCAGGCAAGAGCCCTCTGTCACCATCCCTGTCATTTAAAAGTGTTCCCTGCCATTTAAAAGTGTCCCCTGTGGTGTTATTTGGCAGCTTCAGCATTTGCAGTGAAGCCTGGAAACTGGGACTGTGTCAGTTTAGGTGGCTTCATTCCTCGTTCCTTCCCTTTATGTTAACACCTGTGACATGAAATACATGAACTCAGGAGCTCCGCCAACTGTCATCAGCATGTTCGTATAAGAAAGAGTTAAGGAGGAATACATATTTTCACCTCTATGAGCTGAGCTTTTCAAGCACCTCTGACAGGAATCAGGTGGATTTCATTAAACAGATGCTTTAGCAGCAAATCTAACATGAGTACACATAAGAAGAGTATTTACATTTTTATGTGAAAGCAACAAGAGATGAACAAGACCTTTCCTGTCTCTTCCACACACCTGAACACGAGACGTCTGAGCCCCTTCTCCTCCTCGTTGCCCCCACACCCCTCCTCCATCCCGCGTCCATCAGCTCCACCCAGAACCACAGGGAAGGCAGTTTTACAAGGTCCACGACGCTCACCACACCTACCTGTTCACACACCGTGTTTTTCTGTTTCTGATGATGAGACATGTGTCCCAACTTTGCTGGAACTGAACATGCCAGCTATCATAATTGCATGATGAAATGGTGATGTTTTTACCCTAAAAGCTACAGTTCTACTGAAGCTAGTCCACACTGTCATATCTTTTTACAGCACAGGAGGCTGTCACCCCTAGCCTGGCCATGTGGCTCGCATGTCACCACCCCTGCCCTGGTCCCCCCACCGCCGGGACTAGAGACACTTTGCAGGACTGTGCTCCAGGGTGACAGCTCACCCTTCACAGCAGACACAGGCTCCGGGATCTCCTGCTCGGCTCAGGGCTGGAGGAGGACGGACAGCATCGCACAGATGGGACTCAGGGTTCCCGGAGAAGACAGAGTGTTCTAAAGACGGGCTCGGGTTTGGGAAAGGCTGGATTATTGTGGCAAGAGAGACAGACTTGCAAACTCCTCCTTCAGCCTCAGACACTCCGGGGAGGAGATAGAGGACCGAGGTCACCAGGTCATGGGGGCACAATTGCTGAAAGGCATCGCCCCATCTCTCAGGGGCTCCTCCCTGAGCTGTCCCTGCTCTGTGTGAGGTCCAGCATCTGCCTCCTTCAAGTCCTCCCACCCCAGGGCCCTCAGGTGACCTTGGCAGGGAGAGGATGAAGTGATTTGCATGAGGCGCCTCCTCCTCCTGACAGGTTGGAGGCATGAAAAGGCCCAGGACCCCACCTGCAGCCCAGGAGGCTGAGGAGGCTGCGTCCTGGGAGGGTCTCCACCATGGCCTGGACGGTGTTTCTGCTCGGGCTGCTCGCTTGTGGCTCAGGTCAGGGGCCGGGACTCTGCACGCTTGGGGCACCTCCACGCAGGGCCTCAGGGCACCTCACCTCCATAACAACCACCTTCTCTCTTCTGTCTCTCTTAGGGGTAGAAGCTCAGACTGTGATCCAGGAACCATCACTGTCAGTGTCTCCAGGAGGGACGGTCACCCTCACCTGTGCACTGAGCTCTGGGTCAGTCACTACTTACAACGAACCCAGCTGGTACCAGCAGACCCCAGGCTAGGCTCCCAGAAATGTTATCTACAGCACAAATACCCGTGCCTCTGGCGTCCCTGATCGCTTCTCTGCCTCCATCTCTGGGAACAAAGCCACCCTCACCATCACGGGGCCCAGCCCGAGGATGAGGCTGACTATCACTGCTTGCTGTACCAGGGCAGTGGTAGTTACAGCTACACAGTGGTGGGAGCCCATGGGGAAGTGCTACTAAAACCTGCCCATGTGCCCGGAGGGTCAGCCTTTAGAGGCAGGAGAGGGTGGAGAGGGTGGAAGTGGTCAGCACCCCTATGGGGAAGGAGGCTCCAGATCCATCTCCTGCCCGTGGTTCATAACCTCGTGCTCCTTGCAGTCTCTCCCCGGGTGTGTCCAGGTCTCCAAGAGGACCCCTCAGCCCATAATGATGGGAAGGGGGGCTCAGGAGCCCATTTTATCAACAACATTGAGACTCAGAGACCCCCAACAGCCAGCACGACCCTTCTTGTTCAAAGAGTTTTAAGAGACATACTCAGTTTCATTAACTTGATGATGGAAAGTAAAATAATACTTGTCCATTTCTTTACATGTGCACAATAGCCTGACCCACAGAACACGCGCTGATCTGATTATACACCACGTGCTCACAGTCTTTGGAGAAGGAAACGGCAACCCACTCCCGTGTTCTTGCCTGGAGAATCCCAGGGATGAGGGAGCCTCGTGGGCTGCCGTCTATGGGGTCGCACAGAGTCGGACACGACTGAAGCGACTTAGCAGCTCACAGTCATAGCACTAAAGCTAATCATGGAAAAGAAGCTTTGAAAGCCTGCAAGTCTGATATTGTCCCAGACAGCTCGTGCTCTCTGAAAGTTGTCCCAGACTTCCAGGCTATTTTAATTTTGGTCTTCAATTAATCAATCTGACATGGTTTTACTATTTTAAAATGCCATATTAAATGTCTGTGAATTTTATTGATGACCATATTGGTAGATTGTTAAATGTACATATGCATGTGTATATATATGTATGCGTGTATGTATGCATATTTGATTTTGGAAAGTGTTGCTCCCTGAGAAGCTGGACAGCCAGTGTCTATCCCTGCTGTGCTCATAACACAGGGCACGGCTGTGTATGTTCCTGGGCTGAGTGTGAGCTGGCATCAACCAAGGCCCAGCACCACTTCCACCAAGAGATGGGGTCTGGGGGGTTATAAGGGGCGCTGTGGGTCTCCCCAGGGTCTGCACTGTGGGTGGCACCTGCTGTGTGACCTCCGCCCCCACCAACTACTAGGTCTCGATGAGTGGGTCTCTGTGTGTGATGGGCACTCAGCAGGATGTCCTCTCGGGCCTGGCCTGGGTCCCTGCTCACAGGTCACTGTGGATGCCGGGAGATGCTTCCTCCTGGTCCCTCCTGGGGGGCAAACTCTTAGTCTCCCCGCCTCACCTCGATTCCCTAAACTCACCCATCAAACAGGGGCGTTGAAAGAGTTTGTGTCTGTGATTTGGGTAAACAGCAGCCACTGGGGTGGGTGAAGGGGCGGCTGTGGGCACAGGGGCCCCTGTGAGGAAGGGCAGACAGGCCCTAGACTCAGTGGGGGAGCTTTGAGGGCACCCCAGTGAATGAGGGAGGCGCAGAGTGTGGCGATGGCACAGCCTGTGATGTCACTTCCCAGGACCCACCGTCTCCAGGGCCCCTCTCTGGGGAGAAGAGCTTTTTGGGAGATTCCGCATCTGTGAGAAAGAGGGAGGTGTCATCATGTCCCCCAGAATCTGTCCTCAGTGCCCTGGCGCCTGGTCCTGACGTGTGTGTGATGGAGGGGTGTGTGTGTGTGTGTGTGTGTGTGTGTGTGTGTGTGTATGATGGAGGGGTGTGTGTCTGTGTGTGTGTGTGTAAGATGGAGGGGTGTGTGTGTGTGTGTGAGATGGAGGTGTGTGGGTGTGTGTGTGTGAGATGGAGGGATATGTGTGTGTGTGATGGAGGTGTGTGTGTGTGTGATGGAGGTGTGTGATGGAGGGGTATGTATGTGTGTGTGTGATGGAGGTGTGTGTCTGTGCGTGTGGGTGATGGAGCAGTGTGTGTGTGTGATGGAAGGGTGTGTGTGTGTGTGTGTGTGTGATGGAGGTGTGTGATGGAAAGGTGTGTGTATGTGTGTGTGTGTGATGAAGGTGTGTATGTGTGTGTGATGGAGGTGTGTGTCTGTGTGTGTGGGTGATGGAGCGGTGTGTGTGTGTGATGGAGGGGTGTGTGTGTGGTAGAGGTGTGTGTGTGTGTGTGATGGAGGTGTGTGATGGAGGGGTGTGTGTATGTGTGTGTGTGTGTGTGATGGAGGTGTGTATGTGTGTGTGATGGAGGTGTGTGTTGTGTGTGTGTGTGTGATGGAGCAGTGTGTGTGTGTGATGGAGGGGTGTGTGTGTGTGTGTGTGATGGAGGTGTGTGATGGAAGGGTGTGTGTATGTGTGTGTGTGTGATAGAGGGGTGGGTGTGTGTTGTGTGGGTGTGTGTGTGTGATAGAGGTGTGTGTGTGTGATAAAATGTGGATAGGTGGTGTGTGTGTGATAGAGGGTGGTGTGTCGTGTGATAGAGTGTGTGTGGTGTGTGTGTGTGTGTGAGATGGGGGTGTGTGTGTGTGTGATATGGAGGGGTGTATGTGTGTGTCTGATAGAGGTGTGTGTGTGTGTGTGATGGAGGTGTGTGTGTGTGTGTGATGGAGGTGTGTGATGGAGGGGTGTGTGTGTGTATGTGTGTGTGTGTGTGTGATAGAGGTGTGTGTGTGTGTGTGTGTGATGGAGGTGTGTGTCTGGACGTGTGGGTGATGGAGGTGTATATAGAGGGGTGGGTGTGTCTGTGTGTGTGCGTGTGTGTGTGATGGAGGTGAGTGTGTGTGTGTGATGGAGGTGTGTGATGGAGGGGTGTGTGTGTGTGTGTGTGTGTGTGTGTGTGATAGAGGTGTGTGTGTGTGTGTGTGATGGAGGTGTGTGTCTGGACGTGTGGGTGATGGAGGTGTATACAGAGGTGTGTGTGTGTCTGATAGAGGTGTGTGTCTGGACGTGTGGGTGATGGAGGTGTATATAGAGGGGTGGATGTGTCTGTGTGTGTGCGTGTGTGTGTGATGGAGGTGTATATAGAGGGGTGGGTGTGTCTGTGTGTGTGCGTGTGTGTGTGATGGAGGTGAGTGTGGAGCAGGAAGGGCTGGAGGAGTGTCAGGATCGGAGCCTTTACTCTGGGGAGAAGGAACAGTCTGGGGCCCGCAGGCAGGGCTTCCTCTGTGCTCCCCTAGTGCCTCAGAGGCTCGGAACTGGCCCACAGTTGGCTCCTAAATATCTTCTTTGGATTTGGTGTGAATTCCTGCCCCCTGATCCTCCGCAGCTGAGCAGGCCTCCCTGTGGGCTTGCTGTGGGCACCGCTGGGCACTCGCTGTGGACGCACCCTCCCCCACCCACCCTCACTGTCAGCCCCATCTGAATTACTATCATTTCCTCCATTTCCCTGAACTGGACACGGCGACCCGAGAGACGACCCCAGTTCCTCAGGGGTATCCCAGCCGTGTTGAAACACTGGCTGGAGGCTTCATCCCTGGCTGACACCCACGTCCTCATCTTCACCAGGAGGTGCCAGGATGCGGAAAGCAAAGCAGTGTAACCCAGGACACAGAGAGGTGTGTAAAGGCCCCTCTGCCGTGCGTGTGAGGTCACACTTCATGTGTGGGCATCAGACTCACGAGTTACAGACACCCAGTCGCGCAGTCTGCAGCTGCTGCGGAAGGCGACCAGGAGCCGGCCACGGTGAGGGGCCCGCTGTGGAGGAGGCTGGGGAGCGGCGGGGAGCGGGGCACGGGTCCACCCCGAGGGAGCCTTGGGCGGGCTTCAAGCTCGGTGAGGGCGAAAGACCGGGCTCAGTTCAGCGGTTCCTTCTCCTGCCTCTCCCAGGAAAGGCTGCCGCAGAAGTGGTGACAAAGACGGGGTGGGAGGTGGGCCGCGAGGCCCCAGGGCCGCCCTCAGAGCTTCTCAGCCTGAGTGTACATCTCTGCCTGGTGACCACGAACATCCTTTATTTGGGGCCTGGTTTTCTGCTCCTGAACGTAGAGTGGCTCCTCTCGGGCCTCCTGCACCCACGCAGCCGCCACTTCTTTTCTGGGTGTTGATTCTAAACGGTCTTGTAGGTCTTCATAGAACTGTTCAACTTCAGCTTCTTCAGCGTTACTGGTTGGGGCATAGACTTGGATTACCGTGATATTGAATGATTTGCCTTGGAGACGAACAGAGATCATTCTGTCGTTTTTGAGATTGCATCCAAGTACTGCATTTCAGACTCTTTTGTTGACCATGATGGCTACTCCATTTCTTCTAAGGGATTCCTGCCCACAGTAGTAGATATAATGGTCACCTGAATTAAATTCACCTATCCAGTCCATTTTAGTTCTCTGATTCCTAGAATGTGGATGTTCAGTCTTGCCGTCTCCTGCTTGACCACTTCCAATTTGCCTGGATTCATGGACCTACACATGGACATCCCCAGATGGTCAACACCGAAATCAGATTGATTATATTCTTTTGCAGCCAAAGATGGACAAGCTCTATACAGCCAGCAAAAACAAGACTGGAGCTGACTGCGGCTCAGATCATGAACTCCTTATTGCCAAATTCAGACTTAAATTGAAGAAAGTAGGGGAAACCATTAGACCATTCATGTATGACCTAAATCAAATCCCTTGTGATTCTACAGTGGAAGTGAGAAATAGATTTAAGGGACTAGATCTGATAGATAGAGTGCCTGATGAACTATGGAATGAGGTTTGTGACATTGTACAGGAGACAGGGATCAAGACCATCCCCATGGAAAAGAAAGGCAAAAAGGCAAAATGGCTGTCTGGGGAGGCCTTACAAATAGCTGTGAAAAGAAGAGAAGCAAAAAGCAAAGGAGAAAAGGAAAGATATAAGCATCTGAATGCAGAGTTCCAAAGAATAGCAAGAAGAGATAAGAAAGCCTTCCTCAGTGATCAATGCAAAGAAATAGAGGAAAACAACAGAATGAGAAAGACTAGAGATCTCTTCAGGAAAATTGGAGGCACCAAGAGAACATTTCATGCAAAGATGGGCTCGATAAAGGACAGAAATGGTATGGACCTAACAGAAGCAGAAGATATTAAGAAGAGGTGGCAAGAATACACAGAGGAACTGTACAAAAAACAGCTTCACGACCCAGATAATCATGATGGTGTGATCGCTCATCTAGAGCCAGACATCCTGGAATGTGAAGTCAAGTGGGCCTTAGAAAGCATCGCTATGAACAAAGCTAGTGGAGGTGATGGTATTCCAGTGGCGCTGTTTCAAATCCTGAAAGATGATGCTGTGAAAGTGCTGCACTCAACATGCCAGCATATTTGGAAAACTCAGCAGTGGCCACAGGACTGGAAAAGGTCAATTTTCATTCCAATCCCAAAGAAAGGCAATGCCAAAGAACGCTCAAACTACCGTACAATTGCACTCATCTCACATGCTAGTAAAGTAATGCTCAAAATTTCTCCAAGCCAGGCTTCAGCAATACGTGAACCGTGAACTTCCTGATGTTCAAGCTGGTTTTAGAAAAGGCAGAGGAACCAGAGATCAAATTTCCAACATCCGCTGGATCATGGAAAAAGCCAGAGAGTTCCAGAAAAACATTATTTCTGCTTGATTGACTATGCCACAGCCTTTGACTGTGTGGATCACAATCAACTGTGGAAAATTCTGAAAGAGAACACCTGACCTGCCTCTTGAGAAATCTGTATGCAGGCCAGGAAGCAACAGTTAGAACTGGACATGGAACAACAGACTGGTTCCAAATAGGAAAAGGAGTACGTCAAGGCTGTATATTGTCACCCTGCTTATTGAACTTCTATGCAGAGTACATCATGAGAAATGCTGGACTGGAAAAAGCACAAGCTGGAATCCAGATTGTCAGGAGAAATATCAATAACCTCAGATATGCAGATGACACCACCCTTATGGCAGAAAGTGAAGAGGAACTAAAGAGCCTCTTGATGAAAGTGAAAGAGGAGAGTGAAAAAGTTGGCTTCAAGCTCAACATTCAGAAAACGAAGATCACGGCATCCGGTCCCATCACTTCATGGGAAATAGATGGGGAAACAGTGGAAACAGTGTCAGACCTTAGTTTGGGGGGCTCCAGAATCACTGCAGATGGTGACTGCAGCCATGAAATGAAAAGACGCTTTTTCCTTGGATGAAAAGTTATGACCAACCTAGATAGTATATTCAAAAGCAGAGACATTACTTTGCCGACCAAGGTCCATCTAGTCAAGGCTAAGGTTTTTCCAGTGGTCATGTATGGATGTGAGAGTTGGACTGTGAAGAAGGCTGAGCACCGAAGAATTGATGCTTTGGAACTGTGGTGTTGGAGAAGACTCTTGAGAGTCCCTTGGACTGCAAGGAGATCCAACCGTCCAATCTGAAGATCAGCCCTGGGATTTCTTTGGAAGGAATGATGCTAAAGCTGAAACTCCAGTACTTTGGGCACCTCATGCGAAGAGTTGACTCATTGGAAACGACTTTGATGCTGGGAGGGATTGGGGGCAGGAGGAGAAGGGGACGACCCAGGATGAGATGGCTGGATGGCATCACGAACTCGATGGACGTGAGTCTGAGTGAACTCCGGGAGTTGGTGATGAACAAGGAGGCCTGGCGTGCTGCGATTCATGGGGTGGCAAAGAGTCGGACACGACTGAGCGGCTGAACTGAACTGAACTTTGAAAAATAAGAATGACTTTCCCATCAACCCCAGGTGAAGGGCTGGGAGTCGTTAAAAGTACATCTTGGAAAGACATCTTGAAAACAAGATGTTGAGGTACTGATGTGACTGATGAAAACCATCAGTGACTGTTCCAGAGCCTTGAGGGAGTTGCTGAGAAAGGGGGTCACTAGCCGAAGGGCTAAACAAAGTCACGAAAGGCCTGAAGGACGGTGTGTTGTGTGTCCTCATTCCCAATCTGAGATTGTAAAGAACAGATGTCTCTTGAGCAAGATTAAGGAAGTGGAAGTCAACAGTAAAAGCAGGCAAGGATCGGGATCTGGGCTTTGGCTGCGAATGGCATTATTTTCCTTATTCTTCTGCGGCACTGCTCCCCCAGGTTGGTTCATTATTGGGCTGGTCCCAACAAGTTGCTTCATGTAATCTCCATGAAAGGTTGTTGCTGAACCACCCAAAGACACCGGGATTCTTGGCCTCAGGAAGAAAAGAATTCAATCCAGGGCCAGAGATGAGCTTTTGTGTAATAAACTTTTATTAAAGTATCAAAGAGACAGAGAAAGCTTCTGACATAGGCATCAGAAGAGGGTAGAAAGAGTACCCCCTTGCTAGTGTTAGCAATGGAGTGATATACTCCAATGAATCCAAAGAATGTCTGGAGGTTGTAAAGACCTCACCAGACTTACTTCCATAATTTACATTTTAAGATAACAGGATTAGCCAGAAGGTTTAATCCAGAGCCTGTCCTCAGGCAGGATACATTATTGTTATATAATCCTTGTAAAGACCAGACCTACTCCCATAATTTACATTTTAAGATAACAGGGTTAGCCAGAAGGTTTCATCCAGAGACTGTCCTCTGGCAGGATACATTATTGTTATATAATCGTAAAGAATGTAGAGGAAAATAAGAGTTTGTCCTTTCTTCCTCCTTGAGACTTCCAGAACCCTCTCTCCTTGGGGACCCCTAGACTTCTTATCAACCTACCTAGGAAATGACTCTCTCATCCCCAAAGTCCAGGATCTAGTAAAAAATATCACTGATACCAAGAACCAGGAAAATCAGTAACCATGGGAAAAGAGACTTACATAGACATCAATGCTGAGACGACTCAGATGATAAAATCAGGTGACAGATATTTGTAGTGAACAATCATCAAATCTATTTCATGAGGAAGCATAAGCACTTTGGGGGAAAAGGGAAAGGGAAATAAATGCAAAAAATACAGTTACGAGAACAAAGTGGGGCTTCCCTCATGGCTCAGTCCGTAAAGAATCCGCCTGCAATGCAGGAATCCGCCTGCAATGCAAGAGACCCAGGTTCGATTCCTGGGTCTGGAAGATCTCCTGGAGAAGGAAATGGCAGCCCACTCCAGTGTGCTTGCCTGGAGAGCCCCGTGGACACAGGAGCCTGGCGGCTACAGACCATGGCGGTCCCAAGAGTGGGGCATGCGGCTTAGCAACTAAACCAGCACCACCACGAGAACACAGTAGGCAGAAACATGGAAATACAACAGGTGAAAGTAAAAAGGAAACTCATCTGTTGAGCTCAAAGACGTGTGATACTTATTGTCATTTAATGAATTTTTTCGTTGTTGGAGTATTTGATGACCTGAGTAAAGGCAGTTGCCCCTCCTTCCTCGCAATTTCCCCACCATGATCATTCCCCGAGCACGTCACCAGGGGGCGCTGTGCACTTGCTCCGAACTTGCAAAGCCTGAACACAACAGATGGTCCCCTGACTGCATGCGTCCCCAGGCTCACTGGCCTGAGGTGGACGTGACAGCAGGTGCGTCCTCTCAGGGGACAGACTCAGAGCCCTGAACCCCCAGGCCTCCTGCTGGGAGTGAAGCTGCAAAGGGGGCCCATGAGTGAGAGCTGGAGGGTTTTGGGCTCAAGGGTTTATGAGGCCCCACCCTCTTCCCCAGGATCAGAGGAGGGGAGCAATGCCCAGATCCCGTCCCACGCACCCCTCGGCTCCCCTCAGTCTCTTCCTGCCCCTCCTCAGCTCTTTCCTAACAGCCTCCCTCCCCTGCCCCTTCCCCTCTGACTCATGGCTTTCCTTCCAGTCCTGGCCTCCGTTCTTTCTACAACCCTGTACCCCGTGACCCCCTCCAGCATGATCAAGTTCACTTTGTCAAAAGTCGTGGACATGTTTTCCGATCTTCCTGAACGGGACCCTCACTTCCTCGTCCTCCCCTTGAACCCCTCCGACGTCTCCCTTGTGCAGAAGCCTCAGCAATCAAACTCTCAGGTATGGGTCCTCTCTGTGTCCCTGCGGAACCCCAGGACAGACCCAGCTCAGGTCACCCTCCCAGATGTGATACTGAACCCTGGGCAACACACAGAACTCAGGGAGGGGTTTGGTGGGTCAGAGGACAGGGGCACATTGTATGAGGGGCCCTTTCTCCTGGGGTGGGGGCATGAGAGACGGGCAGTAGCAGCCTCAGCAGAGCTCCGGGGCGGCTGCACCATGGCCTGGACTCCCCTCTTCCTCCTGATGCCCCTCCTTCACTGCACAGGTCAGGACAGCCCTCAGCACCCTGACTCCCCCTCCCTGACCACCCCCACCACATGCAGCAAAGGTACCTCCCTGTCCTTCCTCAGGACATACAGGGTGCTGTGCTTTCAGGGTCCCTCTCCCAGCCTGTGCTGATGCAGCCGCCTTGTGGAGCCTCGGCCAAGCTCACCTGCACCCTGAGCGGCGACTACAGCAGCTACCATGTGGGCTGGCACCAGAAGGTCCCAGGGAGGGGTCCCTGTTTCCTGATGCGAGTGGGCACCAGTGGTGTTGCTGGACAAGTGGGATGGGATCTCTGACTGCTTCTCAGGCTCGGGCTCTGGCCTGAGGGTACCTGACCTTCTAGAACATCCCGGAGGAGGACAAGGCTGACTACATCTGTGGGGCAGACCATGGCAGTGGGAGCAGCTTCCTGTAACCCACAGTGACATGGGCAGGGAAGTGAGACAGAAACCCCAGTGGTGGCCCCCCCTCCCCTCCCATCACCAGACCCACAGTTTAGAGGGTGCCTCCTGACCTGCCTCGAGAGTTTCCACCTCATCAAGTATTCTCATAACTCAGCACCCATCTGGGAGGAAGGTCTGTCTTTGCACAACCTTCCTGGTCTTGGTCCACAGCAAATGTTCCCCAGGTCTGTAAAATGTAAGCCACTCTAGACCAAAGTTCAGTGACACATATGATGTAGTGAACTTCAAAGCTGCAGAACAGGATCCCCTGATCCCCCACTTTGTCAGTCTGTACAACATTCATGTGGAGCTTCCCAGGTGGGAAAGCGAGTGGCAAAGAACTCGCCTACCACTGCAGGAGATGTAAGGGACGTGCGTTCGATCTCTGGGTCGGGAATATCCCATGGCAACCCACTTCAGTATTCTTGCCTGGAGAATCCCATGGACAGAGGAGCCTAGTGGACTACAGTCCATGAGGTCGCAAAGCGTTGCAAATGACTGAAGCGGCTCAGCACACACAGCCTTCGCTTAGCTCACCACTGGGGAAAATAAACAGCAGATGGATCCTCTGACAGGGGTTGGAATCGGTTGCTCGGGTGCACACGCGATACGTAGTAAAGAGTGTCCCAGGGAAAGTGATGGTGCCGAGGGCTCTCCTGCCTTCCAGTGATGAAGGAAGATGAGGGCTAAGGGGAGTGGAAGATTGAAAGAGGGAAATCACGCTGAAGAGGGTCGATACTGGGTGAGGATATAGGGGACTCACGAGGCTGCTCTTCAAGGATTTTTGTAATTTCAACAGAATTTTTTACCCAGTGACAAGTGTGTATGAAAGAAAACCCGCATCCCTGTCCACTATGATGTGTGTCTGCCCCATATTAACAGATCACCCAAGTGACCAGCTTCTATGCTTCCGCCGCGTTTTCTAGGTCAAGCACTCTGCCTGGAGGCTGGGACATCCCAGGGGCCAGAGGAGGTGCCCAGGGCCAGGAGGAGGTGCCAGCAGAGTCCCAGAGGGAGTGCCAGGCCAGAAAAGAGGGAAACCACTCAGAGATCCAGGAGCCTGTGCAAACTGCCCTCCCTGGGGGTGGGGCCCTGTCCCCTCTGAGGTCTGTCCCCTGGGGGCTTCTGCTCCTGGTAACCTAACCAGCCAGTTCAGATTCTGGTCCCTCCTTCTCACCCATGTGGAGTCTTTGCCAAGTGTGGGTCAGAGAGAAGATGTGGAAACATGAGGAGTCAGAATGTGTCTCCAAGTAGAAGTGGCTCCTGGGAGAGTCTGTGCAGAGGACAGGGCACAGCTGTGGGCAGGGGCCCCGCAGGGCGACCTGTGTGCAGTTAGGTGTGTGTGATGAGTGTGTATCAGGATATTACAAGTGTGTTTTTTGTTCCTGTGTTACTGTGGTTTTTGCTATTATTGGTGTTCAATTTAGTTTTTAAATGTCTTCATAGAAAGCAAATGTGTATGGAAACACACTTGATCTGATAATGGAATTACTGTATTAACTTTTTCTTTAGAGTATTTGGATCGCTATTTAACCAGAGTGATTTATACTCTTTCCACTTATGTGTTTTATTTTCAGGTGAATGTCCACCACTTAAACTGCTTTCTCAAAGAACTAGGAAATTTTACATCTTTCACAATGTTTTATAAAATAAACATACCAAGCAAATCTATGGGAACAAAGTAGTTGCTGGAGTTTGCTAGCTATTTTGTTAGATATTTCTGGTAAATAAGTATATATTATGTCTTTTGTGGAGTAATTCAATGATAAAATTTCCAGGTTTTCCTGGAAAAAAGTAATCTCTTTACTTACATTTTTACGAGACCAAAGTAGTACCTTCCTAGGAAAGTATGATGTGAAAGTGAAAGTCTCCCAGTCGTGCCCGACTCTTGGTGAAACCACGGACTGTCCAGCCCATGGAATCCTCCTGGCCAGAATCCTAGAGTGGGCAGCCTTTCCCTTCTACGGAGGATCTTCCCGATCCAGGGATGGAAGCCAGGTCTCCCGTGTTGCAGGCAGGTTGTTTGACAGCTGAACCCCCAGGGAAGCCCAGGAAAGTGTGATATCCCGGCTTTTTCGATGGTTTTCCTGCAGCTCCTGCCCCATCTCCCCCCTGTTCTGTGTCTGCAGGTTCCCTCTCCCAGCCTGTGCTGACTCAGCCAGCCTCCCTCTGGGCATCTCCGGGAGCATCAGCCAGACTCCCAGACTGCACCCTGCACAGTGGGCCAATGTTGGTGGCTAGCAAATATCCTGTTTCCAGCAGAAGCCAGGGAGCCCTCTCCAGGACTCCTGGTGTTCAAGTCAGACTCCAATAAGCCCCAGGCCTCCGGGGTCCCCAGTCACTTCTCTGGATCCAAGGCTGCCTCAGCCAGTGAAGGGCTCCTGCTCATCTCTGGGCTGCAGACTCAGGATGAGGCTGATTATGATTGCTCCTGTCACCCAAACACTGGTATTCACCAGGGGCTTCAGGCCCACAGCGGCCCTGTGCCCTCCCTCATGCAGCTGTCCCTGCTGCTCTGCCTGGACCGTGTCTAACTCCAGTTAACCTCCTGCGGCCACTTCCGAGCTTCCAGAGAACAACGGATCTGACCTGTCACGTACTGCCCCTCATCTCAGATCTGAGACTCACCCATGGCTCTGATCGCTCAGATTGCCACGTTTTTACACACATCTTCCTAATCAGAGAATAAAATCCTGCAGTGGAGATGCTCTAAGTGGCAGAAAGAGGCTGATACCTGCTCTGCTTCAATCAGAAACCCCAAAATTAATAATGCAATATCTCTGTAAAAATTAAGTTTTACTTAATTTTAATAAAAATTTTCAAATCAGAAAATAAACTTACAAAGATAATTATATTTCAGATATGGAACTCTTGTCAATGAAAAATTGAAATAAGCATAGATCGTCCTTCAATTAAACTCATGCACGTATTTAAAGTAATGACCTTACAATTTTCACTAATCCATTAACATAGTTTCACACATTTACTGTCTCAGGGAATCCCAGGGGGTCCAGTGGCTAAGACTCCACGATCCCAGTGCAGTCAGCCTGGTTTCATCCCTGGTTGGGGAACTAGGATACCACAAGCCACAGTGAAGACACCACCCAGACAAACAGATAAATACATATTTATAAAAGTCTCACAGTCACACCTACAGTGTAACATACTCGTGCAGCGCAGGACAGACTACAGTCGGGCCATTCTTCTCCAGACAGACTTCCCCTTAACTGTATCCTCTCGGACCCACTGACTGGGCCGACTGGTCCTACCACCCACCACATGTCAGGCTCCCTGGGAACAGACGCTGCTCAGGCCCTTCAGAGTCTCAGTGAAAAGTACTATGAGGATCACAGCCCTGCTCCCTGCAGCCTGTGCCCTGTGCCTGCAGGAGAGACGCCCAGTAGGGGTCACTTCGTAAGAGAGGACACAGCGACGGGAGTGCACCGTGTGGAAAGCCTCACACAGTGAAGATCCAGACACTCAGGAATCCAGAGTCCCACCCCCGGCCTCTCCCCCTACACCTTCCCACCTCGACAGAGAAGAGCCCCCTCCTCACGGCTGAGGGGAAGCACAGAGGAAGCAGGGCTCCGGCCACCAGGGAGGGGACCCACAGAGGAGGGACCCGCTCTCCTGCCCAGAAGGGGACGGGCCTCCCCGGGGCCAGCACTGCCCTGACCTGATCCTGATGGAGAGGAACCCGTGCCCCGGAAGCCCTCTCAGTCCTGACCCCGAGCAGCCCAGGGAGACGTGGACAGACTCAGCCTGAGGGGCCTCAGGGGAGCACACAGGGGGCCTGAGGTCACAGCGGACACAGAGGAGGCCCCTAACTGGCTCTGAGGCGGGGACAGTGCCCAGGGCAGGGGCAGGAGCTGTCCCTGAGGGCTCCGCTCACCAGGGCACAGGGAGCGTGTCCGGGCCTGGACACCAGGGGGCGCGCGAGGGCCATTCCTGAGCTGGGTAGTGGGGTGAGAGCTGGGCCCAGGCCCTGGCACTGCCAGGCAACCAGTGCTCAGGGCTCCTGGATGGGACCTCCCGGCCCTGGGCCCCTACAGCCCCGACCCAGTCCACACCCTGCCCCCCTCAGGCACAGGGACAGGAGCCAGGGCCCAGGGAGGGGTCACAGAGCTGGGGGGGTCAGAGAGCAGGGGTGGGGTTCAGAGAGCTGGGGGTTTAGAGAGCTGGGGGGTCAGAGAGCTGGGGGGTCAGAGAGCTGGGGGGTGGGGCGGGGAGGACTGTCATTTGCATGAGAGGCCCCGCCCCCTCTCAGGGTATGAAGAGGGGCAGGAGCGGTGTGGGGACGCTCTGCTCAGCTTTGGGGCCACAGACGGCAGGACGCCATCATGTCCACCATGGCCTGGTCCCCTCTGCTCCTCACCCTGGTTGCTCTCTGCACAGGTGACTGGATGCGGGGACAGGGGAAGGGTTTTGAGAAGATACATGGGCCCTGCTCCCTGCTTTCCTGTGTGGCCCCCAGAGTCACCATCTCTGTCTCTCTCCCTTCCAGGATCCTGGGCCCAGGCTGTGCTGACTCAGCCATCCTCCGTGTCCAAGTCCCTGGGCCAGAGTGTCTCCATCACCTGCTCTGGAAGCAGCAGCAACGTTGGATATGGTAATTATGTGGGCTGGTACCAACAGGTCCCAGGATCAGCCCCCAAACTCCTCATCTATGGTGCAACCAGTCGAGCCTCGGGGGTCCCCGCCCGATTCTCCGGCTCCAGGTCTGGCAACACAGCGACTCTGAGCATCAGCTCGCTCCAGGCTGAGGACGAGGCCGATTATTACTGTGCATCTTATGACAGCAGTGGCTATAATGGCACAGTGCTCCAGGCCAGCGGGGAAGTGAGACAAAAACCTGCTGTCCTCTCAGAGTCGGGGCTCTGGGGGCAGAAACATCCTCTGCAAAGGCAGCTGTTTCATTTGTCTGTTTGGCCTAAGACTGGGTCCAGAGTCACACCAGGGAACTTGATCCAGAAAAATCTCTTCACATCTTTCTTAATTCACCCCTTCTCCAACTTTCTTTGGCAGCAGCACATTGTCTGATTTTCTCAACTTGAGCAGAAATCCCCAGTGCCAAGGGCGGGTTCCCTGGGGATAGAGTCCTCCATGGGTCAGGCCACAACCAGAGAATCACAGGACAGTCCTGTCTGATTCTGGACTCTTCAGCGTGTCCAGTATGTGTGCTGGTCCCAACAGCTCTCCTTCTCTCTGATGCTAGTCATGGACCCTTGGGGATCCCTGCTCCATTTCAGGTCTCGGGGTCTCTGCTCATTTTCCAGGTCTCAAATCTGAAGCTGGGGCTCCTTGGCCATCTATGGGCTGAGCTGAGGCCCAGGATGCTGCTCCTTCCTTTTCTGTGACAGCCTCTCAGGCTCCCCCAGAGCTCCAGGCTTGTGGAACTAGACCAGGACTCCTTTCCATCTGGGGAGGTGGGGCCGCCCAGTGGCTTCCTGCTCAGCGTCTGGCCTGACCTGTGCTGCTGCTGCTATCACCCTGACTCTGGATCATCCAGGGGCTCTGCCTGGGTGTGGAGCCTCTTCCTGTCCTCTCTGTCCTTAAAGTCCCTCCAGCAGCCCATTCCCAGGAGAAGGTCTCAAAGGAAACAGGAAGTTCATGTCCCCATCACTAGGGACACAGTGTCTCTTTGCCCTGAAGCTCAGGGGCTGAGGTTGGGGTCTGACTGAGGTCATCTCAGACCTGAACTCTGACTCGGGAGCCTTTAATCTCCATCACTGGGGCATCTGCCCATTGCCTGGAGTTTCTAGAGCTCTGACGCCTCTGATCGGCCCTCAGCGTGAACGCCTGTGCTTTTTCTTCACAGGGGAGATTACTTCGGTTACTGCTGCACCAACACGGGAGCATCTAAGGTGCGTCTTCCATTCGGGTCTTTTGGAACTACTGCCTCTCCGTGGCCCTCACTGCTAAGATCCCCCATTGATTCTTCCCGTTCAGTATCTTTGTCTAACACTTGCCACACAATGTTGAATTCTTGTTATGGTGATTAAATTCACTTTGCTCCTGATTTGTGGGGTTTCCACAAATTATTGTCACCAGACTCCAATATGAGAATAGTTGGTGCTTTTACAATATAACATGCTAAGGTCTTGACACATTGATGACTTTTTTCTTAAAATGAAAAAACAAAACAAAACAAAACACGTGTTCCATGCCTTCCCTTCCCGCATAAGTAGTGGATGCAGCCTGGGGTTGTTTCAGTTCCTTCAGTTCAGTGCAGTTCAGTTCAGTCACTCAGTCGTGTCCGACTCTTTGCGACCCCATGAATCGCAGCACGCCAGGCCTCCCTGTCCATCACCAGCTCCGGGAGTTCACTCAGACTCACGTCCATCAAGTCGGTGATGCCATCCAGCCATCGCTTCTTCTGTCGTCCCCTTCTCCTCCTGCTCCGAATCCCTCCCAGCATCAGGGTCTTTTCCAATGAGTCAGCTCTTCGCATGAGGTGCCCGAAGTACTGGAGTTTCAGCTTCAGCATCAGTCCTGCCAATGGAAGAATATAGGGCAGCCCTTCCTTCCTCACTTTCCCCACCATGACCATTCCCCGAGCGCATCACCAGGGGGCGCTGTGCACCTGCTCAGAACTGGCCGGCCCGGAACACACCAGATGGTCCCCTGACCCTGCACCAGGGCTCACTGGACTGAGCTGGGCGTGACAGCAGGTGCTTCCTCTCAGGGGACAAACCCAGAGCCCGAACCCCCGGCCTCCTGCTGGGAGTGAAGCTGCACACGGGGCCCAGGACTCACACATGGAGGGTGATGGGCTCAGGGCATCATCCGGCCCCACCTTCTTCCCCAGGAGCAGAGGAGGCCAGTGGCCCCCAAGCCCACCCCTTGCACCCCTCCCGCTCCCCGCGGCCTCCTCTGCTCCTCCCCTGCTCTTTCCTAAGAGCACCCCTCTGATCCGTGACTTTCCTCCCCAGTCCTGGGTTCCTCTCTACAACCCTTCACCAGCGACCTCCTCCTCCAGACCAGCGTCACTCTCAGGTGTGGGGCGGTTTCCCGTCTTCCCTGACCAGACGCTCACCTCCTTGTCCTCCCTTGCAGCCCCTCTAGCCCTCCCACCAGAGAAGCCTCAGGTCTCCAGACTCCAGGGGTGACCCCAGCTCATCCCCTCCCGGCCAGGGCTCTCACTGCTGCCTTGCCTGGACCCCCTTTATCTCAGCTTATCTTCCTATGGTCACTTCTGAGGGTCCGAGGTCAGCAGACCTGACCTGTCACGCACGTTCCCTCAGCTCAGCTCTGAGGCGGACCTATGGCTCCCATACCTCAGCCTGCCCTGTTTCCCAGGCTGCTCAGAGATAAGCACTCCCCAGGGGAGACGCAATATGTGGCAGAAAGAGCTGGTTCTAGCCCTGCCTCACTCAAAGTCCAAAAGAGTTAAGAATGCAAATATCTTCGTAAAAATATTTTTACTGGATAATATTTAAAATTTGCTAGGATACCTATCAAGTCATTTCAAAAGAATTTTTTAATTAAAAAAAGAACTTACAATGATAATTAGTTTTCCAAAACTGTGCCCTTGTGAAGGAAAAATTAAGAGAGAACATAGATTTTCCATCAGTTTAATTCATGCACAGATTTTAAGGAATGACTGTAGATTTTCACTGATCCATTACCACATTTTGGTTCTTTTAAACTCTCACGCACCCAGAGCGTAACACCTTACCAGCGCAGGGCAAGCTACCGTCAACTGTTTTTTTCCAACCAATCACTTCGACCTCTACCTTCTCTAACCTGCCATTTGGGACAGTTGGTCTTAAGAGCTATTATGTGTCAGGATCCCTGGGGACACATGCTGCTCAGAGCCCTTCAGAGTCTCAATAACAACTGCCAGGAGCATCCCCAGGCCTGCTCCCTGCAGCCGGTGCCCTGTGCCTGCAGGAGAGACGCCCAGGAGGGGTCACTTTATAAGCAGGACACGGGCACAGGGTCCAGCGTGTGGAAAGCTTTATACACAGTAAGTTATGTTCACTACAGTAGCTCGGTCGTGTCCACCTCTGTGTGACCGCATGGACTGCAGCACGCCAGCCCTCCCTGTCCATCACCAACTCCCGGAGTTTACTCAAACTCATGTCCATTGAGTTGGTGATGCCATCCAACCATCTCATCCTCTGTCGTCCCCTTCTCCTCCTGCCCTCAATCTTTCCCAGCATCAGGGTCTTTTTCAATGAGTCAGTTCTTCGCATCAGGTGGCCAAAGTATTGGAGCTTCAGCTTCAGTATCAGTCCTTCTAATGAATATTCAGGACTGATTTCCTTTAGGCTGGACTGGTTGGATCTCCTTGCAGTCCAAGGGACTCTCAAAAGTCTTTTCCAACACCAGAGTTCAAAAGCAACATTTCTTCGGCGCTCAGCTATCTTTATAGTCCAACTCTCAACTTTTCCATGACTACTGGAAAACCATAGTTTTGACTAGACAGAATTTTGTTGGCAAAGTAATGTCTCTGCTTCTTAATATGCTGTCTAGGTTGGCCATAGCTTTTCTTCCAAGGAGCAAGCGCCTTTCAATTCCATGGCTGCAGTCACCATCTGCAGTGATTCTGGAGCCCAAGAGTCAAGTCTATTAGTTTCCAGTTTCCCCACCTGTTTGCCGTGAAGTGATGGGACCAGGTGCCATGACCTCAGTTTTCCTAATGTTGGGTTTGATCCGACTTTTTCACTCTCCTCTTTCACTTTCAGCAAGAGGCTCTTTAGTTCACACACACAGGAAAGATGCAGCATTTAGGAACGCAGAGTCCCATCTCAGGCCTCTCTCCACACTGTCACCCCTCCTCAGAGAAGCGCCCCCTCTTCCTCAGGGCTGAGGGGACGCACAGAGGAAGGAGGGCCCTGCCCACCAGGGAGGAGGCCCACAGAGGAGGGACCCTGCTGTCCTGCCCAGAAGGAGACCCACCTTCCCGCTCCGGGGCTGGCACTGCCCTGACCTGGTCCCGATCCGAGAGGAATTTGTATCTCAGACGGCCCTCGGTCCTGACCCCTGAGCAGTCGTGGAAGCCGTGGACAGACTCGCCTTGAGGATTTGAGGGGAGCCCACGATGGCCCTGAGCTCAGGGGGACACAGAAGGGGCACCTGGCCTGGTGCTAAAGAGGGGACAGCGCACGGAGCAGGGGACGGGGTCTGTCCCTGAGGGCTCTGGTCTCCAGGTCACAGGATGTGTGTCTGGGCCTGGACAAGGGGCGGGGGGCACTCAGGGTCCATTCCTGAAGGTGGGTGGAGGGAGGCAGAGCTGGGCCCCCCGACAGAGCTCCCTGACAAGGCCTGGTGGCCTCTGCTCAGGGCTCCCAGCTGTGACCTTCCCCCTCCTGAGACCCACAGAGCCCCACCCCTGACAACCCTCTGGCCGCCCTCAGGGCCCGGGAGGGGTCAGTGTGATGCACAGGATCCTTTGAATGAATGGACCCTCCCTCTCAGGGCTATGAAGAGGGGAAGGAGCGGTGTGGGGCCGCTCTGCTCAGCTGTGGGGCCACAGACGGCAGGACGCCCTGACATGTCCACCATGGCCTGGTCCCCTCTGCTCCTCAGCCTGGGCGCTCTCTGCATCAGGTGTACTGGATGCGGGGACAGGGGAGGGGTCCTGGGAAGACACACGGGCCCTGCTCCCTGCTCTTGAGTCTGGACCCCAGAGTCACCATCTCTGTCTCTCCCTCTTTCCAGGATCCTGGGCCCAGGCTGTGCTGACTCAGCCACCCTGTTCCCGAACTTTGGGTCAGAGGGTCACCATCTCCTGCACTGGAAGCAGCAACAACAACCGGGGGTTATCATGTGAGCTGGTTCCAACAGCTCCCAGGATCGGCCCCCAGACTCCTAGACCTATGGAAATGGCTAAAGATCCTCAGGGGTCCAGGATCGCATTCTCTGGTCTTCCAAGTCTGGCAGCTCGGCCTCTCTGACCACCTGCAGTTCATGCTGAGGATGACGCTGATTATTGCTGCTTCTCATGGGCTGATGGCTTGAAAGTTTGCACCAGCTGCTTCAGGCCAGAGCAGAAGGCAGACAAAGACCTGCTTCCCCCTCAGCCACGGGGCGCCCAGGGCAAGGCGTCTGCCCCTCCCTTCCTGGAGTCCCTGAGGCCACAGGAACCCAGCAGAACTAGGGTGTCCCGTGAGTGCAGCCCAGCTGCCCCCTCAGCCCGACTCCCCTCCCGAGGGCAGCAGCACACAGGGGGTGGGCACACGCCCCTGGATGACGGAGCTGCTCACACAGGTGCCCCCGGTTCCCAGGTCGGAGTCAGCAGCACAGAGAATGGGGGTCAGTGCCACCCTTGCTGGGTCCCTGGGCAGCGAACGCACATCCCTGAGCTTCCGCCACAGAAGCATCTCCTGTTCAAAGGAAGAGGAAATGGAACCCAGAGTTTCCTTCAAGCAATTTCCACACAGTCCAGGATCCAGGTAAAAACTGTCACTTATATGCAAGAACCAGGAAACTGAGTGTGGAAGGGAAGTGAGACGGCACGGACATCAATGGTGAGAGGCCTGAGATGATGAAACAGGGGACAGATGCTTTTAGGCACAAGTCATCAAATCTATTTGATGAGCACATACAAACACTTTTGGGTCCAAAGGAGAAGGAGATAAATGGAAGGGGAAAAAAATGAATCATGGGAACAAGATAGTCAAAATCACTTGAAAATACAATGGGTGAAAATAAAAAAGAATCCTCTGTACACTATCAAAGACACGTAATATTTATTATTTGATTCATTTTTTGGTCTCTGACAAAGTATTTGATAACAGGAAAAAAAGGCAGCCGCTCCTTCTTCAAAGGCTTCCCCGTTTTCACGAGTGGTGAAGACACCCACTTGCCAATGCAAGGGACATAGGAGACTGTGGGCTCTGTCCCTGGGGTGGGAAGATCCTCTGCAGCAAGAAACGGCAGCCCACTCCAGTGTTCTTGCCTGGAGAAGCCCATGGACAGACGGGCCTGGTGGGCTACAGTCCATGGGGTCGCAGAAGAGTCAAGACAGGACTGAGAACCAAGCAACTGAGCGGCAGCTTGCTCATCACGCCACCACCCTGACCGTTCCCCGAGTGCGTCACCAGGGGGCGCTGTGCACCTGCTGGAACCGGCAACCCCTCAACAAACGCACCAGAGAAGGCAATGGCACCCCACTCCAGGACTCTCGCCTGGAGAATCCCAGGGACGGGGAGCCTGGTGGGCTGCAGTCCATGGGGTCTCGAAGAGTCGGACACGACTGAGCGACTTCACTTTCACTTTTCACGCATTGGAGGAGGAAATGGCAACCCACTCCAGTGTTCTTGCCTGGAGAATCCCAGGGCCGGGGGAGCCAGGTGGACTGCTGTCTATGGGGTCGCACAGGGTCGGACGGGACTGAACCGACTTAGCAGCAGCAGAAACACTCCGACATGGTCCCCTGAGCTGGCCCTGCTCCCTGGCCTCAGCGGCCTGACTGTGGCACGTGACAGCAGGTGCTTCCTCTCAGGGGACAGACTCAGAGCCGCGGCCCCCAGGCCTCCTCCTGGAGAGTGAAGCTGCACCCGGGGCCGAGCACCCCAGAATTGGAGGGTGAAGGGGTCACGGGGGTCATGAGTCCCCACCCTCTTCCCAGAAAGAGAGGAGGGGAGGAGCCCCCAGAGCCCACCCCGTGCACCCTCAGCCTGCGCCCGCTCCTCCTCATCTCTGCTCACAGCCCGCCCTCCCGCTCCCCTCACTCACGACTCTCCTTCCCAGTCCTGGGCCTCTCTCTTTCCTACAGACCTCCAGTGACCGTGTAGGTCTGTAGACCATGATCTCCATGGTCAGGAGCCAGCTCCCTCTGTCGGAAGATCATGGCCGTGTCTCCAGATCTTCCTGAAACACTCACTTCCTCGGCCCCTCCTTGAGCCTGTCTAACCCTTCCTTCTGGAGAAGCCTCAGATCTCTGGCGCTCAGCTAGTGACCCCTGCTCGTCTGCTCCGTGCTCCTCCCCGGGGTCCCCTTGGTTTCCCAGGGGATCCATGAACCCCTCTAGTAGCCGATTTATCCCCTGAATCCTCACACTCCATCCTGTGTGCCCATCGAGTGAGGAGTCAGGAGGGGAGAGAGCCCTGGTCCTGAGACCTGGAGATGACTCCTGGCTGAGGAGCGTCTGTGCTCAGCTGCCTGTGGGACTGACTTTATGCACAGTGAGCCCGGGAGAAGCTGCGGGGCCTGGGCTGGGAAAGCAGCCCTGTCCTGGGGCTCTGCCCCCGGGGCCGGCACTGCAGCTCTGTCAGGACCACGCCTAAGTCAGGTTTGCTCCCCATGGTCACGTCCTGAGATTCCCGAGAACAGCTGACCTGCCTTGTCCTGTCCTGTGTCTCGTCTCAGATCTGCGACCATCCATGGCTCTGATAACTCAGCCTGCCCTGTTTCACAGAGAGAACGTCCTGCTGCGACATAAAACCCCCCAGTGGAGAAGCCGTACGTGTCAGAAAGGTCTTTAAAATTACCTTAGAGAACAGAGGCTACAAGGAAAATGGTGTTTTAGAAATAGTACCATGGCAATGCGGAATTAAAACAGAGCCAGAGTGGACACAGCTTAGTGACTTAACAACAACATTTTCTTCAGTTCAATTTAGGCATCTATTTTAAGTGACGACCTTACATTTTTACTAATCCATGAACACATTTTGGTTCATTTAAAATCTCAAAGTCACACATCCACAGTGTAACACTCACATGCGCTACGGGGTAAGCTACAGTTGGCTGTTGTTGTCCATTGAAACACATCCTGAGGGGTATAATTACAAAACCACTTTGGGGAAAGTTGACTCCAGGAGCTCTATCACCAGGTCAGGATGTGTGCTTGGGCAAGGACACCAGGGGATGTTCCAAGGCCTTTCCTAAGCGTGTGTGGTGGGGGGGGTGGGGGTCGTGAGAGCAGAGACCAGCCCCGTGGTACATTCTGGTGCTTTAAGATCAGGATTTCCAGCTTTTACATCCCACACCCAAACCCCAGGCAACCCCCGCCCCTGATCACACACTGGCCTCCCTCAGGCACAGGAAGCTGAGCCAGGTCCCAGAGGGGATCAGAGCATTGTGGGGGGTGGGGGGGTCATTTGCATGAAAGGCCCCGCCCCCTCTCAGGCTATGAAGAGGGGCAGGAGCGGGGTGGGGACGCTCTGCTCAGCTGCGGGGCCACTGAAGGCAGGACGCCCTGACCGTGTCCACCATGGCCTGGTCCCCTCTGCTCCTCACCCTGGTCACTCTCTGCACAGGTGACTGGATGTGGGGACACGGGAAGGGCCCTGGGAAGACTCACGGGCCTTGCTCCCCGCTATCATGCCTGGACCCCCGAGTCACCATCTCTGTCTCTCCCCATTCCAGGATCCTGGGCCCAGGCTGTGCTGACTCAGCCGTCCTCCGTGTCCCGGTCCCCGGGCCAGAGGGTCTTCATCACCTGCTCTGGAAGCAGCAGCAACGTTGGAACTGGCAATTA
The DNA here is from genome assembly GCF_001704415.2 of Capra hircus. Taxonomy (NCBI): domain Eukaryota; kingdom Metazoa; phylum Chordata; class Mammalia; order Artiodactyla; family Bovidae; genus Capra; species Capra hircus. The sequence goes on along the minus strand of NC_030824.1, from coordinate 607,553 downwards.
TGTAGGCTGGTACCAACAGGTCCCAGGATCAGCCCCCAAACTCCTCATCTATGGTGCAACCAGTCGAGCCTCGGGGGTCCCCGACCGATTCTCCGGCTCCAGGTCTGGGAACACAGCCACCCTGACCATCAGCTCGCTCCAGGCTGAGGATGAGGCGGATTATTACTGTTCATCTTATCAGAGTGGTTACAGTTATAGCACAGTGCTCCAGGCCAGGGGGAAGTGAGACAAAAACCTGCTCTCCTCAGACATGGGCCTCTGCCCCAGCAGCCACTTCTGTGGTCTGTTTGATTTAAAACTGTGGTCTGAGCCCGACACGAAGGATTTGGTCCAGGAAATATTTTCAGATCTTCTTCATTCTGCCCCCTCACCAAGGCTTTGCTTTCGGCCAACCACATTTTATATGAATATCTGAAGTTGAGCTGAAGGCCCTGAATGCCAGAGGCGGGTCCTGGTGGACAGAGTCCATGACGGTCGGGTCAGAACCAGAGAGGCAGCGTCCAGCTGTGTCTGACTCAGGACCCTCAGCTCCTCGGCCGTCCCTGGCGGAGCTGGGGCCCGGGCTGCTGCTCCTGCCTCTCCTGTGAGCCCCTCTCAGGCTCCCCCAGGGCTCCAGGCCTGCGGGGACTAGACCAGGACTCCCGTGTCCCTGGGGGAGCCGGGGCAACCCAGGGGCTTCCTGCTCAGGCTCTGCTGAACCTTCTGCTGCTGCTCCACCTTGAGCCCAGGTCATGTGGGGTGGGGAGGTACCTGCTGGGCGTGGAGGCTCCTCTTTCCTTTCTGTCCTCAAAATCTTGCCAGCAGCACATTCCAATGAGATGGTCTCAAAGGAAACAGAAAGTGTCTCCCCATCACTGGGGACTAGGGTCTCTTTGTCTTAATCTGAGGGTCTGAGTTGGGGGATCTGCCTGAGCTCATCTCAGCCCTGGGAGGCCCACACTGCCCTCTGCGCTCTCTCCCGCACAGGGAGCAGGTCCTGCTCTCAGCCTCCTCTGTCCCCTCACAGGCAGGGTGTCCAGGGCCCAGCCAGAGGGGACTCAGCCAGGGTCGGTCCACCTGCCCAGGACTCTGCCCACAGACAGCGAGCCACACTCAACCTGCACTGGAAACCCCAGTAATGTTGGGCAGCAGCTTGGCTGCAGCAGCAACTGGGGGGTCCACAAACCCCTGACCACAGGAGTCACAACTGGCCCCCCGAGTCTCAGCCAGGCTCTCGGGCTCTGGGTCAGGCAGGGCCCCCTGACCATCTCTGGGCTCCAGCCCGAGGACGAGGCTGACTGTTCTTGCTCAGCTGGGAGGGCAGCCCTGCTGCTCACTTCTGAAGGGGCTTCAGAAGGCCAGGAGGAAGTGACCCCAAGTCCTGAGCTCCTGGCCTCACCCCCACGTGGGATCGCACAGCACCACATGTCACCACGTGTGTGCCCTGCCGCTCCCTGTCAGTGCCCTGTCACACACACGTGCAGGGTCTGCACAGCAGGCGGGGCTGGACCGTGGGGTCACAGTTAACAGAGATGCACATTGTGGAATATGGTCGGTTTCCATAGAAACAAGAGTCCCAGTGTGAGAGCATCCCTGTGCCCAGGGAGGACCTAGAAAGGCCCCTCAGCCCACTCCCCTGGGGGTGCCATCTGCAAGCCTGCTGTCCAATGGTCTACTCTGCATGGGGCCTGGGACATCTCAGGGGTTGGAGGAGAGGCCCGTGGCCAGCAGGGAAGGAATTTAGTAATTTTCCAGACATGAAAAGATGCAAGCATTAGGATCATGAAATCAGTCCTTGAAAATATCTAACTGCCTAGGGACCTGTTCCACTGGTTTCCCTGGAGCACCGAGTGCCTCGCTCTCCACCCTGAACTGTCCTGCAGTGTGGAAGCTCCGCTGTGCAGCGGCAGAGGCAGTCGGCACATGTCCTGGCTGGTATTCAGTCCTTGGCAAATGCTCTTGGCAAGCGCCAGGTTGTATCTGACAATAATATTGTCTGTTTTCCTGTTCTTTTAAAATTTTTAATTACTTTATTTATTTTTTACTTTGCTGGGTCTCCGTTGCTCTCCAGCTTTCTCTGGTGGCAGGAGCTCTAGCTACCCCTCATTCGGTTTGCAGGCTGTTCCTTGAGGTAGCTTGTCTTTTTGCAGAGCACAGGCTCCAGGTGACTGAGTTTCTGTAGTTGGGGCTCTGGGGCTTGGCTGTTCCACGAAATGTGGAATCTTCCCGGACCCGGTACTAAAGCCGTGTCTCCTCCACTGGCAAGTAGAACCTTAAACACTGGACCACAGGGAAGACCTGGAAATTTCCCTTTTATGTGTTTTGTGTGTGAGTTGTATGTACAGCACTTTAACTGCTTCCTCAAAGAACTACAAATTTTTCATGTTTTTCATGTTAAAAAATATGTATGCAGAAAAAAAATCTATTGCTGAAGTATGTTACATATGGTAAATAAAGATGCATTGTTTCTATTTGTGGAGTAATTTCATGATAAAATGTTCTATGTTTTTCTAAATATTTTAATCTGTTTTTAAATTTTTTCTCTGCTAGAGCCAATGCTGTACCTTTTTAGAAAAGTATGAATTTTATCCCCTTTTACTACAAGCTTTTCCCCACACGTGACCGGCAGGGGGCGCTGTGGGACTGCCTTGGGAGTCCCTGCACAGCTGCTCAGGGAGCTTCACTCAGTGCAGGAGCTGGGCTGGGGGCGGGGCCTGAGCTCCCGCGGGGCCTCAGCCCTGTGTCCTCTCCGGCTGCAGAGCCCCCTGAGCAGGGACCTGTGTGGTTCAGCAGGGGCTTCCTCCCACGGGCTCCCTAGGGGGGAAGCCCCTTCTACCTCTGAGTCTGGGCTGTGAGAGGAGCTCTAGGAGCAGGACTCAGGGAGGGACTGGGCGGGCCCTGGGTGGACCCTCATTTGCATGGCAGCCCCTCCTCTGGCAGAGGCTGAGGGAGAAAAGGAGGCCTGGGGCAGCCCAGCCCCACTGTGGGGACCAGGGTCTTGTGAGCACCGTGGCCTGGACTCCTCTCCTGCTGGTCTCCTCTCTCTCTGCAGAGGTAGGCACAGGCCCCGGGCACCAGGGCTCAGCCCCCAGCCTCATCAGCCCCTGGGGCGCAGACTCTGGGACTCTTTCCTGCAGCTCCTGCCCCATCTCCCCTGTGTCTGTGTCTGCAGGTTCCCTCTCCCAGCCTCTGCTAACTCAGCCGGCCTCCCTCTCTGCGTCTCCAGGAGCATCAGCCAGACTCACCTGCACCCTGAGCAGTGGGTACATTGTTGGTGAATATAGGATTTACTGATACCAGTAGAAGCCAGGGACCCCTCTTCGGTACCTCCTGAGTTTCTTCTACTCAGAATCCAGTAAGCACCAGGACTCTGGGTTCCCAGCCGTGTCCCTGGATCCAAAGAAGCCTCGGCAAATGTAGGGCTCCTGCTCATCTCTGGGCCGCAGCCAGAGGAGGACACTGACTATTACCGTGCTCTACAGCATGATGACACTAATGCTTACCCGGTGCTCCAGACCAGTGAGGAAGGGACACAAAGACCTCCACTCACCCCTTCTCGTGGCTCAGATGAAGTCTAGCTCAGTGGGTGACTTCAATCACCAGTTGTCAGACAAGCACCTGAGTTTTCTCAAAACAGCACATTTGATAATATTGTATCTTTGTCTTCACCTCAACTTTTAGATTGCTAATATTGTCTTATTCAGTGTAGGTTTCATTGTTCAAACGTTGGTTTGTTAAGAGATAAAACACCTCTCAGTGGAGACACTGGAGGAGCCCAGAAAAGGTGGGGTCAAGCCAGGCTCAGGTCAGGGTCGAGGGATCACTAGGACAGGCTTCTGTGTATTTCACTTGGGATTTTGTGATATAAAAGCAAACATGCAGAAATTCATTATATTCTGTTGATGAGCAATGGGCCTCCAGTTTCTAAAAGAAAGTTAGTATCATCTGTAATATGACAAGTAGAAAATGCTTAAAGATAACTGTGAGAAAAGCTGGAATTCTTTGGACTGAAAATTCAAATATATTGCAAGAGAAATATTTTTTAAAAATGAAGAGAAAAATGATTTATTGCCCAGTTATTATTGTCCACACTTTCTCAATATCTGAGATGTAAACCAAAAAGAAAAAAATAAAACTTAAGAAACACATACTAATATCTTTCAATTATTCATATTATTCTTTTATGTGGAGGTGTACTATTTAAGTCAATATGTCCAAAAGGATTATAAAAATTAAAATGCTATTACTCCCTAATAAAATATTTCTGTATTAAATTCTTTTTTATCATAATTCATGCTTAAAACATATTTTGATGAATACTTTGGTATTGCAGAATGAACAATCGATTTAAATCATTTTTCAAATCAGGTACATTCTAGTCTTTGTTATTGCCAATTTAAAATGGGATGTAATTTAAAATGGCAAAAATAAATTTTTGTGACATATCACTGGGATTTTGGCCTAAAGTATGGATCAAACAGACCAAACTTAAAAGTTATCTTTGATGATAGATCACTGTGATTTTTGGTATTAAAGGAACCGGTGACTTATCTATATGAACAAGAAATAAAACTTCCTCCTACCCCCACCAAAACAAATACTCCTCCTTTTAGTTCAAAGCTAAATGCCACTAAGATAACAATCACTGAGAATAACATTGTCAAGCAACTATACGCCAATAATCTTTTTTTAAATACAACAATTATTCCCAAATTGTTCAAAATCTCCCAGCTAACACGGTCTTCACTTGCCACAAAGCATGAGGTAGGAAGTTCTACCAAAAAAGGTGGAAATTGTGAGAAAAGACACAGAGGATAAAACAACCCTGGAACCATCCTCCTTTAGTCCCACATGACCTGATATTTGTGAGGAGGGGGAGGCACTGGATTGGAGCTTGAACTCCAGCAAATGTGTTTTGTTCTGGGAAATCCTGGTGAGGCCCGCAGGACAGCTTGAGTCCTGGGTGCGGCCCAGACCCGGGGGGCAGGGCAGTGAGGGTGCAGTGGCTGGGTGGGGGCCGCTGGGGTGCCCTGAGCTCCACCTGCAGTGGGCACCTGGGGCCACCTCACCCCCAGGAACACTTGTGTGACCTGAAACCTGTTGATGAGAATTAGGATTCAGCGACTCTAAACAGAAGAGGGTGCCAGCGTGATTTCAGGGCTTCTGTCAGGATATCCAAGGCTTAATACGGAACCTACACCCGTGAACCCTGAAAAGAACATCTAAAGGCCACTCCTCACATCCCACCAGCCACACAGAAACAGAGATTTTCTCCACAGCTGTTTTGTCCGTCCCAGAAAGAGGGTGAAGATGCCTGCAACAAACGGGGTGCCGACTGCCTGGTCCTGTGTGTTTATGTGGAGGGTGGCACGCATGTAAGGGGGAGAATCTTGTAATGGACCTTGGCTTCCTCACGACTCTGTCAAATCAATATCAGAGATGAAAATATATAAGAAAATATTCTGAAATGAAGAACCAATACCTTTAGGGCTAGAGATTACACAGACAGCTGATCAGAATGAATGCAAAAGCATTTAGGATAACAAGTATTAGAAAGAGCATATAATGTTAGAGATTATATCAATGTGTAAGTAGTTCAAAGTGTGTGATATTCTGGTGCCAGCTGACTAAAAGACAGTATACACGTTGACCACATGAGTCACGTGTTATCTCCTGAGAAGGTGGAGGGGTGAGAGCAGAGGTCCAAGGTAGCGCCGTCAGCCATCACGAGGAGAGACGCTAGTTCCCACACCGTGCCGGGGGGCCCTGCTGCCTTCTCAGTGTCAGGCTCTGCAGCAGTGCCATGCCACCTGTCCCCCGGGGTCCCCTGCTCAGTCTGCGCTGCCTCCGCCGGGCCATCGTCTGCTTTGCCGTTCAGGTCCTCTTGTCCTGAAAGGGCAGCAGAGCTGGGGATGGGATGCATCTGTGCACCAACAGGCCCCGCAGAAAACCCACACCCTGATGCCTGCTGGCCCCCAACCCTCAGAGCCACCATTGCTCCTCTGGCTCCAGACGTGGCCACTCAATTTCCTTGACGACTCTGGGCCCCTGTCCTAGGATGGAAGGTGAAGACCAGGAGAGTGAGTATGATACGGGCACCTGGTCACAGGCGGTGCCACCAAGGTCACCTTCTCCTCTGTGTCCTGGGAGCTGGGAGCAGAGTAAGCCTGACTCGGGAAGGCAGCTTCTGACTCCCAAGCAGATACAGAAGGAAAGGTGGGATACATTTTATTTAACTGATATAAGAAAGAGGAAACCAGGAGGATAGTAGAGTTAGATCAGGGAGCATATTTAAGAACAAAATGCCTATAATCCACTGGAAAAGCACCCTGAGTATTGTGTGTGTGTGTGTGCGCACGTAAGACACACTGATTCATTACTAACAAAAGCAAAGAATCTGACGGCCTGCGCAGCCAGGTAGCTACATGCATGGGGTCGTCATGGACGACCCTGACTTGATCATGATTTAAAGAAATTTGTGTCACAGATGCCCCCTGTATCCTGACCTCTGAGCAGCCAAGGGTGCTGTGGACAGACTTCCCTGAGGGTCTGAGGTGAGTCTTGAGGTGAGCCCTGAGATGAGCCCCAGACGGCCATGAGGTCATGGAGCACACAGAAGAGGCGCCTGACCTGGCCTTAAGGAGGGGACAGTGCACAGAGCGGGGCCAGGAGATGTTCCTGAGAGGTTCTGATCGGCAGGTCATAGGATGTGTGTCCGGGCCTGGACACCAGGGGGCGCTTGGGGGCTGTTTGTGTGGATCTGGAGGGGTGAGAGGTGGGATCAGCCCAGGTTCAGGTCCCTGTGCTGGAGGGTGGCCAGTGGGTCCGCAGGGGCAGGGCCGTGGGGCTGAGCTCGCCAGCTGTGACCTCCGACCGGTGGGCCCCCAGCAGCCCCGCCCCTGCCTACGCCCAGGTCACCCGCCAGCACAGGGACCGGACCCGGGGCCCAGGGAGGGTCAGGGAGCTGGGGTGGGGGGAGCGTGATTTGCATGAAAGGCCCCGCCCCCTCTCAGGGTATGAAGCCGGGAAGGGGTGGTGTGGGGACGCTCGTGGGGTCACAGACGGCAGGACGCCCTGACCGTGTCCACCATGGCCTGGTCGCCTCTGCTCCTCACCCTGGTCGCTCTCTGCACAGGTGACTGGATGGGGGGACAGGGGAAGGGTCTTGGGAAGACACACAGGCCCTGCTGCCTCCTCTCTTGTCTGGACCCCCGAGTCACCATCTCTGTCTCTCCCCCTTCCAGGATGCTGGGCCCAGGCTGTGCTGACTCAGCCGTCCTCTGTGTCCAGGTCCCTGGGCCAGAGTGTCTCCATCACCTGCTCTGGAAGCAGCAGCAACATCGGGGGTGGTTATTATGTGGGCTGGTACCAACAGATCCCAGGATCGGCCCCCAGAACCCTCATCTATCAAAACAGCAAACGACCGACAGGGGTCCCCAACCGATTCTCTGGCTCCAAGTCCGGCAGCACAGCCACCCTGACCATCAGCTCGCTCCAGGCTGAGGACGAGGCGGATTATTACTGTTCAGCTTATGACAGCAGCATCAGTGCTGGCACAGAGCTCCAGACCAGGGGGGAAGTGAGACAAAAGCCTCTCCTCCCCACAGTCATGGGCCTCGCGGGGCTGAACCATCCCCTGTCAAAGCAACCAATATCTAACATTGTGGAGAAGGCAGGGTGGCGGGGGGAGTTCAGTGCAATCAGGAGCTTACTTTACAAGAGGCTTTCTGCTAGTCCCAAGGAGCTGATGTCCCCATGAAGGAATTTAGTGATTTTCTAGATCTGAAGAAATGCCAGCACTGGGATCACGAGATCAGTTCCTGAAAACATCTAACTACCTGTAGACCTGTTCCACTGGTTTCCCTCGAGCACCGAGTGCCTCGCTCTCCTCCCTGGACTCCTTGCATGCAGTGTCGAAGGTCAGCAGGTACAGCTGCTCAGGCAGTTGGCAAGTGCTCTAGTTGTTGTTCAGCTGTTGGCAAATGCTCTTGACAAGTGGCAGTTTGCAGTTGACAGTAATAGTCCCATTTTCCTGTTCTTTCTTAGAGCTTTATTACTTTATTTGTTTCTTTATGACTGCATGGGGTCTTCATGGCTCATGAGCTTTCTCGGGCAGCAGGGAGCTCTAGCTACTCTTCATTCTGTTTGCAGGCTTTTCATTGTGGTGGCTTCTCTTAACACAGAGCACAGGTTCCAGGTGCCAGGCTTCGGTAGCCGGGGCTCTGTGGCTTAGCTGTCCCTCAGAATGCGGCATCTTTACGGACCGGGTACTGAAGCCACGTCTCCTCCACTGGCAACCTTAGACATGGACCACGAGGGAAGTCGTGTCAACACCCCTTTTATGTTTTGTGTAACAGTTGTAGGTACAACACTTTGCTTCATCAAAACCACAAAGTTTTCGTACTTTTCAGTATTATATATATATATAAAGAGAGCATGTCTATGGGGAGCCTGGAATTGCTGAAGTTTGTTCATATTCCCAGGTTCCTATGAAGTATTGGACCTGTACAGCATTGGACCTTGCTTTTATCACAAGTTAGAACGTTAGGAATGTTAGGTCCACGAATCAAGGCAGATTGGAAGTGGTCAAACAGGAGACGGCAAAAGTGAACGTCGACATTCTAGGAATCAGCGAATGGACTGGAATGGGTGAATTTAACTCAGATGACCATTATGTCTAATACTGTGGGCGGGAATCCCTTAGAAGAAATGGAGTAGCCATCCTAGTCAACAAAAGAGTCCAAAATGCAGGACTTGGATACATCAAACGTGACAGAATGATCTCTGTTTGTTTCCAAGGCAAACCATTCCATATCACTGTAATCCAAGTCCATACCCCGATCAGCAACGCTGAAGAAGCTGAAGTTGAATGGTTCTATGAAGACTTATAAGAGCTTTTAGAACTAACACCCAAAAGAAATCTTCTTTTAATTATAGGGGATTGGAATGCAAAAGTAGGAAGTCAAGAAACACCTGGAGTAACAGGCAGATTTGGCCTTGGAGTACAGAATGAAGCAGGGCAAAGGCTAACAGAGTTTTTCCAAGAGAACACACTGGTCATAGCAAACACTCTCCTCCAACAAGACAAGGGAAACCTCTACACATGGACATCACCAGAAGGTCAGTACCAAAATCAGATTGATTATATTCTTTGCAGCTAAAGATGGAGAAGCTCTATACAGTCAGCAAAAACAAGACCGGGAGCTGACTGTGGCTCAGATCATGAACTCCTTATTGCCAAATTCAGACTTAAATTGAAGAAAGTAGAGAAAACCACTAGACCATTCAGGTATGACTAAATCAAAATCCTTATGATTATACAGTGGAAGTGAGAAATAGATTTAAGGGACTAGATCTGATAGAGTGCCTGATGAACTATGGACAGAGGTTCGTGACATTGTGGAGGAGACAGGGATCAAGACCATCCCCAAGAAAAACAAATACAAAAAAGCAAAATGGCTGCCTGAGGAGGCCTTCCAAATAGCTGTGAAAAGAAGAGAAGTGAAAAGCAAAGGAGAGAAGGAAAGATATACCCATTTGAATGCAGAGTTCCAAAGAATAGCAAGGAGAGATAAGAAAGCCTTTGTCAGTGATCAGTGCAAAGAAGTAGAGGAAAACAATAGAATGGGAAAGTCTAGAGATCTCTTCAAGAAAATTAGAAATACCAAGGGAACATTTCAAGAAAAGATAGGCTCAATTAAGGACAGAAATGGTATGGACCTAACAGAAGCAGAAGATATTAAGAAGAGGTGGCAAGAATACACAGAACTGTACAAAAAGACATTTTCATGACCCAGATAATCACGATGGTGTGATCACTCACCTAGAGCTAGACATCCTGGAATGTGAAGTCAAGAGGGCCTTAGAAAGCATCACTACTAACAAAGCTAGTGGAGGTGATGGAATTCCAGTGGAGCTGTTTCAAATCCTGAAAGATGATGCTGTGAAAGTGCTGCACTCGATATGCCAGCAAATTTGGAAAACTCAGCAGTGGCCACAGGACTGGAAAAGGTCAGTCTTCATTCCAATCCCAAAGAAAGGCAATGCCAAAGAATGCTCAAACTACCGCACAATTGCACTCATCTCACATGCTAGTAAAGTAATGCTCAAAATCCTCCAAGCCAGGTTTCAGCAATACATGAACTGTGAACTTCCGGATGTTCAAGCTGGTTTTAGAAAAGGCAGAGGAACTAGAGATGAAATTGCCAACATCTGCTGGATCATCGAAAAAGCCAGAGAGTTCCAGAAAAACATCTATTTCTGCTTGATTGACTATGCCAAAGCCTTTGACTGTAGGGATCACAATAAACTGTGGACAATTCTGAAAGAAGTTGAAATATCAGATCTCCTGACCTGCCTCTTAAGAAATCTGTATGCAAGTCAGGAAGCCACAGTTAGAACCAGAGATGTAACAACAGACTGTTTCCAATGTGGGAAAGGAGTACGCAAGGCTGTATATTGTCACCCTGCTTATTGAACTTCTATGCAGAGTACATCACGAGAAACGCTGGGCTTGATGAAGCACAAGCTGGAATCAAGATTGCTGGGAGAAATATCAATAACCTCAGATATGCAGATGACACCACTCATGTCAGGAGGTGAAGAATAACTAAAGAGCCTCTGGATGAAAGTGAAAGAGGAGGGTGAAAAGTTGGCTTAAAGCTCCACATTCAGAAAACAAAGATCATGGCATCTGGTCCCATCACTTCATGGCAAACAGATGGGGAAACAGTGGAAACAGTGGCTGACTCTTTTGGAAGACTCCAAAATCACTGCAGATGGTGACTGCAGCCATGAATTTAAAAGATGCTTACTCCTTGGAAGGAAAGTTATGACCAACCTAAACAGCATATTGAAAAGCAGAGACATTATTCATTATTTCGCCAACAAGGTCCATCCAGTTGAGGTTATGGTTTTTGCAGTAGTCACGAATGGATATGAGAGTTAGAGTATAAAAAAGCTGAGCACCGAAGAACTGATGCTTTTGAACTGTGGTGTTGGAGAAGATTCTTGAGAGTCCCTTGGACTGCAAGGAGATCCAACCAGTCCATCCTAAAGGGGGTCAGTCCTGAATGTTCATTGAAAGAACTGATTTTGAAGCTGAAACTCCAATACTTTGGCCACATGATGCAAAGAGCTGACTCATTTGAAAAGACCGTGATGCTGGGAAAGATTGAGGACAGGAGGAGAAGGGGACGACAGAGGATGAGATGGTTGGATGGCATCACGGAGTCGATGGAAATTAGTTTGGGTAAACTCTGGGAGCTGGTGATGTACAGGGAGGCCCAGCTGTGGTGGTCCACAGGGTTGCAAATACTTGGACATGGCTGAGCGACTGAACTGAACTGAGCTGAACTGTTACATATTTCCAGTAAATAAGGATACATTGCCTTTTTGTGTAGTAATTCCATGATAAAATTTTCTATTTTTCTAAGTATTTTAATGTTTTTTAAAATTTTCTCTAGTAGAGCCAATGTTGTACCTTCTTATAAAGGTAGGAATTTCATCTTTTTCTGCAACATTTTCCACATGTTACAGACAGGGGGCGCTTTGGGACTGCCCTGGGGTCCCATCACAATTGCTCAGGAAGCACCACTCCACTCCAGGAGCTGGGCTGGGGCAGGGTCTGTGCTCCTGGGGGCAGTCAGTAGTGTGTCCTCTCTGCGTGCAGAGTGCCCTGAGCAGGGACCTGTGTGGTCTCAGCAGGTGCTTCCTCCCAGGGGATCAAAGTGGGTAGCCCCTACCTCTCCCTGAGTCTGACCTGTGAGCTGCGCTCCAGCACCAGGGCTCAAGGAGGGGCTGGGTAGGTCCTGGATGGACCCCATTTGCACAGCAGCCCCTCCTCTGGCAGAGGCAGGGGCAGAAAAGGCGGCCTGGGGCAGCCCAGCCCACTGTGGGGACCAGGGTCTTGTGAGCACCGTGGCCTGGACTCCTCTCCTGCTGGTGCTCCTCTCTCTCTGCACAGGTAGGGGCCGGCCCCGGGCACCAGGGCTCAGCCCCCAGCCTCATCAGCCCCTGGGGCGCAGACTCTGGGAACCTTTCCTGCAGCTCCTGCCCCGTCTCCCCTGTGTCTGTGTCTGCGGGTTCCCTCTCCCAGCCCGTGCTGACTCAGCTGACCTCCCTCTCTGCGTCTCTGGGAGCATCAGCCAGACTCATCTGCACCCTGACCAGTGGGTATTGTGTTGGCGCCTATGCCAACAGAAGTCAGGGGTCTCCTCAGTAACTCCTGAGGTTCTACTCAGACTCCAGTAAGTATCAAGGCTCCAGGGTCCAGACGTTTTTCTGGATCTAAGGCTGCCTCAGCCAGTGCAGGGATCCTGCTCACCTCAGGGCTGCGCCAAGGACGAGGCTGGCCATTTACTGTTCAGACCGTCACAGCAGCACTGATACTAACAAGGTGCTCCAAACACACAAGGAAGTGAGACTGAAACCTCCCCTGTGCCCTCCCCGTGGGGCCACCCGTGCTGCTCTGTCTGGACCACGTTTGACTCTGATCAACCTCCTGAGGTCACTTCTGGGCTTCCCGAGAACGACAGATCTGACCTGTCATGTACTGTCCCTCTTCTCAGATCTGAGACTGACTGATGGTTCAGATACCTCAGCCCTCTCTGTTTACAGACAGAAATCCCTGCCGAGAGATAAAAATATCCCAGTGGAACTGTAATAAGTGGCAGAAAGAGGCTGGTCCCAGCCCTGCCTCACTCAGACACCAAAGAAAACCCTTAAGAATGCAAATATCTTTGTAAAAATTATACGTCATCTGTTAAGAAATAAAGTTTCATAGGATACATGCTGTGTCATTGAATTAAAATGTTCTTAGTAAAAGGAGAGAACTCCCCCAAATAATGATGGAAACCCACGTCAGTATTCTTGCTTAGGGCAACCCATAGACGAGGAGCCTGGCGGGCTACAGTGCATCGGGTCCTGAAGAATTGGACACGACTCAGCGACCAAGCAAGAACGGTACCGCTGTCAACGCAAAATTAAAAGAGAGCATATGATTGTCCTCAGAAACTTCATGCAGCTATTTTAAGTGCTGACCTTAGATTTTCGGCAATCCATTCACACGTTTCGGTTCATTTAAAATCTCGCAGTCACACATCTGCAGTGTAACATGCACACGCAGTGCAGGGCAAAGTACAGTCGGCTGGCCTTTTCCGATCAAACAGTCCCTGAACTGTACCTTCTCAAACCCACTCTTTGATCCTAACAGCCATCACGTATCAGACTCCCTGGGAACAAAAGTCACTCAGAGCCCTTCAGAGTCTCAACAGAAACTGCCGGGAGCATCACCAGCCCTGCTCCCTGCAGCCGGTGCCCTGTGCCGGCAGGAGAGACGCCCAGGAGGTGTCCCTCATGAGACAGGACAGCGGCACGGGGTCCCATGTGTGGAGAGGCTCGTGCACAGTAAAGACCCAGGCATTTAGGTTCCAGGGCCTCTCCCCGCACCCTCCTCCCCTCCACAGGGAAGAGCCCCGTCCTCCTCAGGGCTGAGGGGACACCCAAAGGAAGCAGGGCTCTGGCCATCAGGGAGGAGGCCCAAAGAGAAGGGACCCCTGTCCTGCGCAGACAGGGACGGGCCTCCCTGGGAACAGAACTGCCCTGATCAGATCCTGATCTGAGCGGAATTCATGTCCCAGACGTCCCCTCACCCCTAATCCCTGAGCAGCCGGGAGAAAAGTGGACACACTCGACATGAAGGGTCTGAGGAGAGCCTACGGTTGGCCCTGAGGTCACAGGGACCCAGAAGGGGCGCCTGGCCTGCACCCGAGGCGGGGACAGCGCACAGAGCAGAGGGCAGGAGCTGGCCCTGAAGGACTCTGCTGTCCCGGCCACAGGATGTGTGTCTGCGCCTGGACACCAGGGGCCGCTCGGCGGCCGTTCCTGACAGTCAGGGGCGAGAGCCGGGCCCGGGGCTGACTGCCTGGCGGCCTCTGCTCCGGGCGCCGAGCTGTGACCTCCCACCCACGGGCGGCCCACAGCCCCGGCCCTGCCCAGCCCTAGCTTCCCTCAGGCACAGGGACCTGACCCGGGGCCCAGGGAGGCATCAGAGAGCTGGGGGGGGCGTGATTTGCATGCGAGGCCCCGCCCCCTCTCAGGCTATGAAGAGGGGCAGGAGCGGTGTGGGGCCGCTCTGCTCAGCTGTGGGGCCACAGACGGCAGAACGCCGACATGTCCACCATGGCCTGGTCCCCTCTGCTCGTCACCCTGGGCGCTCTCTGCACAGGTGACTGGATGCGGGGACAGGGGATGGGGCCTGGGAAGACTCAGACCCTGCTCCGTGCTCTCGTGTCTGGACCCCAGAGTCACCATCTCTGTCTCTCTCCCTTCCAGGATCCTGGGCCCAGGCTGTGCTGACTCAGCCGTCCTCCGTGTCCGGGTCCCTGGGCCAGAGGGTCTCCATCACCTGCTCTGGAAGTAGCAGCAACATCGGGCGTGGTTATGGTAGCTGGTACCAACAGGTCCCAGGATCAGCCCCCAAACTCCTCATCTATGGTGCAACCAGTCGAGCCTCGGGGGTCCCCGACCGATTCTCTGGCTCCAGGTCTGGGAACACAGCCACCTTGACCATCAGCTCGCTCCAGGCTGAGGACGAGGCGGATTATTACTGTGCAGCTTATGATAGTAGTAGCAGCAATGGCACAGTGCTCCAGGCCAGGGGGGAAGTGAGACGAAAACCTGCTCTCCCCCAAGTGACGGGCCTCCCGGGCTGAAGCATCTTCTGCCGATGCAGACACTTCTGTTGTTTCTTTGATTTAAAACGGAGGTCTGAGCCCCACACCAGGAACTTGGTCCTGGAAATCTGTTCAGATCATCTTAATTCTGCCCCATCATCAAGGCTTTTCTATGGCAACCACATGGTGTTTGATTATCTAAGTGAAAGTGAAATCACTCAGTCGTGTCCGACTCTTTGCGACCCCATGGACTGTAGGAGCTACCAGGCTCCCCCATCCATGGGATTCTCCAGGCAAGAATACTGGAGTGGGTTGCCATTGATTATCTAAAACTGCGCACAAAGTCCTGAATGCCCGAGGCCCTGGGGTCAGAGTCCATGATGGTTCAGGTCAGAAGCAGAGAAACAGAGTGGAGCTGGGTCTGGTTCAGGAGGCATCACTGTCCAGTACGTGTCCTGGTCACAACAGCTCTCGTCCTCTCTGATGCTAGTGGTGGACCCTTGGGGATCCCTGCTCCGTTTCTTGGTCTCAAGGCTGCAGTTGGGGCTCCATGGCCATCGGTGGGCTGAGCTGAGGCCCAGGCTGCTGCTCCTGCCTGTCCTGTGACAGCCTCTCAGGCTCCCCCAGAGCTCCAGGCCTGTGGGAACTAGACCAGGACTCCTTTCCCTCTGGGGAGATGGGGCCACGCAGCGGCTTCCTGCTCAGGCTTTGGCTGGACCTGCTGCTGCTGCTGCCCCACCCTGGGTCCAGGACATCGGGGGGTCTGCCTGTGCATGGAGGCTCCTCCTCTCCCCTCTGTCCTCAAAGTCCGTCCAGCAGCCTGTTCCCAGGAGAGGGTCTCGAAGGAAAGAGAAAATCTGTCTCCCGTCACTGGGGACATACGGTCCGTCTGTTCTATTCTCAGGGTCCGAGGTGGGGGATCCGTCTGAGGGGATTTCAGACCTGGGTAGCCCCACTCTCCCCCTCACCGCTCTCTCCTGCACAGGGAGCAGGTCTTGCTCTCTGCTTTCTCTGTCCTCTCAAGGCATCCAGGGAAACGTCAGGGTGGACTCAGTCAGGGTCAGTGACTCTGTCCATGGACACTGAGCCACACTCACCCGCACTGGGATGAGCAAGAGTGTAGGCACCAAGGGGACAGCTTGGCTGCAGCAACAACTGGGCAGGGTCCACAGACCCCTGACTCCAGGAGTCACAACCAGCCCGCGGGGTCTCAGAGAGGCTCTAGGGCAATTAGCACCAAGGACGAAGCTGATTGTTCTCGCTCAGGTGGGAGGGCAGTCCAGCTGCAAACTGGGGCTACAGGCCAGGGGGAAGACAGCCCCGAGCCCTGAGCTCCTGGCCTCAGCCCCACGTGGGGGCGCAGAGCACCACATGTCACCAGGTATGTGTCTTGCTGCTCCCCGTCAGTGGCCTGTCACACACACGTGCAGGGTCTGCACAGTAGGTGGGGCTGGACTGTGGGGTCACAGCTAACAGAGATGCGCATTGTGGAATACGGTCGGTTTCCATGGAAACAAGAGTCCCAGTGTGAGAGCATCCCTGTGCCCAGGGAGGACCTAGAAAGGCCCCTCAGCCCACTCTCCTGGGGGTGCCATCTGCAAGCCTGCTGTACAATGGGCAGTCTGCTGGGGGCTGGGACATCCCAGGAGATAGAGGAAGGGCCTGCGGCCTGCAGAGAAGGAGTTTAGTGATTTTCTAGATATGAAGAGATGCAAGCATTGGGATCATGAAATTCGTTCCTGAAAATATCTAACTGCCTAGAGACCTGTTCCACTGGTTTCCCTGGAGCACCGAGTGCCTCGCTCTCCACCCTGAACTCCTTTCATGCAGGGGCGAAGCGTAGCAAGTGCAGCTACAGAGGCAGCTGGCAAAGGCCCTAGTTGTTGTTTTACAGGAATTAGCAAATACGGGTTTGTAGAAAGTGCCAGCTTGTAGTTGACAATAATATTGTCTGTTTTCTCCTTATTTAAAATGTAACGTATTTGTGTATTAATGACTGGGCTGGGTCTTCATTGCTCCCCAGCTTTCTCCGGTGGCAGGGAGCTGTCGCTGCTCTTCATTCGGTATGCAGCCTTTCATTGAGGTGGCTCCTTTTGATGCAGAGCACAGGCTCCAGGTGAGCAACCGTCCGTAGCTGGGGCTCTGGGGCTTAGTTGTTCTGAGAATTGTGGAATCTTCCTGGACCAGGTACTGAACCCATATCTCCTCCATTGGCAAGTAGAACCGTAAACAATGGACCGCAAGGGAAGCCCTGTAAATTGCCCTTTTATCTGTTTTATGTATGAGTCGTATGTATGACACTTAAACTACTTCCTCAAAGAACCACAAAATTTTTCATGTTTTTCAATGTTAAAAAAAATGTATACAAAAAAATCAGTGGGAAGCAAGTAATTGCTGAAGTATGTCACATACGGTAAATAAGGATACATTGTGTCTTGTTGAGGTCCTTTAATGGACCAGAACCTGGTGGTCCGGAATCAACATTAAGAAAGTAAGAGAGAGAGAGATAAGCTGATATTCCTTGGTTTACGCAGCAAACCAATAAAGCCCTTGATACAGGGCTTGCATCGCTCATGAAGGCACTAGCCGTCCTCTCGAGGGGGTGAAAGCACAGTGCACCTTCTCGAGAGGGTCTTAGGAGCCCAGGCAGGAGAGTGAGCACAACAGGTTTCTATACTCCGGAGAATTAGAGAGAGAGAGACACGGGGACCCAAGCTCTGATGGAGCAAAGGTGTTTTATTTAACTTAGTGTGGGTCTATCTACTGTCTTACAAGGTAGCTTTGTTCAGCAAAGATAAAGATCAAAAGTCCAGACTTACAAATTATCAAGGAAACATAAGGCAATCCATACCAAAGAGAGAGGGTTATAAATAATCACTTTTACCGTATGGTTCATAAAAAGGAAGAGGGTCGTAAATAGCTACTTATCACCACACGGAAAAACTAATGAAGGAAATGCATGCGGTCCTCAGCCCCGGGAGCGTTTGCCACCCCTCTTAATTCCTGAATATTCAGGAATTAATAAGGAACAGAGGATTCAGGACAGATCCAAAACAGCGCACAGGAAGCCTCCTGTTAAATGCTTCCTTACAGTGTCTTTTTGTGGAGTAATTCCATGGTAAAATTTTATTTTTTTCTAAGCATTTTAGCCTGCTTTTGAATTTTTCTCTACAAGAGCCAGTGCTATACTTGTTCAGAAAAGTATGAATTTCATCCCCCTTTTCTGCAAGCTTTTTCTCACATGTAACCAGTAGGGGGGCACTGGGAGTGCCCTGGGGTCCCTGCACAGCTGCTCAGGGAGCACCACTCACTCCAGGAGCTGGCCTGGGGGCCTGTGCTCCTGAGGGAACTCAGTGGTGCCTCCTCTCTGGCTGCAGAGACCCCTGAGCAGAGACCTGTGTGGTCTCAGCAGGGGCTTCCTCCTGGGGGCTCCCTAGTCTGAGCCTTGACCTGAGCTCCACCACCAGGGTTCAAGGAGGGGGAGGGTGGGCCCTGAGAGGACCCCTATTTGCATGGCAGTCCCTCCTCTGATAGAAGCTGGGGGAGAACAGGAGGCCTGGGGCAGCCCAGCCCACTGTGGGGACCAGGAAGCTGTCAGCACCATGGCCTGGACTCCTCTCCTGCTGGTCTCCTCTCTCTCTGCACAGGTAGGCACGGGCCCCGGGCACCAGGGCTCAGCCCCCAGCCTCATCAGCCCCTGGGGCGCAGACTCTGGGACTCTTTCCTGCAGCTCCTGCCCCATCTCCCCTGTGTCTGTGTCTGCAGGTTCCCTCTTCCAGCCTGTGCTGACTCAGCCGGCCTCCCTCTCTGCATCTCCGGTTACATCAGCCAGACTCTCCTGCACCCTGAGCAGTGGGTACAATGTTGGTGATTTCTCCTTATCTTGGTTCCAGCAGAAGCCAGGAAGCCCTCCATGGTATGTCGTGAGGGTCAAGTCAGACTCCGATAAGAACCAAAGTTCTGGAGTCCCCAGCAATTTCTTTGGATCCAAAGATGCCTCAGCCAACGCAGGGCTCCTGCTCATCTCTGGGCTGCAGCCCGAGGACGAGGCCGACTATTACTGTGCCGTGTGGCATGGCGACACTAATGCTCACACGGTGCCCCAGAGCAGTGAGGAAGCGAGACAGAAACCTCCTCCACTCACCCCTGCTCGTGGCTCGGATGAAGTCGAGCTCGGGGTGACTTCCAATTGTCAGATATTTGGCAAGCACCTGATTTTCCTCAAACCAGCAGATTTTATAATGTATCTTTTGCTTCAGTTCAGCTTTTAGATTGCTAAGATACTCTTATTCAATGCAGGTTTTCTTGGGCAAATGTAGCTTGTTCAAAGATAAAAACCTTTCAGTGGAGACCATGGTGGAGCCCAGAAGCGGTGGTTTCAGGCCAGGCCCAGCTCAGGGTCAAGGGCTCAATAAGACAGGCCTCTGTGAGTGTTTCACTTGGCATTTTGTGATATAAAAGTCAACATGCAGGAATGAATCGTATTTTGTAGTTCAGTAATGAATCATCATGAGAAACGCTGGGCTGGATGAAGCAGAAGCTGGCATCAAGATTGCTGGGAGAAATATCAATGACCTCAGACATGCAGACGACACCACCCTTATGGCAGAAAGTGAAGAAAAACTAAAGAGCGTCTTGATGAAAGTGAAAGAAGAGAGTGAAAACGTTGGCTTAAAGCTCAACATTCAGAAAACTAAGATCATGGCATTCGGCCCCATCACTTCATGGCAAATGGGTGGAGAAAGAGTGGAAACAGTGGCAAACTTTATTTTGGGGGGTTCCAAAACCACTTCAGATGGCAACTGCAGCCATGAAATTAAAAGACGTCTACTCCTTTGAAGAAAAGGTATGATCAACCTAGACAACATATTAAAAAGCAGAGACATTGCTTTGCCAACAAAGGTCTACCTAGTCAAGGCTATGGTTTTTCCAGTAGTCATGTATGGATGTGAGAGTGGAACTATAATGAGTGCTGAAGAATGGATGGTTTTGAACTGTGGTGTTGAAGAAGACCCTTGAGAGTCCCTTGGACAGCAAGGAGGTCCATCCTAAAGGAGATCAGTCCTGAATATTCATTGGAAGGACTTATGTTGAAGCTGAAACTCCAGTCCTTTGGCCACCTTATGCAAAAAGCAGACTCATTTGAAAAGATCCTGATACTGGGAAGGATTGCAGGCAGGAGGAGAAAGGGATGACAGAGGATGAGATGGTTGGATGGTGCCGGAGTCCAGCTCCAGCAGCCAGGGATTCAACCTGAAGGGATGGGCAGTGTCGGCGAGAGAAACTGAGGCAGCCTCTCATTCTTCTTGGACTGCCTGTTTATTTCAAGCTTATGATTCTCTTTTATATTTTTACAAAAAGCATAGGTCAGAGGTTTGATATTTTTAGTTGCCATTGACCCAGATTTATTTTTCTCCAAAAATCATTGTTCCCCCTCAAAAGGAGTTCCTTCCTCAGTGATTCTCTTATCGACTTTTTCTCATGTGTCCTTGTGAATACGCTGTAACTCATGCTAATGTCTGGGCTGCATACCACATTCCTCAGTGTAGTTCTTATCTTTCTAAGTCCTGTTTGCCCCTAGTATCCTAAGCTCACTATTTCTTAGAAAGGGCTTCTAGCTAATAATATCTCTAAAGGCCCTAATTTTTATAAGCTATAGGAGAATATTGTAACATTACAGCAATCCTTAAATCTTTAGCTTCTAACTATTTTAATTATTCCTAAGCCCTAAATTCAGCAAACTCCTTTGCCATAAACACTTTTCTCACACATAGGCTTCCGATAGGAATCCCTCTCAAGCTGTGGCCTCGGTGCTCACCCTGGAACACTCTCTTGTAAAAGTCCTTGAACAAATGCCAGTCATTAACTTCATGAATTATTCTTTGAGCACAGCTGCAGAAGGCTTGATGCCTTCTCTTGCTCCTCCCAAAAACAATAAGCACCTTAATATTCTCTTCAGTCAACTCAGCCGAGGAAAGGAAAACACAAGTCAGAATCACGAAGCCTAACTCCTTGATTCCGGGCCCGTGCCTACGGAACAAAGGGAGGGGGTTTAGGGCCATGCCTCTATTTTGTCAGTAATGCCTAACGAGGCTCCCAACAGGATGGCACCACCGACCCAAGGGGCATGAGTTTGAGTACGCTCTGCGTGTTGGTGATGGACAGAGAGGCCTGGGGTGCTGCAGTCCATGAGGCTGCAAAGAGTCAGACATGACTGAGTGTCTGAACGGAACGGAATAAATCTCCAGTTTCTAAAAATAAAACCACTAACATGTATGATACAATCAATATAAAACACTTGAAGAAATTAAAGACACAGTGAATAGATACTCCAGGTTTGTAGTTCAAAACAGAGTGTCCCTAAGATGACAGTCATTGAAAATATCACAGCCTTGTAAAGCAGCTTGTTGTACAGCCACAAAGTCATGTCTCACTCTTTGTGAACCCATGAACTGTAGCACGCAAGGCTTTCTGTCCCTCACCATCTCCTGGTATTTGCCCAAGTCCAAGTCCAAGTCCAAGTCCAGTGAATCGGTGATGCCATCCAACCATCTCCTCCTCTGTCATCCCCTTCTCCTGCCCACAATCTTCCCCAGCATCAAGGTTTTTCCCAAGGAGTCGGCTGTTCACTTCGGTGGCCAAAGTATTGCAGCCTCAGCTTTATCATTGTCCTTCCATGAGTATTCAGGGTTGATTTTCTTAAAGATTGACTGGTTTGCTGTCCAAGGGACTCTCAAGACTCTCCTCCAACACCACAGTATCATTGTAAAGCAACTATACTGCAATAATAAAAAGATAACAATCATTCCCAAATGGATCACAAATCTCCCTGCAAACACGGTCTTTACCTGCCATGAAGCACAAGGTAGGAAGTTTTAGCAAAGAAATGGAAACTGTGAGGAAAGACATAGAGGATAAAACAGCCCTGGAACCAATTTCCTCTAGTCCCAGATGAGCTGATATGTCTGAGGAAGGGAAGGTGCAGCAGGGGTCCTTGAACTCCAGGAATACAGGAGTCCTGAGCTTCCCCTGAGGTGGGCACCTGGGGTCACCTCTCCACCAGGAGCGCCTTTGTGACCCACAACCTGTTGGTGAGAATTTTGACCCGGGTGCTCTAACAGAAGAGGGTGTCAGCGTGATTTCAGGGCTCCTGAAATTCAGGGTGGTATCTCCAAGGTTTTAAAAATGGAACCTACATCTGTGAACTCTGAATACAAAATACAAAGGCCACCCCCGACCACAGACCCCTCACCAATCACACACGCACTCACAGATTTTCTCCACAGCTGCCCTGGCTGGTCCCAGAAAGTGAAGCTGCCCTGAAACATGGAGGGTGCTGACAGCCAGATCCAGCGGGGATATGTGGAGTCACGGATGCACTGGGTGGGGGAGTGTTTTTCCCAGACCTTCACTTCCATGTAAGTTTTCAAACCAATAATAAAAGTCAAAAATTATGTGAAATTATTTTGATATGAAGAATTAATATGAGAATTACTGTGCTGTAAATTAATGAGAATGAATACAAAAATATTCACGTTCACATTATTAAAAATACTATAGAATTTTAAAATTATATAAACCAAAATCACTGCAGATGGTGATTGCAGCATGATTTAAAAGACGCTTACTCCTTGGAAGGAAAGTTGTGACCAACCTAGATAGCATGTTCAAAAGCAGAGACATTACTTTGCCAACAAAGGTCCGTCTAAGTCAAGGCTATGGTTTTTCCAGTGGTCATGTATGGATGTGAGAGTTGGACTGTGAAGAAAGCTGAGTGCCGAAGAATTGATGCTTTTGAACTGTGGTGTTGGAGAAGACTCTTGAGAGTCCCTTGGACTGCAACGAGATCCAACCAGTCCATTCTAAAGGAGATCAGTCCTGGGTGTTCATTGGAAGGACTGATGCTGAAGTTGAAACTCCAATACTTTGGCCACCTCATGTGAAGAGTTGACTCATTGGAAAAGACCCTGATGCTGGGAGGGATTGGGGGCAGGAGGAGAAGGGGACGACAGGGGAGGAGATGGCTGGATGGCATCACCGACTCAATGGACTTGAGTTTGGGTAGACTCTGGGAGTTGGTGATGGACAGGGAGGACTTGCGCGCTGCGATTCATGGGGTCACGAAGAGTCAGACACAACTGAGTGACTGAACTGAACTGAAAAGCAGTTCAAAGTGTTTCTGAATCTGTTTCCAGTCATAAAATTAAAAGCATAAACTTTGACCATATTTGTATGATAACAATAAACTTTCAGTAGAAATACAAAAGAAAACTTGAACAGGAGTGAAACAGTTTCTTCCAGGAAAACACTCAGTAGCTGGGCTGTGCAGTCCCTGCATGGTTTACAGTGTTGCTTCCTTACACCTGCTTCCCTAGAGAAGCTGGAGGGGGTGTGAGCAGCGGGGACGGGGCGGAGCCCTTAGATGTCAGTGGGAAAGATGCTGGACCCTGACACCACTCGAGGGCCGCTCTGCCTGCTCGGAGTCAGGCTCTGCAGCAGTGACATGCCACCTGCCCCCTCCCCGCTGAGCACAGAGTCCGGAGCACGGTCTGACTGTCTCAGCCGGGCCCACTGTCCAGCCCGGTGCTCAGGTCCTCTAGTCCCGGAAAGAGCGGCAGAGCTGGCGCTGTGAGGTGTCCGGGAAGCAACAGGTGCCAGCCAGAGACCCCAAACCACGATGCCTGCGGGCCCCCAGCCCTCAGGAGCCGCGATCGGTGCTTTGGCTCCAGACGCGGTCACTCAGGTTCCTTGACCACTGGGGCCTCCTATCCTCGGATGAAAGAGGAGGAGGACGGGGGTGACCGTGATCCGGGCACCTGGACACAGGTGATGCCACCACAGTCACCTTGCCTTCTGTGTCCCGGGAGCTGGGAGCAGAGTTAGCCTCACTCAGAAAGGCGGCTTCTGCTTCCCAAGCCAACAGGGAGTGAACACGCGGCAAGTGCTTTATTTAACTTAGGTAGGAAAGACGAGACCGGGAACCAGTACAGTGGGGTCACGGAGCATATTTCAGAACAAAATGCTTATTCTCCCTGGGAAAGGACCTGGGAGCAAGCTGTGTGTGCTTGTGTGCGTGTGTAAGGCACTGCTTCATTTCTAATGAAGGAGAAAGCGCCCGCGTCCTGCACAGCTGGGAGGCTGCATCCTCGGGGTCGCCACTGTCCTGACCTGAGCCTGATTTAAAGGAATACGTGTCCCCGACGCCCCCTCAGTCCTGACCCCTGAGCTGCCAAGCGCGCCGTGTACAGACTGACCCTGACGGTCGGAGGGGAGCCCACAGACGGCCCTGAGGTCACAGGGGACACAGAACGGGCTCCCGGCCTGAAGGCAAGAAGGAGACAGAGGACAGAGCGGGTCAGGGGCTTCCCTGAGGGGGCTGGTCCCCAGGTCACAGGATGTGTGTCTGGGCCTGGACCTCAGGGGGTGCTCGGGGGCCAATCGTGAGGTGGTTAAGAGGATGGGAGCTGGGACCCTCGCGCTGCCTGGTGGCCTCTGCTCGTGGCTCCCAGCTGTGACCTCCCACCCCAGGGCCACATCCAGCCCCGCCCCAGCCCACCCACTGGCCACCCTCAGGCACAGGGGCCTGACCCGGGATCCTGGGAGGGGACAGAGAGCTTGCGGGGTGGGGGTGGGGGGATGTGGAGCCCGTCATTTGCATGAAAGGCCCCCCACCCCTCTCAGGCTATGAAGAGGGGAAGGAGCCGTGTGGAGACGCTCTGCTCAGCTGTGGGGCCAGAGATGGCAGGACCTGACCGTGTCCGCCATGGCCTGGTCCCCTCTGCTCCTCATCCTGGGCGCTCCTGCATAGGTGACTGGATGGGAGAACAGGGGAGGGGCCCTGGGAAGACACACGGCCCCACTCCCTGCTCTTGAGTCTGGACCCCAGAGTCACCATCTCTGTCTCTCCCGCTTCCAAGATCCTGGGCCCAGGCTGTGCTGACTCAGCTGCCCTCCTTTTCTGGGATATTGGGCCAGAGGGTCACCATCTCTTGTACTGGAAGCAGTAACAGAATCGGGGGTTATCATGTGAGCTGGTACCAACAGCTCCCAGGATCGGGCCCCAGACTCCTGACCTATGGAAATGGCTAAAGACCCTCAGGGGTCCCGGATCGGTTCTCTGTCTCCACATCTGGCAGCTCGGCCTCTCTGACCACCTCGGTTCATGCTGAGGATGACGCTGATTATTGCTGCTTCTCATGGGCTGATGGCTTGAAAGTTTGCACACTGCTTCAGGCCAGAGCAGAAGCAGACAAAGACCTGCTTCCCCCTCAGCCACGGGGCGCCCAGGGCAAGGCGTCTGCCCCTCCCTTCCTGGAGTCCCTGAGGCCACAGAACCCAGCAGAATAGGTGTCCCGTGAGTGCAGCCCAGCTGCCCCCTCAGCCCGACTCCCCTCCCGAGGGCAGCGGCACACAGGGGGTGGGCACACGCCCCTGGATGACGGAGCTGCTCACACAGGTGCCCCCGGTTCCCAGGTCGGAGTCGGCAGCACAGAGCAGGGGGTCAGTGCCGCCCTTGCTGGGTCCCTGGGCAGCGAACGCACATCCCTGAGCTTCCGCCAGAGAAGCATCTCCTGTTAAAGGAAGAGGAAATGGAACCCAGAGTTTCTTCAAACAATTTCCACACAGTCCAGGATCCAGGAAAAACTGACACTTATATGAAGAACCAGGAAACTAAATACTGAAGGGAAGTGAGACGGCACAGACACCAGCGGTGAGAGGCCTCAGATGATGACAGGAGGGACAGATGCTTTTAGGGACAGACATCAGATCTATTTGATTAACAAATACAAACAGTTTTGGGTCCAAAGGAGAAGGGGACAAATGGAAGGGAAAAAAAAAATAAAAGAATCATGAGAACAAGTTTGTCAGAATAACCTGAGAATACAATAGGTGAAAATAAAAAAGTTCTCTGTACAATATCAAAGACATGTAATATTTATTATATAATTCATTTACTTGTTTACTGATAAGGTATTTGGTGACAGGAAAAAAGGCAGCCTCTCCCTCCTCAAAGGCTTCCCAGGAGTCACGAGGGGTAAAGAACCGCCTACCAGTGCAAAAGGCATAGGAGATGTGGGCTCTGTCCCTGGGTGGGAAGATCCTCTGGAGCAAGAAACGGCAGCCCACTTCAGTGTTCTTGTCTAGACAATCCCATGGACAGACGGGCCTGGTGCGCTAGAGTCCACGGGGTCACTAAGGAGTCAGACAGGATTGAGAACCAAGCAGCTGAACAGCACCTTGCTCACAATCTCCCCGCCGTGAACGTTCCCCGAGCACGTCACCAGGGGGCGATGTTTACCGCTCAGAGTTGGCAAATCCTCAACACACCCGCATGGTCCGCTGAGCTGGCCCTGCTTCCGGGCTCAGCGGCCTGAGTTGGACGGGACAGCAGGTGCTTCCTCTCAGGGGACAGACTCAGAGCCGCGGCCCCCAGGCCTCCTCCTGGGAGTGAAGCTGCACCCGGGGCCGAGCACCCAGAATTGGAGGGTGAAGGGGTCAGGGGGTCATGAGTCCCCACCCTCTTCCCAGAAAGAGAGGAGGGGAGGAGCCCCCAGAGCCCACCCCGTGCACCCCTCCAGCTCTCCTCAGCCTGCACCCGCTCCTCCTCATCTCTGCTCACAGCCTGCCCTCCCGCTCCCCTCACTCACGATTCTCCTCCCAGTCCTGGGCGTCTCTCTTTCTACAGACCTCCCGTGACCGTGTAGGTCTGTAGACCGTGATCTCCATGGTCAGGAGCCAGCTCCCTCTGTCGGAAGATCATGGCCGTGTCTCCAGATCTTCCTGAAACACTCACTTCCTCGGCCCCTCCTTGCACCTCTAACCCTTCCTTCCCGAGAAGCCTCAGGTCTCTGGTGCTCAGGTGTGACCCCTACTCGTCCCCTCCCTGCCGGGGGCCAGCATGAGGAACTCCGCCCATGGCAAAGGTCATGAGGAAGGAGGCTTCGGCATACGCAAAGGCGGGATCCAGCCTCAGGAAACCCCCTGTTCCCTGAGCATCTACCCCCAAAACCAGAGTCTGCCTACTTTACACTTTATGCTCTCACCTACACCTCTGAGTTTATGGGGGGCTGTCCCCCACCTTTCTCGGAGAAGGAGTTAACCTACAGCTCCAGTTAATAAAAATTCCTGGGCGTGACAAGGGTGTCTCAGGTCAAACCTCTCTTCTGGCAGACTAGCTTGTGTGACAGGGTTATCCACACTCTTGCTACTATGTACATGGTTGTTTACAACCTCTCAACCATAAGCAGCACAGAGAGTTTGGACTATTTTGAAAGTTTTAGTTAGCATTGGGTTTTTCTAAAGATAAAAATCATGTTGGTGAAGGGGTTTTCATTTATTGGGCCAGTGTTTGCTGCTAAATCCCTTGCCGTTATACATGTTAATGAATATATAACTAGCATATAGGAGAAATAAGTATTAACTTTTAAGATTAATCATGTTAAACCTTAGGCTAAGTAAATTCCTTTCTTAATTGTAACCCACTACACCCTCACCCTACAAGAATGCAACTTTATCTGGTACCTTCGGAGGGTGGTGCCTGGTTTAAGAAAAATCACCCCTGGAAAATAAGTTTCTTGTTGACTGACCTTTATCAGAAAGAAAGGATCATAAAATGGTAGCAGGCCCCCTGGCGAGAAGATGATGTAAAACCCCTAAGACCTTTTTGTATACATTTATATGAAGCACCTGATTTTGATAAAGGTCAGGACTGCTGACCCCTGCGTGACTTTAAAATTTCCATTTGTCTCTATGTGTAAAAAAAGGTATATAAGCAAACCTGAAAATAAAGAAAACGGATCAGTTTCTGGACAGACTGCTTCCCCCGTGTTTTTCTTTCTTGTTCTCTGTTTTTCTGGCTGAATTCCCATCTGGAGCGTGGGTACTTGCCAAGCCTGCTAATTTTGCCCTGGCTTCTAAGATCCACGCGAGAGGGAGCCCAAGGCGGGGCACCCTCTGATATTCAAGTGGGGGCCGGTGGCCTACGAAGGTGGTGCAAATCTCTTGTCTTGAGATTTTATTGGTACCCCACGTAAACCAAGTTATTCAGCCTCTTTTTCTCCACTAATTTTCCTACTACACTATTCTTTTCTAATCTCTTTATACTTCTAATTAAATAGCTTTTTCCTAGAATGCCAACTCCGTCTCCACTTCGAATTATCCTGGATCCACTGGGGCTGGACCCTGGCACCTCCCTGTGCCTCCCCAGGGTCCCCTCATTTCTCAGGGGATCTTGAACCCCTCTAGTAGGTGATTTATTCGCTGAAACCTCACACTCCGTCCTGTGTGCCCATCGAGTGAGGAATCATGAGGGGAGAGAAACCCTGGTCCTGAGACCTGGAGATGATTCCTGCCTGAGGAGCATCTGTGCTCAGCTGCTGTGGGACTGACTTTATGCACAGTGAGCCCGGGGAAGCTGTGGGGCCCTGGGCTGGGAAAGCAGCCCTGTCCTGGGGCTCTGCCCCCGGGGCCGGCACTGCAGCTCTGTCTGACCATGTCTATGGCCACATCTGAGATTCCCGAGAACAGCTGATCTGCCTTGTCCAGTCCTGTCGCTCATCTCAGATCTGAGACCGACCCATGGCTCTGATAACTCAGCCTGCCCTGTTTCACAGATAGAACGTCCTGCTACGACATAAAAATCCCCCAGTGGAGATGCCGTACCTGTCAGAAAGTCTTTAAAATTATCTTATTTAGAGAACAGAGGCTACAAGGAAAAGTATGTTTTAGAAATAGTACCATGGCAATGCAGAATTAAAACAGAGCCAGAGTGGACACAGCCCAGTGACTTAACAACAGCATTTTCTTCAGTTCAATTTAGGCACCTATTTTAAGTGACGACCTTAGATTTTTACTACTCCATGAACACATTTTGGACACAAATCTCAAATCACACATCCACAGTGTAACACTCACATGCACTACAGGATAAGCTACAGTTGGCTGTTGTTGTCCATCCAAACACATCCTGAAGGGTATAATTTCAAAATCAGTTTGGGGAAAGTTGACTCTAAGAGCTCTGATCACCAGGTCAGGATGTGTGTTTGGCCAGGACTCCAGGGGGCGCTCCGAGGCTTTTCCTGAGTATCTGCAGGGGTAAGAGCAGAGACCAGCCCCCTGCTGCTTCCTACTCAGGGCTCCCTGCTGCTTCCTACTCAGGGCTCCCTGCTGTGACCTCCCATCCCCAAGCCCCATGCAACCCCACCCCCGATCACACACTGGCCTCCCTCATGCACAGGAAGGTGATTCAGGTCCCAGAGGTGATCAGAGCATTGTGGGGGCAGGACGGGGAGGATGGTTATTTGCATGAAAGGCCCCGCCCCCTCTCAGGCTATGAAGAGGGGAAAGAGCGGTGTGGGGACGCTCTGCTCAGCTGTGGGGCCGCAGACGGCAGGACGCCCTGACCGTGTCCACCATGGCCTGGTCCCCTTTGCTCCTCACCCTGGTCGCTCTCTGCACAGGTGACTGGATGGGGGAACAGGGGAAGGGCCCTGGGAAGCCTCACAGCCTTGCTCTCTGCTATCATGCCTGGACCCCCAGTCACCATCTCTGTCTCTCCCCCTTCCAGGATCCTGGGCCCAGGCTGTGCTGACCCAGCCGCCCTCCGTGTCCGGGTCCCCGGGCCAGAGGGTCTCCATCACCTGCACTGGAAGCAGCAGCAACATCGGGGGTGGTAATTATGTAGGCTGGTACCAACAGCTCCCAGGATCAGGCCTCAGAACCATCATCTATAGTACTAGCAGTCGACCCTCGGGGGTCCCGGACCGATTCTCCGGCTCCAGGTCTGGCAACACGGCCACCCTGACCATCAGCTCGCTCCAGGCTGAGGACGAGGCCGATTATTACTGTGCAACTTATGAAAGCAGTAGCTATAATGGCACAGTGCTCCAGGCCAGGGGGGAAGTGAGACAAAAACGTGCTCTCCTCCAGACATGGGCCTCCCAGGGCTGAAGCATCTCTGTCCAAGCAGACACTGGAGCAGCAGCTCTGAAATGGACGTAAAACATATTTCATTTCACACGGTGAGAACAAGCATGTGTGGTTGTACTCACAACTCACTGCATGTTTTCAGCCAAAATGCCCTCAGCTGCTCTTCCCAGTCCTGCTCCATGTGAGACCATTTAGGGGAAAGGGAATGTGGATGCTCCACCATATTTAAAGTTACTTGTTCAAACATTATCATTTTAATTTCTAATCTTGAGTAGTGTGTTTTCTTATTAGTTTCAACTGATATTTTAGAAGAATCTCAATTTAATGGCTTTATTGTTAACTTTCCTTGATAAGGTTGCAGGTATATTAATTCTACACCTGTTTACTGTTGGTTTCTTTAACCCCTAGAGCTGGTGCTGCTGTGAGTGACCACACCGCAGCCCTGAGGCCCTGGACTGCTGAGACTGGCAATGGTTTCAGGGCCTGTGTGTGGGGAGACCCATGTCCCGGGAGAGACCACAGGAGACCTGGGGCTCCCTGCACCCTGAGCTGTGACATCAGTGTCGGCTGCTCTGCTCTTACTGGAATCAGCAGAAGCCAGCGAGCCCTCCTCCGTCCTCCGGTCCTACCACTCAGACTCCAGGAAGAACCAGGCTCTGGGGTCCCTGAGAGTTTTCTGGATCCAAAGGTGCCTCGGCCAACTCAGGGCTCCTGCTCGTCTCTGGGCTGCAGCCTGAGGACGAGGCTGACTCTGACCATGCAGGCTGGTGCAACAGGGCTCCTCACAGCGACACAGGTAGACGGGAAACTGGGACGAGAGCCTGAGCCTGTCAGGGGCTGGTTCTTAGAGAACCGTCAAATTTAAATATTACCCCAGAATCAACTTATTCCTGAGGTATGTTCTGGTTCATAATATGTCTACTCCCAATGGTACAGTCAGTTTTGCTGAAATCTCAGAAAATATAAACAGATTCTGATTCCACTGAAGTGCACCCTGGGCAGCCGGGTGATGACGGGAGCCGTGGAGCTGAGCTCCCTCACTTGAGATCAGGAGCAGGAGGCTTTCCCAGATGCGCCTTCAGCAGAGTCTGTGGACCATCCCAGCGGGCAGATCGTCCCCCAGGGTGAGAACTCTGCTCCTGAAGGGGCAGAGCAGAGAGCGTGAGGAGTGAGGGGCACCGGTGATACATTGCAGGCGGCAGGGAGCCCCAGGAGTGGCTCTCCTGACCCACAGGTGCTGGCTCTGTGCTGCCCTCTGCTCCTCTTGTCTCCACCCCATCGGAGCATTTCCTCCTGCAGGGTTGGGGTGGTCTGTGGCCTGTCAGGAGCAGGGGCTCCCCAAGATGTTCCTGGGTCCCTCTGCTTGTGACACCCATGATGAGTTCAGATTCAAGGGCCCCACGTCCTGTAGAAGGAACAGCGGGGAAGCGGGGATCACCATGGCAATGATGACAAGTGATTCCTGGGAAAATCCCTGCGCTTCTGATCCTGTACAGAGGTGAGGGACACTGAGGGTTTCAGCCCTGTTCTCTGGCTCCTGGTGGGTCCTCTCGCCCTCCTGGATCACTCTGGACCCCATCCTGAGGAGGAGGCTGGTCATCAGTGTCACACAGCTCATCACTAACCACAGCCACAGGAATTCCCGTGTGATGGGGATGTCTGATAAAAGCGTGCCCTGTACTCCCGTGTCGGCCCCATCACTGCCTGACCCTGGCTGTGACGTCACCAGTACTGGTTTAGATCTCTGCTGTCAGTCATGCTATTAAATCTAGGCAGGCTCACCTCCTCATCCTGCTCCATCATTAGGGGTCCATGAAATTGTCTCTTTTCCTCTCTGGTCTCCAAATACAAGCAGAATGCCCATGTGCCCAGATACACAGGGTCCCTTGCTGGGGTCCAGCTTCGGCAGAGTCCAGGGATATCCTCAGGATGGACGACATCCGCAAATGAAGAAAGATAGAGATAGAAATAAAGAGACAACCCGGGGTGACCAAGCTTCTTCGGTGAGCAAGGCCCTTTACTTCATTCTTCTCGGGACTTTTATACCCTGAGTTATACATACAGCAAGGTGAAAAATGCAGAGGCAACTCAACATTCCATCAGTAATAACTTTTATCAATATCAGGTTCCTTCCTGCAGAAGTCTTATTTTCTGTACATCATCTTCTTTTCATGTTGATATTCCATGACCTCCTTTTGATAAAGGTTGGTCAGCCAGAGCACCAGAACAGTGATTTTCCCTTAAAGTGTTTCTTCTTAAATTTTAGCCTGCATCACCCTTAAAGTACAAAGTTACATTTTTATGGAGCGAAGATTCAACAGGTTACAGCAAAGAAAGAACTTATTAACTCAAAGTCTAATGTTGCTAATGCTAAGGCTATTACTTGTTTTTTCTACATCCTGACTATATGCAATCCCAGGAACAGAATGGATAGGGATTTGAGAAATTGGCAGCAAGCATTGCAGAGGCTCAACAATCTGGATAAAGCTTCCATGTAAGCTAAAATGCTAACAGAGGGTTTGAAACACTCCTTTCATGCCCAGGAGATTTATTAACTAAAGCCATAAGTTAACTCTTTTGGTCAGGGACAGCACCCTGCTAATGTCAGAAGAGCTGGTGAAAGACATAAAATAGGAAGACAGACAGATTCTGGTTTGGGGGTAGATGCTCAAGCAGGTCCAGGGGGTCCATCGAGTCCTGAGGCCTTGCTCATCAGGACTCTTCCGCATGACCTTGTCATGGGTCGGATGGCCCAGGGATTCCCTCAAGTCCTGCATGAACTTGTCATGGGTGGGATCTCCCGTGCTGGCTCCCGGCAGTCCCTCACAGGTCTGAGCAAGATGTTGAGGAAGCAGAAGCTCAGCATCTGTGCCCTGGACCCCAGGGGCCTCTCCCAACCCCCCACGTCCCTCTCCTGCTCCAGGCTTTTGCTCTGCCCTGAAGCCGGACACTTAGGGAAACTGGGTGCCTCCCTGTCTCTGGACACTGCACCCTAGGAGCCCTCCTCTCCAGGTGAAGGAGACACTTCCCCTTAGGACACGGCTCTCAGACTCCTCACTTGCCCATACCTTCGACTTTTGCCTCATGGTCTCTCCCACTTTTCCCTCCCTGGTTCCTTGTTTGAGATGATATTGGATAAATGTCACTATTTTGGACATGGACCTTATAAACCCATCTCCATTAAATCTATGGATTCTAACAATCAAAGGTTAGAACCTTAGACTTCACCATGTCCAGTGAAGATCAGGTAATGTTCATAAGGGTTTCTCAACCAGAGATGAAACAGGAGCCCAGACAAGGATGAGATTCCCACTTATAGTCATAATCTTTTTATCAAACATTTAATATAGAAAGATTATAAAATTAGACTAGAAACATCTTTAAATATCTGAGTCAAACAGACGTACTGTGAGGCCCTTGATCAAGGGTAAGTGAGAACCCCCGGAAGTGACCAAGAAGAGAACTGTTGCTCCTGAGAGCCGCCTATTCTCTTTGCAAAGAGAGAAATGAGAGCAGAGGCATGCAGTGTGGGCTGGGAAGGTCCCGGGAGGCCCTGCACATTCAGCCCTGACCACCTGTCAACCTGGGAAGGAAGCTCACACAGAACCATGAGCAGGCACGGCCCACGGGCATGCTGGGAGTCTGAACCTGGAAACTCAGGTTCCGGTGGCTGTGTTCTGGCAGTGAACCCACGAGCTAGGCGGAGCGAGCTGAGACATCAGGGAATCCTGAACTTCATTAGTTTATCAGCATGCCATTCAGGGGTCTGAGGTCATTAGGCACCTGGAAAACTCAATGACCAGGCCCAGACTAGACGAAGGGGGCTCATTCTACCGCCCTGGGCGGTGACATCAGGGAGACCCAGCTGCAAGTGTGAGAAAGCCTTCCCAGGAGGCTGTGGTGGGAAGCTGGGGAGAAGGAGGCCTGACTCCAGCAGGGGGCGCTGTGGGTCTGGTCCTGAGAGAGCAGGGTCCTGGCCAGGCAGGCTGGCACCTCCTCCCTTGGCTCTTGCCCACGTGGGCAGCAGGGTCCTCACTGGAGGGTGACGTTCCTGCACCTGGGCCCCCAGGGGACACGGCAGCTCTCAGCTCAGAGCCACAGGCTTGCCTCTCAGTTCCTGCTGCTCTGTCGTGGGGTCAGTGCCCAGACCTGACATCCACCCAAGGACAGAGGGACGGTCATACAACGAAAATGGACTTCCTTCAGGAACCTCGCCCTCCAGGGACACCTGGACAGGGGGTGAGACTGCTGCAGAGGCTGCCCCATTGCCCGCAGAGCGCCCGGGTGTTCCCAGTGGAGGAGGGGTGCAGGCAAGAGCCCTCTGTCACCATCCCTGTCATTTAAAAGTGTTCCCTGCCATTTAAAAGTGTCCCCTGTGGTGTTATTTGGCAGCTTCAGCATTTGCAGGGAAGCCTGGAAACTGGGACTGTGTCAGTTTAGATGGCTTCATTCCTCGTTCCTTCCCTTTATGTTAACACCTGTGACATGAAATACATGAACTCAGGAGCTCCGCCAACTGTCATCAGCATGTTCGTATAAGAAAGAGTTAAGGAGGAATACATATTTTCACCTCTATGAGCTGAGCTTTTCAAGCACCTCTGACAGGAATCAGGTGGATTTCATTAAACAGATGCTTTAGCAGCAAATCTAACATGAGTACACATAAGAAGAGTATTTACATTTTTATGTGAAAGCAACAAGAGATGAACAAGACCTTTCCTGTCTCTTCCACACACCTGAAAACGAGACGTCTGAGCTCCTTCTCCTCCTCGTTGCCCCCACACCCCTCCTCCATCCCGCGTCCACGGCTCCACCCAGAACCACAGGGAAGGCAGTTTTACAAGGTCCACGGTGCTCACCACACCTACCTCTTACAAACGGGGTTTTTCTATTTCTGATAATGAGACATGCGTTCCAACTTTGCTGGAACTGAACTTGCCAGCTATCATAATTGCATGATGAAATGGTGACGTTTTCACCCTAAAAGCTACAGTTCTACTGAAGCTAGTCCACACTGCCATATCTTTTTACAGCACAGGAGGCTGTCACCCCTAGCCTGGCCATGTGGCTCGCATGTCACCACCCCTGCCCTGGTCCCCGCACCGCCGGGACTAGAGACACTTTACAGGACTGTGCTCCAGGGCGACCGCTCACCCTTCACAGCAGACACAGGCTCCGGGATCTCCTGCTCGGCTCAGGGCTGGAGGAGGACGGACAGCACCGCACAGACGGGACTCAGGGTTCCCGGAGAAGACAGAGTGTTCTAAAGACGGGCTCGGGTTTGGGAAAGGCTGGATTATTGTGGCAAGAGAGACAGACTTGCAAACTCCTCCTTCAGCCTCAGACACTCCGGGGAGGAGATAGAGGACCGAGGTCACCAGGTCACGGGGGCACAATTGCTGAAAGGCATCGCCCCATCTCTCAGGGGCTCCTCCCCGAGCTGTCCCTGCTCTGTGTGAGGTCCAGCATCTGCCTCCTTCAAGTCCTCCCACCCCAGGGCCCTCAGGTGACCTTGGCAGGGAGAGGAGGAAGTGATTTGCATGAGGCGCCTCCTCCTCCTGACAGGTTGGAGGCATGAAAAGGCCCAGGACCCCACCTGCAGCCCAGGAGGCTGAGGAGGCTGCGTCCTGGGAGGGTCTCCACCATGGCCTGGACGGTGTTTCTGCTCGGGCTGCTCGCTTGTGGCTCAGGTCAAGGGCCGGGACTCTGCACGCTTGGGGCACCTCCACGCAGGGCCTCAGGGCACCTCACCTCCATAACAACTGCCTTCTCTCTTCTGTCTCTCTTAGGGGTAGAAGCTCAGACTGTGATCCAGGAGCCAGCACTGTCAGTGTCTCCAGGAGGGACGGTCACGCTCGCCTGTGCACTGAGCTCTGGGTCAGTCACTACTTACAACGAACCCAGCTGGTACCAGCAGACCCCAGGCCAGGTTCCCAGAAATGTTATCTACAACACAAATACCCGTGCCTCTGGCGTCCCTGATCGCTTCTCTGCCTCCATCTCTGGGAACAAAGCCACCCTCACCATCACGGGGGCCCAGCCCGAGGACGAGGCTGACTATCACTGCTTGTTGTACCAGGGCAGTGGTAGTTACAGCTACACAGTGGTGGGAGCCCATGGGGAAGTGCTACTAAAACCTGCCCATGTGCCTGGAGGGTCAGCCTTTAGAGGCAGGAGAGGGTGGAGAGGGTGGAAGTGGTCAGCACCCCTATGGAGAGGGAGGCTCCGGATCCATCTCCTGCCCATGGTTCATGGCCCCGTGCCTCTTGCTGTCTCTCCCCGGGTGTGTCCAGGTCTCCAAGAGGACCCCTCAGCCTATAATGATGGGAAGGGGGGCTCAGGTGCCCATTTTATCAACAACATTGAGACTCAGAGACCCCCAACAGCCAGCACGACCCTTCTTGTTCAAAGAGTTTTAAGAGACGTACTCAGTTTCATTAACTTGATGATGGAAAGTAAAATAATACTTGTCCATTTCTTTACATGTGCGCAATAGCCTGATCCACAGAACACGTGCTGATCTGATTATACACCACGTGCTCACAGTCTTTGGAGAAGGAAACAGCAACCCACTCCCGTGTTCTTGCCTGGAGAATCCCAGGGATGAGGGAGCCTCGTGGGCTGCCGTCTATGGGGTCGCACAGAGTCGGACACGACTGAAGCGACTTAGCAGCTCACAGTCATAGCACTAAAGCTAATCATGGAAAAGAAGCTTTGAAAGCCTGCAAGTCTGATATTGTCCCAGACAGCTCGTGCTCTCTGAAAGTTGTCCCAGACTTCCAGGCTATTTTAATTTTGGTCTTCAATTAAACAATCTGACATGGTTTTAGTATTTTAAAATGCCATATTAAATGTCTATGAATTTTATTGATGACCATATTGGTAGATTTTTAAACATACATATGCATGTGTATATATATGTATGCGTGTATGTATGCATATTTGATTTTGGAAAGTGTTGCTCCCTGAGAAGCTGGACAGCCAGTGT
Organism: Capra hircus; assembly: GCF_001704415.2. Lineage (NCBI taxonomy): Eukaryota > Metazoa > Chordata > Mammalia > Artiodactyla > Bovidae > Capra > Capra hircus. Next base: position 570,983 of record NC_030824.1, on the reverse strand, counting down.
CTATCCCTGCTGTGCTCATAACACAGGGCACGGCTGTGTATGTTCCTGGGCTGAGTGTGAGCTGGCATCAACCAAGGCCCAGCAGCACTCCCACCAAGAGATGGGGTCTAGGGGGTTATAAGGGGCGCTGTGGGTCTCCCCAGGGTCTGCACTGTGGGTGGCACCTGCTGTGTGACCCCCGCCCCCACCAACTACTAGGTCTCGATGAGTGGGTCTCTGTGTGTGATGGGCACTCAGCAGGATGTCTTCTCGGGCCTGGCCTGGGTCCCTGCTCACAGGTCACTGTGGATGCCGGGAGATGCTTCCTCCTGGTCCCTCCTGGGGGGCAAACTCTTAGTCTCCCCGCCTCACCTCGATTCCCTAAACTCACCCATCAAACAGGGGCGTTGAAAGAGTTTGTGTCTGTGATTTGGGTAAACAGCAGCCACTGGGGTGGGTGAAGGGGCGGCTGTGGGCACAGGGGCCCCTGTGAGGAAGGGCAGACAGGCCCTAGACTCAGTGGGGGAGCTTTGAGGGCACCCCAGTGAATGAGGGAGGCGCAGAGTGTGGTGATGGCACAGCCCGTGATGTCACTTCCCAGGACCCACCGTCTCCAGGGCCCCTCTCTGGGGAGAAGAGCTTTTTGGGAGATTCCGCATCTGTGAGAAAGAGGGAGGTGTCATCATGTCCCCCAGAATCTGTCCTCAGTGCCCTGGCGCCTGGTCCTGACGTGTGTGTGATGGAGGGGTGTGTGTGTGTGTGTGTATATGATGGAGGGGTGTGTGTCTGTGTGTGTGTGTGTAAGATGGAGGGGTGTGTGTGTGTGTGTGTGTGAGATGGAGGTGTGTGGGTGTGTGTGTGTGAGATGGAGGGATATGTGTGTGTGATGGAGGTGTGTGTGTGTGTGATGGAGGTGTGTGATGGAGGGGTATGTATGTGTGTGTGTGATGGAGGTGTGTATGTGTGTGTGATGGAGGTGTGTGTCTGTGTGTGTGGGTGATGGAGCAGTGTGTGTGTGTGATGGAAGGGTGTGTGTGTGTGTGTGTGTGTGTGATGGAGGTGTGTGATGGAAGGGTGTGTGTATGTGTGTGTGTGCGATGAAGGTGTGTATGTGTGTGTGATGAAGGTGTGTATGTGTGTGTGATGGAGGTGTGTGTCTGTGCGTGTGGGTGATGGAGCGGTGTGTGTGTGTGTGTGATGGAGGGGTGTGTGTGTGGTAGAGGTGTGTGTGTGTGTGTGATGGAAGTGTGTGATGGAGGGGTGTGTGTGTGTGTGTGTGTGATGGAGGTGTGTACGTGTGTGTGATGGAGGTGTGTGTTGTGTGTGTGTGTGATGGAGCGGTGTGTGTGTGTGATGGAGGGGTGTGTGTGTGTGTGTGATGGAGGTGTGTGATGGAAGGGTGTGTGTATGTGTGTGTGATAGAGGGGTGGGTGTGTCTGTGTGTGTGTGTGTGTGAGATGGGGTGTGTGTGTGTGATATGGAGGGGTATATGTGTCTGTGTGATAGAGGTGTGTGTGTGTGTGTGTGATGGAGGTGTGTGATAGAGGGGTCGGTGTGTCTGTGTGTGTGTGTGTGAGATGGGGGTGTGTGTGTGTATGATATGGAGGGGTGTATGTGTGTGTCTGATAGAGGTGTGTGTGTGTGTGTGTGATGGAGGTGTGTGTGTGTGTGTGATGGAGGTGTGTGATGGAGGGGTGTGTGTGTGTGTGTGTGTGTGTGTGTGATAGAGGTGTGTGTGTGTGTGATGGAGGTGTGTGTCTGGACGTGTGGGTGATGGAGGTGTATACAGAGGTGTGTGTGTGTCTGATAGAGGTGTGTGTCTGGACGTGTGGGTGATGGAGGTGTATATAGAGGGGTGGGTGTGTCTGTGTGTGTGCGTGTGTGTGTGATGGAGGTGTATATAGAGGGGTGGGTGTGTCTGTGTGTGTGCGTGTGTGTGTGATGGAGGTGAGTGTGGAGCAGGAAGGGCTGGAGGAGTGTCAGGATCGGAGCCTTTACTCTGGGGAGAAGGAACAGTCTGGGGCCCGCAGGCAAGGCTTCCTCTGTGCTCCCCTAGTGCCTCAGAGGCTCGGAACTGGCCCACAGTTGGCTCCTAAATATCTTCTTTGGATTTGGTGTGAATTCCTGCCCCCTGATCCTCCGCAGCTGAGCAGGCCTCCCTGTGGGCTTGCTGTGGGCACCGCTGGGCACTCGCTGTGGACGCACCCTCCCCCACCCACCCTCACTGTCAGCCCCATCTGAATTACTATCATTTCCTCCATTTCCCTGAACTGGACACGGCGACCCGAGAGACGACCCCAGTTCCTCAGGGGTATCCCAGCCGTGTTGAAACACTGGCTGGAGGCTTCATCCCTGGCTGACACCCACGTCCTCATCTTCACCAGGAGGTGCCAGGATGCGGAAAGCAAAGCAGTGTAACCCAGGACACAGAGAGGTGTGTAAAGGCCCCTCTGCCGTGCGTGTGAGGTCACACTTCATGTGTGGGCATCAGACTCACGAGTTACAGACACCCAGTCGCGCAGTCTGCAGCTGCTGCGGAAGGCGACCAGGAGCCGGCCACGGTGAGGGGCCCGCTGTGGAGGAGGCTGGGGAGCGGCGGGGAGCGGGGCACGGGTCCACCCCGAGGGAGCCTTGGGCGGGCTTCAAGCTCGGTGAGGGCGAAAGACCGGGGCTCAGTTCAGCGGTTCCTTCTCCTGCTCTCCCAGGAAAGGCTGCCGCAGAAGTGGTGACAAAGACGGGGTGGGAGGCGGGCCGCGAGGCCCCAGGGCCGCCCTCAGAGCTTCTCAGCCTGAGTGTACATCTCTGCCTGGTGACCACGAACATCCTTTATTTGGGGCCTGGTTTTCTGCTCCTGAACGTAGAGTGGCTCCTCTCGGGCCTCCTGCACCCACGCAGCCGCCACTTCTTTTCTGGGTGTTGATTCTAAACGGTCTTGTAGGTCTTCATAGAACTGTTCAACTTCAGCTTCTTCAGCGTTACTGGTTGGGGCATAGACTTGGATTACCGTGATATTGAATGGTTTGCCTTGGAGACGAACAGAGATCATTCTGTCGTTTTTGAGACTGCATCCAAGTACTGCATTTCAGACTCTTTTGTTGACCATGATGGCTACTCCATTTCTTCTAAGGGATTCCTGCCCACAGTAGTAGATATAATGGTCACCTGAATTAAATTCACCCATCCAGTCCATTTTAGTTCTCTGATTCCTAGAATGTGGATGTTCAGTCTTGCCGTCTCCTGCTTGACCACTTCCAATTTGCCTGGATTCATGGACCTACACATGGACATCCCCAGATGGTCAACACCGAAATCAGATTGATTATATTCTTTGCAGCCAAAGATGGACAAGCTCTATACAGCCAGCAAAAAACAAGACTGGAGCTGACTGCGGCTCAGATCATGAACTCCTTATTGCCAAATTCAGACTTAAATTGAAGAAAGTAGGGGAAACCATTAGACCATTCATGTATGACCTAAATCAAATCCCTTGTGATTCTACAGTGGAAGTGAGAAATAGATTTAAGGGACTAGATCTGATAGATAGAGTGCCTGATGAACTATGGAATGAGGTTTGTGACATTGTACAGGAGACAGGGATCAAGACCATCCCCATGGAAAAGAAAGGCAAAAAAGCAAAATGGCTGTCTGGGGAGGCCTTACAAATAGCTGTGAAAAGAAGAGAAGCAAAAAGCAAAGGAGAAAAGGAAAGATATAAGCATCTGAATGCAGAGTTCCAAAGAATAGCAAGAAGAGATAAGAAAGCCTTCCTCAGTGATCAATGCAAAGAAATAGAGGAAAACAACAGAATGAGAAAGACTAGAGATCTCTTCAGGAAAATTAGAGGCACCAAGAGAACATTTCATGCAAAGATGGGCTCGATAAAGGACAGAAATGGTATGGACCTAACAGAAGCAGAAGATATTAAGAAGAGGTGGCAAGAATACACAGAGGAACTGTACAAAAAAGAGCTTCACGACCCAGATAATCATGATGGTGTGATCGCTCATCTAGAGCCAGACATCCTGGAATGTGAAGTCAAGTGGGCCTTAGAAAGCATCGCTATGAACAAAGCTAGTGGAGGTGATGGTATTCCAGTGGCGCTGTTTCAAATCCTGAAAGATGACGCTGTGAAAGTGCTGCACTCAACATGCCAGCATATTTGGAAAACTCAGCAGTGGCCACAGGACTGGAAAAGGTCAATTTTCATTCCAATCCCAAAGAAAGGCAATGCCAAAGAACGCTCAAACTACCGTACAATTGCACTCATCTCACATGCTAGTAAAGTAATGCTCAAAATTTCTCCAAGCCAGGCTTCAGCAATACGTGAACCGTGAACTTCCTGATGTTCAAGCTGGTTTTAGAAAAGGCAGAGGAACCAGAGATCAAATTTCCAACATCCGCTGGATCATGGAAAAAGCCAGAGAGTTCCAGAAAAACATTATTTCTGCTTGATTGACTATGCCAAAGCCTTTGACTGTGTGGATCACAATCAACTGTGGAAAATTCTGAAAGAGAACACCTGACCTGCCTCTTGAGAAATCTGTATGCAGGCCAGGAAGCAACAGTTAGAACTGGACATGGAACAACAGACTGGTTCCAAATAGGAAAAGGAGTACGTCAAGGCTGTATATTGTCACCCTGCTTATTGAACTTCTATGCAGAGTACATCATGAGAAATGCTGGACTGGAAAAAGCACAAGCTGGAATCCAGATTGTCAGGAGAAATATCAATAACCTCAGATATGCAGATGACACCACCCTTATGGCAGAAAGTGAAGAGGAACTAAAGAGCCTCTTGATGAAAGTGAAAGAGGAGAGTGAAAAAGTTGGCTTCAAGCTCAACATTCAGAAAACGAAGATCACGGCATCCGGTCCCATCACTTCATGGGAAATAGATGGGGAAACAGTGGAAACAGTGTCAGACCTTAGTTTGGGGGGCTCCAGAATCACTGCAGATGGTGACTGCAGCCATGAAATGAAAAGACGCTTTTTCCTTGGATGAAAAGTTATGACCAACCTAGATAGTATATTCAAAAGCAGAGACATTACTTTGCCGACCAAGGTCCATCTAGTCAAGGCTAAGGTTTTTCCAGTGGTCATGTATGGATGTGAGAGTTGGACTGTGAAGAAGGCTGAGCACCGAAGAATTGATGCTTTGGAACTGTGGTGTTGGAGAAGACTCTTGAGAGTCCCTTGGACTGCAAGGAGATCCAACCGTCCAATCTGAAGATCAGCCCTGGGATTTCTTTGGAAGGAATGATGCTAAAGCTGAAACTCCAGTACTTTGGGCACCTCATGCGAAGAGTTGACTCATTGGAAACGACTTTGATGCTGGGAGGGATTGGGGGCAGGAGGAGAAGGGGACGACCCAGGATGAGATGGCTGGATGGCATCACGAACTCGATGGACGTGAGTCTGAGTGAACTCCGGGAGTTGGTGATGAACAAGGAGGCCTGGCGTGCTGCGATTCATGGGGTGGCAAAGAGTCGGACACGACTGAGCGGCTGAACTGAACTGAACTTTGAAAAATAAGAATGACTTTCCCATCAACCCCAGGTGAAGGGCTGGGAGTCGTTAAAAGTACATCTTGGAAAGACATCTTGAAAACAAGATGTTGAGGTACTGATGTGACTGATGAAAACCATCAGTGACTGTTCCAGAGCCTTGAGGGAGTTGCTGAGAAAGGGGGTCACTAGCCGAAGGGCTAAACAAAGTCACGAAAGGCCTGAAGGACGGTGTGTTGTGTGTCCTCATTCCCAATCTGAGATTGTAAAGAACAGATGTCTCTTGAGCAAGATTAAGGAAGTGGAAGTCAACAGTAAAAGCAGGCAAGGATCGGGATCTGGGCTTTGGCTGCGAATGGCATTATTTTTCCTTATTCTTCTGCGGCACTGCTCCCCCAGGTTGGTTCATTATTGGGCTGGTCCCAACAAGTTGCTTCATGTAATCTCCATGAAAGGTTGTTGCTGAACCACCCAAAGACACCGGGATTCTTGGCCTCAGGAAGAAAAGAATTCAATCCAGGGCCAGAGATGAGCTTTTGTGTAATAAACTTTTATTAAAGTATCAAAGAGACAGAGAAAGCTTCTGACATAGGCATCAGAAGAGGGTAGAAAGAGTACCCCCTTGCTAGTGTTAGCAATGGAGTGATATACTCCAATGAATCCAAAGAATGTCTGGAGGTTGTAAAGACCTCACCAGACTTACTTCCATAATTTACATTTTAAGATAACAGGATTAGCCAGAAGGTTTAATCCAGAGCCTGTCCTCAGGCAGGATACATTATTGTTATATAATCCTTGTAAAGACCAGACCTACTCCCATAATTTACATTTTAAGATAACAGGGTTAGCCAGAAGGTTTCATCCAGAGACTGTCCTCTGGCAGGATACATTATTGTTATATAATCGTAAAGAATGTAGAGGAAAATAAGAGTTTGTCCTTTCTTCCTCCTTGAGACTTCCAGAACCCTCTCTCCTTGGGGACCCCTAGACTTCTTATCAACCTACCTAGGAAATGACTCTCTCATCCCCAAAGTCCAGGATCTAGTAAAAAATATCACTGATACCAAGAACCAGGAAAATCAGTAACCATGGGAAAAGAGACTTACATAGACATCAATGCTGAGACGACTCAGATGATAAAATCAGGTGACAGATATTTGTAGTGAACAATCATCAAATCTATTTCATGAGGAAGCATAAGCACTTTGGGGGAAAAGGGAAAGGGAAATAAATGCAAAAAATACAGTTACGAGAACAAAGTGGGGCTTCCCTCATGGCTCAGTCCGTAAAGAATCCGCCTGCAATGCAGGAATCCGCCTGCAATGCAAGAGACCCAGGTTCGATTCCTGGGTCTGGAAGATCTCCTGGAGAAGGAAATGGCAGCCCACTCCAGTGTGCTTGCCTGGAGAGCCCCGTGGACACAGGAGCCTGGCGGCTACAGACCATGGCGGTCCCAAGAGTGGGGCATGCGGCTTAGCAACTAAACCAGCACCACCACGAGAACACAGTAGGCAGAAACATGGAAATACAACAGGTGAAAGTAAAAAGGAAACTCATCTGTTGAGCTCAAAGACGTGTGATACTTATTGTCATTTAATGAATTTTTTCGTTGTTGGAGTATTTGATGACCTGAGTAAAGGCAGTTGCCCCTCCTTCCTCGCAATTTCCCCACCATGATCATTCCCCGAGCACGTCACCAGGGGGCGCTGTGCACTTGCTCCGAACTTGCAAAGCCTGAACACACCAGATGGTCCCCTGACTGCATGAGTCCCCAGGCTCACTGGCCTGAGGTGGACGTGACAGCAGGTGCGTCCTCTCAGGGGACAGACTCAGAGCCCTGAACCCCCAGGCCTCCTGCTGGGAGTGAAGCTGCAAAGGGGGCCCATGAGTGAGAGCTGGAGGGTTTTGGGCTCAAGGGTTTATGAGGCCCCACCCTCTTCCCCAGGATCAGAGGAGGGGAGCAATGCCCAGATCCCGTCCCACGCACCCCTCGGCTCCCCTCAGTCTCCTCCTGCCCCTCCTCAGCTCTTTCCTAACAGCCTCCCTCCCCTGCCCCTTCCCCTCTGACTCATGGCTTTCCTTCCAGTCCTGGCCTCCGTTCTTTCTACAACCCTGTACCCCGTGACCCCTCCAGCATGATCAAGTTCACTTTGTCAAAAGTCGTGGACATGTTTTCCGATCTTCCTGAACGGGACCCTCACTTCCTCGTCCTCCCCTTGAACCCCTCCGACGTCTCCCTTGTGCAGAAGCCTCAGCAATCAAACTCTCAGGTATGGGTCCTCTCTGTGTCCCTGCGGAACCCCAGGACAGACCCAGCTCAGGTCACCCTCCCAGATGTGATACTGAACCCTGGGCAACACACAGAACTCAGGGAGGGGTTTGGTGGGTCAGAGGACAGGGGCACATTGTATGAGGGGCCCTTTCTCCTGGGGGTGGGGGCATGAGAGACGGGCAGTAGCAGCCTCAGCAGAGCTCCGGGGCGGCTGCACCTCGGCCTGGACTCCCCTCTTCCTCCTGATGCCCCTCCTTCACTGCACAGGTCAGGACAGCCCTCAGCACCCTGACTCCCCCTCCCTGACCACCCCCACCACATGCAGCAAAGGTACCTCCCTGTCCTTCCTCAGGACATACAGGGTGCTGTGCTTTCAGGGTCCCTCTCCCAGCCTGTGCTGATGCAGCCGCCTTGTGGAGCCTCGGCCAAGCTCACCTGCACCCTGAGCGGCGACTACAGCAGCTACCATGTGGGCTGGCACCAGAAGGTCCCAGGGAGGGGTCCCTGTTTCCTGATGCGAGTGGGCACCAGTGGTGTTGCTGGACAAGTGGGATGGGATCTCTGACTGCTTCTCAGGCTCGGGCTCTGGCCTGAGGGTACCTGACCTTCCTAGAACATCCCGGAGGAGGACAAGGCTGACTACATCTGTGGGGCAGACCATGGCAGTGGGAGCAGCTTCCTGTAACCCACAGTGACATGGGCAGGGAAGTGAGACAGAAACCCCAGTGGTGGCCCCCCCTCCCCTCCCATCACCAGACCCACAGTTTAGAGGGTGCCTCCTGACCTGCCTCGAGAGTTTCCACCTCATCAAGTATTCTCATAACTCAGCACCCATCTGGGAGGAAGGTCTGTCTTTGCACAACCTTCCTGGTCTTGGTCCACAGCAAATGTTCCCCAGGTCTGTAAAATGTAAGCCACTCTAGACCAAAGTTCAGTGACACATATGATGTAGTGAACTTCAAAGCTGCAGAACAGGATCCCCTGATCCCCCACTTTGTCAGTCTGTACAACATTCATGTGGAGCTTCCCAGGTGGGAAAGCGAGTGGCAAAGAACTCGCCTACCACTGCAGGAGATGTAAGGGACGTGCGTTCGATCTCTGGGTCGGGAATATCCCATGGCAACCCACTTCAGTATTCTTGCCTGGAGAATCCCATGGACAGAGGAGCCTAGTGGACTACAGTCCATGAGGTCGCAAAGCGTTGCAAAATGACTGAAGCGGCTCAGCACACACAGCCTTCGCTTAGCTCACCACTGGGGAAAATAAACAGCAGATGGATCCTCTGACAGGGGTTGGAATCGGTTGCTCGGGTGCACACGCGATACGTAGTAAAGAGTGTCCCAGGGAAAGTGATGGTGCCGAGGGCTCTCCTGCCTTCCAGTGATGAAGGAAGATGAGGGCTAAGGGGAGTGGAAGATTGAAAGAGGGAAATCACGCTGAAGAGGGTCGATACTGGGTGAGGATATAGGGGACTCACGAGGCCTGCTCTTCAAGGATTTTGTAATTTCAACAGAATTTTTTACCCAGTGACAAGTGTGTATGAAAGAAAACCCGCATCCCTGTCCACTATGATGTGTGTCTGCCCATATTAACAGATCACCCAAGTGACCAGCTTCTATGCTTCCGCCGCGTTTTCTAGGTCAAGCACTCTGCCTGGAGGCTGGGACATCCCAGGGGCCAGAGGAGGTGCCCAGGGCCAGGAGGAGGTGCCAGCAGAGTCCCAGAGGGAGTGCCAGGCCAGAAAAGAGGGAAACCACTCAGAGATCCAGGAGCCTGTGCAAACTGCCCTCCCTGGGGTGGGGCCCTGTCCCCTCTGAGGTCTGTCCCCTGGGGCTTCTGCTCCTGGTAACCTAACCAGCCAGTTCAGATTCTGGTCCCTCCTTCTCACCCATGTGGAGTCTTTGCCAAGTGTGGGTCAGAGAGAAGATGTGGAAACATGAGGAGTCAGAATGTGTCTCCAAGTAGAAGTGGCTCCTGGAGAGTCTGTGCAGAGGACAGGCGCACAGCTGTGGGCAGGGGCCCCGCAGGGCGACCTGTGTGCAGTTAGGTGTGTGTGATGAGTGTGTATCAGGATATTACAAGTGTGTTTTTTGTTCCTGTGTTACTGTGGTTTTTGCTATTATTGGTGTTCAATTTATTTTTAATGTCTTCATAGAAAGCAAATGTGTATGGAAACACACTTGATCTGATAATGGAATTACTGTATTAACTTTTCCTTTAGAGTATTTGGATCACTATTTAACCAGAGTGATTTAGAATCTTCCCACTTCTGTGTTTTATTTTCAGGTGAATGTCCACCACTTAAACTGCTTTCTCAAAGAACTAGGAAATTTTACATCTTTCACAATGTTTTATAAAATAAACATACCAAGCAAATCTATGGGAACAAAGTAGTTGCTGGAGTTTGCTAGCTATTTTGTTAGATATTTCTGGTAAATAAGTATATATTATGTCTTTTGTGGAGTAATTCAATGATAAAATTTCCAGGTTTTCCTGGAAAAAGAGTAATCTCTTTACTTACATTTTTACGAGACCAAAGTAGTACCTTCCTAGGAAAGTATGATGTGAAAGTGAAAGTCTCCCAGTCGTGCCCGACTCTTGGTGAAAACCACGGACTGTCCAGCCCATGGAATCCTCCAGGCCAGAATCCTAGAGTGGGCAGCCTTTCCCTTCTCCAGGGGATCTCCCCGACCCAGGGATGGAAGCCAGGTCTCCCGTGTTGCAGGCAGGTTGTTTGACAGCTGAACCCCCAGGGAGCCCAGGAAAGTGTGATATCCGGCTTTTTCGATGGTTTTCCTGCAGCTCCTGCCCATCTCCCCCCTGTTCTGTGTCTGCAGGTTCCCTCTCCCAGCCTGTGCTGACTCAGCCAGCCTCCCTCTGGGCATCTCCGGGAGCATCAGCCAAACTCCCAGACTGCACCCTGCACAGTGGGCCAATGTTGGTGGCTAGCAAATATCCTGTTTCCAGCAGAAGCCAGG